>NC_035438.2:43418408-44018408 GCF_002127325.2 Helianthus annuus
AACTGTTAGATACAACTGGTAGATACATATGCACATGTGCATATTGTAAGTTAGGCATTAATATTAATATTGTAAGTTAAATGGGTAGTAATAAAATTACATTATGTTAAGTGGGTAATAAAAAATCAAAAATAATTACATGTAATACATAATTTATAACAAATTAGGATGATGGCAATGATGAATATATTAAAAAACGCATAAATAGCCCATTAAGAAACATAATCAAAACAAAAATTGATAGTCATAAGTAGTTAAGTTCGATAATCATAAGTTGTAATGGATAATAGATCAATCAAGAATCACGAGTTTGAGTTGGTTGATTTACGACATCTGGTCGAACGCCTAAGAGTTTGCTCAGGTTCTTGCACATATGTAGGGACTTCAAGGGTATTATCAGGGTTATCATCAGAATAAGAAGAATTCTCATCAGAATACTCATCGGTGTCATCAAGATCAACATCATCAGAACCGGATTCAGACGGAGCAGGTAGTCCAACAGCAATAGCAACAACACGTTTAACTGCTCATGCAGCAAGTTTGGCAGCCTTGATTTTTTCGCAGTTGTGTGCATCATGTATTTTAGAGTTATGTATATGCATATCAAGAGCGATGTCATATGTATATGAGAGTATGTATATGAGAGCGATGTGTATGCATATGTACACGTGATCGATGTATATGCATATCAAATCGTTGTGTTGTGTTTTACGTTGTTAAACAAAATATGTTTGGATGAACATGAGCATTATTAAATAAGTGTATGCACATGTGCATTTTTTTCATATCAGTAACCATATGGAGTCAAACAGTAAACATGTATGCATATGTGCATTTTTCTGTCAATATAGTAAGTTTGGTCATATATGTTAGATGGATAATAATAAAATATGAAACGATTACATATAACAAGTAATTGGTAACAAAGTATAACACATACAATAGGTAATTGATAACAAAATATAACGATGATAATCATAAACATTTGAAAACAAACATATAGTGCAAAACATTGATCGTCGTAAATACTTCAATCAAGAATAATAAGTCGGGTTGGTTGATTTACGGACTTCTGGTCTGGTTGAACGTCTAAGAGTTTGCTCAGATTCTTGTATGTATGCAGATTAGATTCTTGTATATATGCAGATTCTTCGGGATCATCGTCAACATTGGGTATCCAATATGGGGTGCCATTAGGCGCCATTAGGCGTACTGTTCCTATATTGTTCCTGTGTAAATAATAAATAAAAGTTGTTTAAAAGTTTGTAATTATTACAGGGTGTGGGGGTGTGGTAATGGGATGCACATGTGCATGATAAGTAATATACGTAAGAAAACAATAAGTTAGTTGTTTGATGTTTATTAATGATAAATAGGTGGTATTAGTGATGTTTAAACATATGTATAGTTATGTACCGTTGGGTTGGCTAAAAGTTTATATGTGATGATTAATTTGTGATGGTTACGGATTGTCGTTAAATGTCTACATAGTTTAATTGTCGAAATAATGCACATGTGCACAAATGTGCACAATGTAGTTGACAACATAATAATGTCTACATAATGCACACGTGCATAATGTAATTGTCACATAATGCACAAATGCATTATCATTTAATATATAACGACATAATGTATTTGTCAACATAATGCACATTTACATACCATTCAATGCAGTATAATTTATTGCTTATCATTTTAATGCAGTAGTATAATTCACAAGTATAGATAATTTACAAGTATAGATGTACAATACCTTTTAGTCTCAAACCGTATAAACTGCAATGCACATGTGCATATCAGTCACATAAAAACTTACAAAGATGAGAAACACTGAATTATGCAGATCAGAGCAATCTCATTTCCTCTTGATGTCATTTTTATTTACTTTTACATAAGCACTTCAAATATAGTAAATGTAATAATTCAAAAGCAACATACGGACATAAAAAAAAAACTTAAAATTAACACCGATTTACGCAATAATAAACACTTACAAATGTCCAACCCGCAGTGACCCATCCGGGATGGTCCGGTGGTGTAGTTGTGACCGCGATGTTGGATTGACGGTGGTGAACCTACAGTCACTGCCCATCTCCTTCACGCTCGCCCACTAACCACACGATGAACCGATCTACATAAAGATGGAGAGATGCAGACGAAAAGAGATTACCTGAATTCTAAGCTGGAACACCGATTCAAGTATCTGATTCAAGTCTCTGACTTCAATATCACCTTCAAAGTGTCCCATTCTGTATATAGATCGGTCGATTCAAGTCAATGACGTTGCGGTTGTTCAAGATCACATTCAAGTGTCACACTCTGTATCTAGATCGGTCTAGATCGGTCGATGAGAGACACCGGTGTAACACCCCGTGTTTTCCCAAAAGTCAAAGTCAAAGTCAAGAGTTGACTGTTATTGGAATTAAAGATCAATAAAGATTAATTTCATTTTAGTTTCATTTTGATTTTCATATTATTTGGAGTAAGTGTTGTATAATCAAACTAATCGGCCGATAATCGAACTGTGAATCAACGACCGACTGTGAATGATAGGAAGTAACAATGCAATAAAGCTAGTCAATCAATAATCAAGCTAATCAAATCAATCATCGAACTCAAGTGTGGATAATTTTAGTACTTTTTATACGTGTGTGTGTGCCTTATGTGTTACTTGTGCATGTTTACTTTTATGTTAAAGTGTGTGGTGAATCAATCAAATCAATCAAGAATCAAAGGTGAATCAAACTCAATGGAAATCGAACCCGAAATGGTTGTAAGGATGCTCGAATGTTAGATATAGTAGTTGAGACTAAAAGTAATTTGATTAGGAATTCTATCATTCTCAAATCATCGTTCATCGAAGTCGAAATATCAAAAATCGTCGCGAAACACTCTAAACCAGGCAAGCCGAACGAACAGGGCAACCTGATCGAACAGGCAAGCCGATCGAACAGGGCAACCTGATCGAACAGGCAAGCCGATCGAACAGGGCAACCTGATCGAACAGGCTAGCCGATCGAACAGGCTGTTCGATCGGGCAGCTGCTCGATCAGGGATGCTGTTCGATCAGCTGACCCTTTCCTCTTTTGGAAGCCTATAAATAGGGCTGTCCTTGTCAAACTTTCCACTTTTGGAAAAGCTCTGACCGACCAGCCTCTTCTTCTCACTAAATCTCAGATTTCTCTCAAACCGGTAAGTATTTCGCTCTAATCCTTGTACGTTTTTGTTCATTAATCGATTCTCCATCTTTCTATCTTTCAAAACTTGGATTTCATCCATGAAATCACCAAGATCTAGGTGTTCTTGGGTGATGTCATCATGTGTTCTTCAAGAACACTAAGTTTTGGCATCATTCCACCATGAATAACTTAGATCTAACCGATTTCCACATAAATAACCTAAAATCTTCCAAAGATCTTAACATTTCACGGTGGAAAAGGATTGGAAGATGGGTTTTCATCTATCTTTCAACTCTTTTACACTCAAAAAGGTGAAAACGGGACTTGAACCGATTTATAAACCATTCTAAACAAACACATGGTTCAAGATTCGGGTTCTACCGAGAGATATACCGATTTCGGGTTAAACGTTAAACTTGGGTTCCAAACCGTCTCTAACCGAGTTTGGGTGATTCCTGCTCGAGTCAGTAGGCTAAGTGGGGACTTCAGTTTTGTGGTTCAACTCGTAGTCAAAATATCTCTAAAACATCAACCATTAACGGGAATAACCAAGTGTTAAGTGATAGGTTAACCGAATCGAGAAGCTGGCCGAACGGCTAGGCTGTTCGATCGAACAGCCCAACCGAACGACTATGCCAGCCGATCGACTAGGCTAACCGATCGACTAGCACTTAGTCCCACAAACTCATGAAGTGTAATATTGACAGAGTTCTATTCGATCGATCGAGCCACTCGATTGTAATCATTACTACTCGAATCATGAGATACTACACTTCAAAACACTTAGACTTTTCGAAACATTGGAATGTCACCCGATCGAACATGCCAACCGATCGAGTGACATATTTGAAAACAATGGAGTGCTAGCCGATCGGTTGGGCTAACCGATCGAACAGCTGTTCGATCGGCCAACTTGAAAGGTAAAGCTGCAAGAACTTCAAAAGTTCAAACCATCATACACAAACACATCCTTCACATCAAAGGAAGAAACAATCCACTTGAAGGAACCAGCCGATCGAGCCAGCCGGCCGATCGAATGGATGTTCGAACGGACTTTCAAACCAATCGAACAGCCCACTCGATCGAACTGCTGTCCGATCGAATGGCCTACTCGATCCAAGTACATTGTTTACTTTTTCCGCGTTACTCATCGTTGTGTTATCGAACTATTCAGGCTAACCTATTCTCAGTGCTCCTCTCAATCCACGATCAACCACTGTGAGTATACTCGATCCCTTTTTGCTTTCAGCACTTTTGGGTGTTACATACGTAATCTATCAAATTCACGAACAACACAAACTATTTGAACGCTAACCTACTTGCATGTATTACTTGTCTAAATGATTGTTGTTTATTATGTTTACACGTGGAGTGCTATCTGCCTGCTTTAGCAACGTAGTACTATAGTTTGGACTCAGCACCCGTTCACACGGGGGTTGCTAAGGACAATTACTTGCATGGATTACAGTGGTAATCATGTATTGCGAACTGTCTCGGACAGTCAACTTGAAGTCGTTGGTATCGATGGTCCCATGTTGATAATTTACATGCATCGTTTGCCCTTGTGTACGTGCTTGGTTATGCGTAAACTTTTCGAACCTTATATGCTATATCAAACTTGTGTACTCACCTTTACATTATATGTATTGACTTTTATTTTAACGTATGTGACAGGTGTTTAAGCTACTAGCGTGCTAGGGAAGCGAGGCAATAATAAGCTTCTAGGAGCCTGTGACCTTAGGACAGTGTCCACATACCTGCTCCAGGGTCATAATTATCTGTAGATCTTGTACTGGCACCTGTAGTCAGTAAGATCTATAGTTAGCCGTCTAGAAGTCTTAAAACAATATTTGAATTCGGTCTGTAATAATTAAGAATTTGAGTTGTCGGAACAGTTCCCATATTGTTTAGTTGATTTCTATGATAACTTGTTATTATTTGGGACACGGTATGGGACGTGTTATATAACTGAATTGTATGATAGTTGTTGTGGAAACTTCTGAACAATCTGTTTCGCTCAGTGCCGCGCCCCGATGATTCCGCCATCGGTTGGGGTGTGACAACCGGTACCCTCGCCGGAACCCTAGACACACAGTTGTCATGCTCACCACCACCAGACCATCACCACCGCCGACTTATGCCCTGCCGTGGAACCCGTGAACGCCGACTGCCGCTCCACCGTGAAATCCGTGAACGGCCGATGAGATACGAACGAACCTGTGAAATTTATGGGATCGACCGTTGTTTACTGCCGTGAGAACCACCGTACACTCTTGTGCGCCGCCTGTACGCCGCTGTGAACAGCCGTGATCCCTCAATGTGTCGCTGCTGATGATGCAGATTGTGGTTTAGGAATGATTGAATTGAACTGGAGAAACCCTAAAACAGGGGACGTCAATATATTTACAATATATGCCACCGCGTTGTGTTGTAGTTGAATATATTTACAATAATGCCATGTGTTCACATTGGTTCTCACGGTTCTCGCAATAAAGGGTGGTTCCTAACGGATCTTTGTCCTATATATATATAGGTAGAGGATCCTGTAAAAAGTGCTCAAAGTGTGAGAAGTGTAAGAAGTGTATTATAACACTATATATAATACTATATAACACTATATAAACACCGTATAACAATATGTAACACCATATAATACCATATAACACTATGTAACACTATATAACATTATATAACAAATATAACACTATAGCTTGTCTGATAGCATGTCTATGATAGATGTATAGTGTTATATTTGTTATATAATGTTATATAGTGTTACATAGTGTTATATGGTATTATATGGTGTTACATACTATTATACGGTGTTTATATGGTGTTATATAGTACTATATATAGTGTTATAATACACTTCTCACACTTCTCACATTTTAGGCCCTTTTTACACTATCCTTACACATACTATATATACACTATATAAATATATATGTATGTATGTATGTATTTATTTATGTATAATCACATTTTCGTTAGGCATTTAAAGGATCTTTTTTTTCGTTTTTCACATTTTTGCATAAAAAAGCGGTCAAAAAGCTTGCAACCAAAAAAGTTGGTCGCAAATTTTGTGACTGATTTACGATCGTATTATATATTTATAGTTATCTTTTGTTAGTATTCATATATTTTTGCGACCGAAAAGCCGTCGTAAAATTTATGACCGAATTATATTTCTAAGTTTTGTTTCTTATTATTCATTTATTTTTTTTCGACTTAAAGAACACGGTCGCAAATTTTTCAACCGAAATTTGCACTTTAGTTTTAAATAATAAAAGTTGTGACCTATTTGTGACCGGAAAAAGGCGGCTGCAAAATTTGCAACTGTTTTGCAACCAAATCTTTGGCGGTCGCTAATTTTGAGACAAATTTGATTTTGGACGCAATATAGTCGCTAGTTTTGTGACCATTTCTTGCCAATCGCAAATTTTGGTTACAACTGCCTAGTTTTCTATTAGTGAAGCCCAATTGTTTACCTTGTAAACAGTTACCCTAATCATTTGCCCACAACTCCCAAATAAACATAATTAAACCAAACCAAAACATACATTCTAGACACCAAAACTCCTCTGACCTAACGGCTATAGACATAAAATGCATCTATATATAATATATTATAAAACTAAATGGACGCTCATTTTTACAATGTAACTTTTGTAATGTTTTGAAATATATGGTTACGGCGTGTTTGTATATAATTTTTAAAATTGAGCTGTTACAACTTCATGTGCTTCTCTTTACGCGCCATCTAGAATATTGCGTAAATTTAATTCAAAACCTAGCCGGAATAAATATGATATAATTTTTTAATACGCTTTCGTGATTCTTAACTTTCATTTTTACAACGCCGTCAGTTTTCAGTTATTTCCTAATACCCCATCGCAAAGTGTTTTTTATCTACATCTCCGTGCTCATAATCGAGACGCCACAACTCATACTAGTAACCTACATAAGCCTCCACCGTGAAGCGCGTGTATAATCGTAGTATATTTAAATTTATCAAATACCATGAATTTTTTTTTTTGAAGGGTGACTTTCTATGTACATGACCTATAGGTCACCGGGTTCTTGTCAAAGACAATTCCCCGTCAGTCCCATGTTACGGACGCGATGTTCTATCGGGTTCCGGCCGCGTACGGAAACTGACCTTCGCCCGGAAACCATACTGCCCCCACACGGGTAAAACCGCTAGGGTAAAAGCTGGGTATTAGTACGCTTAGTGACGTGATGTATTTGGAATAAATAAAAAATAAATAAAACCTTTTGAAGCAAAAGACGTAGATTCGATGCTTTGTTTACATGATTGTTTATCAAAGTTTGCAAGCAATTAACTTATTCTCCAAACTTGCTTGCAACCCACACTTCTACTACTATACAGTCATCACCTACCTTTAGCTTTGTTTACATGATTTCTCGATTTTAAGCAACCAATCGAAGGCAAGTCTTGGATAGCACCAGAAAGGTCGGTCTCTTTGATCTCTCTTTACACCCACACATATATTATATATGCACATAGCTAGTGTATATGCATATTTTTAAATTAAAAAAGAAACCAACACCATCTTAAACATAGTAAATACTACTACCTGCATCCTATTCAACTTGTATAATAAATAGTAAAGGGGTCGCTTATGTAGTTTTTTTTTTTTTTTTTTTTTTTTTTTTTTTTTTTTTTTTATGGTAGAATTCTATGATTTATAGAATAGGGCCAGCATATGCTGTAAAAACCCGAAGAAAAACATTACACAAACACACAAACAAAAGAAAACACAAACTCCCACACCCCCACTTACTTAATACAATCATGAACATTAAAATCCACCCACCTGCCCCAATCCAAATCTACCAACTTAGACCGACTCCTTAAACAAAGAAAAGCGTCACTTTTAATCTCATCTATCACCAAGTTGTCGGAAGTTTGACGACTAGTAAACTCTTTATCATTGCGAGTCTTCCAAATGTGCCACATCTGAAAAATCAGATTAATAACTTGTTTCCATTGACTGGAACCTTTCATACCTTCGGCGAGCTCCAGAACTTCAACAGGGGAATCAAACACCACGTTTACCGGAAGTTTAACCCAAGCCAAAACCTCACGCCAGATAACCTTAGACATCCAGCAGCCGCATATCAGATGCGCTACCGATTCAATACCATCGTCACACCTGGAACAGTTTAAGCAATTCACCATGACCCCCCTTTTCGCCAATTGATCTTTTACCGGTATCCTTCCCAAATCAACCCTCCATGTGAACAGATTCACCTTAGGCGGAACCCACCTGTTCCAATATTTCTAGCCGTTTTCAATGTCATCCGAGAGACTCGACTCTGAATATGGTCCCAAACCGCAGCAACTGTGAATTTACAACCATCCGGCTTCCACATCCAAGAATCACCCCCCTCTGTAAACTTAACCTCAAATAAAATACGCATCAAGTCTGTCCATTGAGCCCGTTCCAACTCGTTGCCCGGCGGTCTCCAGCACCTAATATTCCATTGAATTTCATCACTGGTTCTAACAAAATTATCAGCCACAGTCGCCTTCCTATTATCCACGATTTTATAAATAGCTGGAAAGCAATCCATCAGCACCTTCCCTTCCACCCAACAATCGGCCAAAAAGCTCACCGAAACCCCCGACCCAACCGTAGCAACAATATTATTTTTTAGAGGAAAACCAAGATTATCAAAAACTTTGCTTGCTGAAACGATGTCGCTCCAAGTACCAGTAAACTTCTTGTCAACTGAAATACAACTAGCTTGCCTCTTATTAGCATGAATCGCTTCAACCACCCTAACCCAACACACGTCCGGTTGAGTCTTAAACTTCCACCACCACTTTGCCATAAAAGCACATACAATTGATACTCTTAATATCCCCAATGCCTAACCCCCCAAATTTTCTTGGTTTAATCATCTTAGCCCAAGCGATCCATATGATCTTGATCTTATGAGACCCCTCCTTCCTTCCCCACACAAAATCTCTTCTAATGGAATCTAAGGTATCTGTAACCTTTTTCGGAGCACGAAACAATTGTTTATTTCTTAACATATTATTAGTTTAAATGAATATGTATATTTATAAAGGGTAAATACCATATAAACACCAATACACATTCCGTTTTTCTTAGAAAAGTCCCTTATGAAAGTCCATTTATTATTTGATATATTTGAACATAATTATAAACTTTTCCTAAAAAGAAAATAAACTTTGAATAACAGTATTTTACATACTAAAAAAACACATGATATAAAACAAAAACAAGGGTCGAAAAAAGAATATCAAAATTTCAAATTCAAAATCTAAGTAATAGTGTTTTCAAATTATACAACTATTGTCAGTCCATATATATTTCGACAGTGAATTGGAGATGCAGACAACCGAAAGTGACCATGTAATAGTTGAAATCCCCTATGATCAACCGGTGATCAACTACAACAATTTAGGGGTGGTCAAGGAGTGGCAACGTTGCCTTACGGGCATAGGGATCAGTACCAACTACACACGCCAACGCCATATCGAAAAAGTACCACCGTTGCTCTTAGAAGGTGAGAGAGGTCGTAGAAACCGCGAGTACTACGAGCCTGCAGTGGTTTCACTTGGCCCATACCACTATAAGTCAAGAATCCGCTTTGCTCAAGCCGAGGAGTACAAACTCATAACACTAGAAGAGTATGGTTTGAGAACCGGGAAACCTATTGCTTTGTTATACAACATGGTCTTTGAGGTGATACATGACGCCAGAAAGTGCTATATCGATGGTTCTACAGATGCTTACAATGATGAGGAGTTCAATCAAATGATGCTACGCGATGCTTGCTTTGTTTTGTTCTTTATTGAATGCATATCTCATGCAAACAACATGTTGTTGTTAAATAGCGAGTATTTAGGCGCAATAGGGTTTGCAAACATAACGCGTGATATTTTCTTGCTGGAGAACCAGATCCCGTTTGTGGTGCTCGAAGTTTTGTTAAAGTTGAGGTTCCCCGACGATAAAGGCGAAGATATTCTAAACAGATTCTTTAACTACTTAAACTATGGCCAAGTGTTCACTAAGGATGAAAAGGTGCTTGGAAACAAGCAACCCCTTCATCTTCTGGAGCTTTACAGGTCTTATTTCATATCGCTTCCAACTAATTCCAGCAAGCAGAGTAAAAAGAATGTTTCAGATGTAGATCATAAGTACTTAAAACGAAACAGATGGTTTGCTTCAGCAACAGAACTCAAATCACAATGGATTTTCTTGAGACCGGCATACGATGAGAAAATTGCATTTCATTCTCACCGTTGCTATGGTGTAATCAAGCTTCCAAGAAGAGCGGTTTCCTCAAATTCAAAAGTTATTTACTTGAACATGATCGCGCATGAGATGTGCACGCATAACCCAAATGACTTTCGAGTTTCCACTTATATTCGGATAATGAAATCGTTAATTATCCAACATGAAGATGTGAAGGAGTTGAAAAACAAGCTTATATTGTTAAATTATGTTGGTTGTGATGAACAAGTGGTGAAGATGTACGATGAGATTGATGTCCCGGCGGTTAACTATTCCAAGTTTTATCAGTTCTGGCGAGGGATCGAAAAGCACCACAATGCCAAGTACAAGACGTGGGCGGGGGAGTTGATTACCAACTACTTTAGTAGTCCATGGAAGACGGTTGCTTTGTTGGCGGCTACTGCTATTCTACTCACTAGTTTTCTACAGACTTACTTTGCAGCCAAGCAACTTCCTGATCGATGACTCCAATGTGGATATTGTGAAGCTTCTTAATACATAGAAGATGCATCGGCTTCATTTATTCATATTTTACCTAGCAATAGAATATAGTACTGTAAGATGCGATACATTCACCATGCAAGCATGGTGTTTGAGGTTTGTATTTATACTGACTTTACATTGGCTAATAACTAACTTTTTATTCTAAACAGAGTTTATCTTGTTAATTTGCAATATGACCTTGTTTTTATTTAAACGAATCGAATCAGTTGTTGACCAAAACTAAGCATTACACGAAAATGTTCAAACAAAGGATACGAAAGGCTTTTAGTGAAAATATTCGCCACTTCAGGGATAAAGTTGATGCATAATTGATTGGAACTTAATAAAGTTGAGGCATAAGTGTTGATTACTTCCATGAATTAATTATTCTTAGGGTAGGTTCAGGTAGCTTAATGTTTGGTTTACTTTCATGCCCACAAAGTGTTTGTTATGTTGCTTAACCCACAATTTATACAAAACTAATTTTAGATACTGACCACAAAATTGTGGAAGGCATTCTTAGCCATCAATTGAAACAATTTGTGATTGACGGGAATAAAGTTGTATTCTGTGTGATGATGTCAAGTTTGAGGAAATGCAGTTGATATTGTCACCAGCACAGTGGATGGCAAGATGATTACTTATTTTATATTTAGTTTTGTGTTTTAGTTGGGTATAGGCTATGAGTTAAGAGTTATAACTCATGGTTCCGTAGACAACAAGAAACTGACGATTTATAAACTAGCAGTTATCACTTGAAAATGAAAGCACCTTGGTTTATATGTTGGATCAGTTCTGTTTGTTCATGAAGGAAAACAATATAAATCATACCTGTCACAGCAGATAGTGCAGAGGAGAATCCTGTAAGGGAGTTCGACATGCCTGTCATCTTGATCTGGTTCCTCCTTAGGGTGCTAACTGATGATGGGAACTTAGAAACCGAAAAGGGTATCGGTTATGGAGAGGAGGTTTCGTGATGATGTTATGGCTTATGGGGTAAGTGAATTGTGTAACTGAGTAACCCTTAAACCTCCACATAACTCTCCTTATATAAGCACCCAGGAGGAAACCTAATTAGTTACTAAGGGTAATATGGTCCATCAACAATTACCAACTAATTAAATAATAGGTTATTATATATTTTGATCTCTATAATGTAAATGATTAAGATGGCTATAGATTAAATATTAAACATAATATATTTAATCTTACATTCTCCCACTTAGCCGAGTAATCATTTACTATGAGTATTAGATAAGCCTGATCAGGAGTTAACACTCATTTTAGCCTTAAACAAGTACTATAGCAGAAAAATACAGCCGTTGAATCATTATGCGACTCAGGACCCCCATTAATCATACTATAGCCTTAATTTAAAACCTAATCATCATGATCAAAATACGCGTAAGCCCTTTGTTTGATTTGTAACTTTTTATTTGTCTATATGCCATTATACCGGTTGAACATATTCTAATAGACATACAAAATCAAACTTGAGAAAATTTCACTAATCATAAAACATAAGCTAGTACAATATGCTCAAATAAGGTCTTTACATAATCCCATATTCCGAACATGTTCTTCATAAACCTTAGGAGGGAGACCTTTAGTCATCGGATCCGCAAGCATATCCTTAGTACTAATATACTCGATACAAAGATTATTTTCCTCAACACGTTCACGTACAAATAGATATTTCGTATCGAGATATAAACCAGCTCCAGTCGAACTGTTACTGTTCGAGAAACTAACGGCAGCTGAATTATCACAGTAAAGCTTCAATGGTCTAGAAATGGAATTAACAATTTTGAGTCCAGTGACCAGATTTCTAATCAACATTCCATGACAGGTTGCGTTATAGACAGCAATGTACTCTGCCATCATTGTGGAAGTTGTAGTCAACTGTTGTTTATGACTCTTCCAAGAGATAGGGCCGCCTGCTAACATAAAGATATAGCCCGAAGTGGATTTCTTGTCATCTTTGCATTTGGCAAAGTCAGAATCAGAATAGCCCACCACTTCTAAATGATCACTTCTTCTATAAGTCAGTTTATAGTCTTTCGTCTATTGCAGATATCGAAGTACCTTCTTAGCTGCTTTCCAGTGATCTAAGCCAGGATTAGTCTGATAACGGCCTAGCATTCCAGCAATATAAGCGATATCTGGACGAGTACAGACTTGAGCATACATCAAGCTCCCGACTACTGACGCATAAGGTATCTGGCTCATTTGCTCCTTCTCAACCTCTGTTGTCGGACACTGAAACGAACCGAAAACATCTCCCTTAACTACTGGAGCGACGGAGGGTTTGCACTGTTGCATGTTGTATCGTGTAAGGACACGATCTATGTAGGCCCTTTGGGACAATCCTAAGATCCCTTTGTTTCTATCTCGGTGAATTTCGATGCCAATGACGTAAGAAGCATCTCCGAGATCCTTCATGTCGAAGTTATGCGAGAGTAAACGCTTCGACTCATGCAACATATCTAAACTATTACTTGCCAATAGAATATCATCTACGTAAAGGACAAGTATAGTAAAGTCACTCCCACTCATCTTGAGGTAGGTGCATTGATCCACTTGATTCTTCATAAAACCTTGCCTCTTCATGACTTCATCAAACTTGAGGTACCACTGACGTGATGCTTGTTTCAACCCGTAAATGGATTTCTTCAACTTACAGACTAGATGCTCCTGACCTTCAGGTTTAAAGCCTTCAGGCTGCTTCATGTAAACATCTTCGTCCAAATCTCCGTTAAGAAAAGCAGTTTTAACGTCCATCTGATGCAGCTCTAAATCGAAATGAGCTACTAGGGCCATGACGATCCTTAATGAATCTTTACGAGAGACAGGTGAAAACGTCTCTTGATAATCAATTCCCTCTTTCTGAGTGTAGCCCTTTGCAACCAATCTCGCTTTGTAGCGTTCAACGTTCCCATTCGGATCCAGTTTTGTTTTGAACACCCATTTGCATCCTACGGGTTTGACTCCGTTGGGTAATTCTACCAAATCCCAAACGTCATTTTTCTTCATGGATTCAAGCTCATCAATCATTGCTTTATTCCATTCAGAAGACTGATCACTGCTAATGGCTTCATTGTAAGAGATAGGATCATTTAGCTTTCCGGGATCCATTTCAGTCAGGTAGGTAACATAATCATCCCAATTAGGAGGCCTTCTTTGCCTGGATGACCTCCTGAGTGGATTATCGGGTTCAGCGTTATCTTGGTTTTAAGCGTTTGATGTGCCTTCGTCATGAGGTATAATGGGTTCTGATTGTAGAGGTGAATTTGGAGTTGGTGCAGTAGCTTCAGGTACAGTAGTTGCATTGGGTACAAGAGGAGTAATCGGAGTAATGGTAAGCGACGAGTCTCTCCCCCCCGCGTCTTGTACTTCTTGCAATTCTTCATAAGGGTTGGTACTGCTCCCACTGATCTTGAAATCCTCCAGGAACGCGGCACGCTTGGTTTCAACAATACGGGTGACATGGGAAGGACAATAGAAACGATAACCCTTTGAGTTCTCAGGATACCCGATAAAGAAACAGGTAACTGTCTTAGGGTCAAGTTTCCTTAGGAAAGGATTGTAAAGTTTTGCTTCAGCAATGCAGCCCCATACTTTCATATATTTAAGACTCGGTTTCCTTCCTGTCCAAAGTTCATAAGGAGTTTTAGGGACAGACATAGAAGGAACTCTATTGAGTATATGAACAGCTGCTTTTAACGCTTCAGTCCAGAGGAATAATGGTAAGTTAGTGTTGGCTAACATACTGCGCACCATGTTCATAAGGGTACGGTTTCTTCTTTCAGCGACACCGTTCTGCTGAGGTGTACCAGGCATGGTGTATTGGTTCACAATCCCCTGGCCCTTACAAAACTCATAAAATGGACCAGGAGCTTGACCCACATCAGTATGTCTTCCATAATACTCACCGCCTCTATCTGATCTCACAACTTTAATCTGACGATCTAATTGCTTTTCAAATTCAGCCTTATAATCTTTAAAAGTTGTTAGAGATTCAGATTTCTCCTTAATAAGATACAAGTACATATAACGAGAATAATCATCAATAAAAGTGATAAATGAAGTATGTCCTGTTATGCCAGCGATTTGGTAGGGACCACTAATGTCAGTGTGAATGAGTTCTAATAAATTAGAGCTCCTAGTGGCACCTTTCTTATTCGCTAATGTCATTTTACCTTGAAGACATTTGACACATGTTCCAAAGTCAGAGAAATCGAGAGGAGGTAAGACTTCATCCTTTACGAGACGATTTAATCGCTCTTTTGAAATGTGGCCTAAACGCTGATGCCACAACATGGATGAAGTCTCTAAGTCTCGTTTCTCTTCCATCTTTGTGAGTGATTCATTAATGTTATATGACAACAAAGATTTGGAAAAGCCATCATCTAGTTCTAATCTATAGAGACCTCCATCCAGAACACCAGTACCATAAAGAACAGAATCATAATGGATAGAGAGTTTGCGATGACCATGGGAAACAATAAAACCGTCCATGTCTAACTTTGGTCCTGATACAAGGTTCCGAGTTACCTCAGGAACATATAAGGTATCATAAAGTTTAATACATAAACCAGTTTTCATAACTAATTGTAATGTTCCAATGGCCTTCACTTCTAATTCTTTATCATCCCCAACCTTAAGCGTTCTTTGGTTTCTTTCCAGCTTCCGGATTGAAAGGAATCCCTGAGTAGAATTGGTAACATGAACCATAGAACCAGAATCAAACCACCAAGAATTAGCAGGAACACTTAAATTATAGGACTCAAGTATCATAAAATAATCGTTACCTTTCTTAGCCAGCCACTCCTTAAAGTCAGGGCATTCCTTCTGCATGTGTCCTGTCTTTTTACAGAACTTGCAGCGGATACTGCCTAAGGAGTTCTTAGAGCTGGAAGGTGCACTTGCATTAGGGTTAGGATTAGACTTATGGACTTTAGAAGCACCCTTCCTCTGATAATTGTGCTTCCTTTTCTTAGGATTGGAGGTAGTGAAATTGGCAACATCAGTAGTGCGATCCATCCTCATGCGCTCCTCCTCCTGTACGCACATAGCGACCAGCTCACTCATCGTCCACTTTTCCTTCTGAGTGTTGTAGTTGATCTTGAATGCTTCAAAAGAAGAAGGAAGCGAAGTAATGATGAAATGAACAAGGAAACCATCACTGATTTCCATTTCCAGCCCCTTCAGCTTATTGGCCATGTCATTCATCATCATGATGTGCTCGCGAATGCCGCTCCTCCCATCATACTTAGTTGTCACCAGCTTGAGAATAAGAGTACTAGCGTGCGCCTTAGACGTCCCTTTGAACTGCGCCTCCACATGTTCCAAGTAGGTTTTAGCATCTTCAGAATCAGGAATAGCTCCCCTGATTGCATTGTTTATGGATTGCTTCATAAACATGAGAGACATGCGGTTACACCTAGTCCACTTTTCATGAGTTAACTGCTCAGCAGCAGTACTTTGAGTGGTAAGGTCCGCTGGCTTTTTCTCTCTTAGAGCATAATCAAAATCAAGCAATCCGAGAGTAAGCATGAGAGCATCCTTCCAAGCAGCAAAGTTATCACCAGTCAAAGGTGGAATCCCGCAGTTGGGTGCTGATAGTGGAAATAAGATGAGCAAGTTATGATACTAAGGAAGAAAAACTAATGTGATCTATGGGCACGTTAAACTAAGGCAGGCAAAATAATGACCATTTTACATAATGAAGCTGTGATAATGTCTATTACTAACATCAAAATAATAGACTTAACTAAAAAAAATTCTACTTAAACGAAGACAAAACAGCTTTGGCCAGAAGTGTAATCATTTAAGCATATGTGCAAAGTGGTTGTAACAAATCAGCTTTGGCCAGAAATTGAAACAATCACTTTAGTTATGCACTTGCTAAGTATGCCATATATGAAAGAATTAAATCAGCTTTGGCCAGATATTAAAACATTCATGCTTATGATGCACTCTTAGCATAACTTTCGTAATACTTGAATGATAAGTAGATGTATCAAGTCAGCTTTGGCCAGAAATGATATATCAAAAGCTCATTCAAGTTAAGCTATTCTGGTTTTGTAAAACATTACATTATCTGATTCTGATTAATTAACTAAGTAAATTACAAAACCATTTATTTAATAGCAAACTACCCGTTAGCGCGGATCGAACTACGGTCTCGACTAATGACGTTATGGTTGCGAGTCGCAACTACGGTCTCGACTAATCACGTTATGGTTGCGAGTCGCAACTACGGTCTCGACTAATCACGTTATGGTTGCGAGTAGCAACCTCATGGTCTCGAGTGATGACGTAATGGTTGCGAGTAGCAACCTCATGGTTGCGGGTGATGACGTTATGGTTGCGAGTAGCAACCTCATGGTTGCGAGTAGCAACCTCATGGTTGCGAGTAGCAACCTCATGGTTGCGAGTAGCAACCTCGTGGTCTCGAGTAGCAACCTCGCTAACAGCTGTTAATTGTGATATCATAACCGAAAATTCGAAATCTAAGGGATTAAGAGATATTCTTTCCTGTTTTAAGCTGATCTAATTTTGTCAACAGATTTCGAAATTGTAATCTGTTTATCTTTTAACAGTTTTCTAAAAAATTTAGAGGACAAAATTAGATCAAAACCAGGAAAAACACTTAATAATCCAAATCATATTCCAAATCATAACAGAATACTTCGAATTTTCTCAAGAACATGATGAACCCTAAAACATAAAACATAAATTCTGGAACCCGAAACCTGAATTTTAATAGTTTTTTCTAAATAGATTTCGGTTAAAAACATAATCCAGTTAATTTGGTGAACAAACAATTAATCTTTTCCCGAAAAACAGAGATCTCGAGTCGCAACCTGATGAACTCGAAATCGGCTGTTATGTTCATACGGTTTTTTTTAAAGAAAAAATTCCGTTTTCCAAGTTTCAATCCCAGAATTATGGATGCAAAACAGAACTGACTAATCAACATATGCTCTGATACCACATGTTGGATCAGTTCTGTTTGTTCATGAAGGAAAACAATATAAATCATACCTGTCACAGCAGATAGTGCAGAGGAGAATCCTGTAAGGGAGTTCGACATGCCTGTCATCTTGATCTGGTTCCTCCTTAGGGTGCTAACTGATGATGGGAACTTAGAAACCGAAAAGGGTATCGGTTATGGAGAGGAGGTTTCGTGATGATGTTATGGCTTATGGGGTGAGTGAATTGTGTAACTGAGTAACCCTTAAACCTCCACATAACTCTCCTTATATAAGCACCCAGGAGGAAACCTAATTAGTTACTAAGGGTAATATGGTCCATCAACAATTACCAACTAATTAAATAATAGGTTATTATATATTTTGATCTCTATAATGTAAATGATTAAGATGGCTATAGATTAAATATTAAACATAATATATTTAATCTTACATTATATTCAGTGAGATCGGCCAGAATTTTCCAATCATGCCATTTTCAGCCAAGTACCTTCTTATATTTTCAGAGTGTTGTTTTAGTTTTTGGTATTTATTTTTATAAAGTGTCCGAACGGAAATGGATGTGTTTGGTTTGTAGTGGTCATGGGGCTTTGGAAGAGAAGCCTGGTAAGACTATTTTCATTTAGTTTCCTAAAATTATTAATTACTTGAGAGACGAATCAATGACCATTTGGGGTTACATATCATATTCACGGTTCTTCTGATGCTAAACGGGTCTAACCGCATAACGTCTCATATCATGGATTCCATAAACAGTTGATGACCACCCTGAAAGCAAAGCAAAGCTTCGTCATCGCTTCCTGTAATGACCAAAAAGAAAGGTGGTGGCAAGAAGAAGAAAGGTGAGTTTGGCACCAACTTTAAGTCAGATGTGGCAATGTTAACTCGGTTTATTTTCATTTCTAAAATTGCAGTTGTTTAGATACTTTTTTGTTGGAAGCATTCTCATGAAATAATTTTAAATCAGGTGGAACCGCAATGGGTATGCTATTTTTAATTTTAAATCTTGCCTGATCAGTTTTGTTACGCAGTAATTTTCAATATGGTAGCTTATTGCAGCTCGGATCACCTTCCAACAGTTAGGCATGCAATTATGTTTACCAGGTCTTAATACAAACATCACCATTTAGCTAATGAGAACACTTTCACATTTCTTTATTTCTTTTAAAAGTCATTCACTTTCACTAATTCTGATATCTTTCTAATCAGTAAAATGGGCAGATTTACTAAATAGCTAAATTGAAAATGGGTTGAACGGGTCAAGCGGGTATTATCATTGTAATCATATTCAACGAGTTACTTGTTAATAAACCTCAAGGAAAGACAAAAAGTGTTTGTGGATCCGACCAATACTAAAGTTTGCAAGTTTTTAACTTTTAACCCAAGACGTCTAACCCACCTATTTCGTCGCATCTATCATGCATGAATTTTGGCTACCCTTTCCCTTTCAGCAAAAACACACAATCCCATACTTAGTACTTTATGAATAATATTTTTTATCACTTTGTGGTTGCTTTACTGTTAGAACTCACTTTTTGTTGTTAAACAGCTAAACTTTTATCAGACATTTTTTTCATTTTGAATATGATTCAAAATATAATGGTAAAGTACCCGATCACCAGACACCGGACAGATATAAAACTAGTTATAAGGCCGCCCGGGGCGGTTACGTTATACAAAGTATAACGCGTTATACAAGCTGCCATTCCCACCGCCACCATATAAATTAACGCGTGATGGATTTTTGAAAGTATAACGCGTGGAAAAATTAACGCCGTGATGGTTTGGTTTTGTGAGTGGAATTGTTGGTTGGGGGGAAATTGTTGGGTGTGGTGATGAGTGATGACCACCCCTACTAAAAATGGTTGTGAGTGATGGGAAAATGGTCGATGACATGGCGAAACTTGATTGGTGCTTGTGAGTGATAAATTCTATCACTAGTGAACCACCCCTAGTCCCCTAATAATAACAGCAAAGAAATCCAAACTAAAACAATCCATCAACTTCATTTGAAAACTGCTTCAGATCTCTAAGCATTTCAACGTCCAACTACAGTTGTTCCTTAATTCTGGCACTGTTAAATATAGATCGCTGACTTGAGGTGGTTGCTGCTTATAGTGGCCAGCGTGTATATAATAAAAGCGTTCTTCAAATCATGCAGGTGTTGGTGGGGGCTTAAAGTGTATGCATTGTCTAAGAAGCTTCACAATATTCTCATTGGAGTCATCAGGAAATGGCCTGATGGTGAAGTAAGTCTGAAGAAAACTAGTGAACAGAATAGCAGTAGCCACCAACAAAGCCACTGTCTTCCATGGACTACTAAAGTACACGGTAATCAGCTCCGCCACCCATGTCTTATACATGCTATTGCAGTGCGTCTCGATCTTTCGTCGAAGCTGATGAAACATGTAAAGATTAACCGCAGGTGCTTCAATCTCATCATACATCTTCACCACATCTTCATCGCGACCAAGACTATGAATCAATATACCATTATTCCGCAACTCCTTCACATCATCGCGTTGAATAACCAATGATTTCATTACTCGAAGGTAAGTCGATATACGAAAGTCGTTTGGGTTAAGCGGACACATCTCATACGCGATCATGTTCAAGTATATGGCTTTTGTATTTGGGGACACCACTCTACGCACAAGCACAAGCTCGCCGTAGCAAAAACGAGAGTCGAACTTAATGCCTTCGTTCTTAGACTCATCGTGGGCGCATTTCAAGAATATTCCTTTAGCTTTGAGTTCTGTTACTGAAGCAAACGACCGATTTCGTTTAATGTAATTATAATCTTCAGCTGCATCCTTGTCTTTACTCCGTCTTCGCCCCATGATCGATGTCTTAGGCAAACCAAGAGCAAGAGAAGCCGAAAGTGAGATGAAATACGACCTGTAAAGCTCGAGAAGATGAAGGGGTTGCTTGTTTCCGAGCACCTTTTCATCCCTAATGACCACCTCGCCATAGTTTAAGTAGTTAAAGAAACCGTTTAGAATATCTTCGCCTTTATCGTCCGGGAACTTCAACTTTAACAAAACTTCAAGTACTACAAATGGGATCTGGTTCTCAAGCAAGAAAATATCACGCGCAACGTTCGCAAATCCTAATGCGCCGAAATACTCATTATATAGCATTAACGTGTTGTTTCGCAAGATATGCATTCAATAAAGAACAAAACAAAACAACCATCGCGTAACATCATTAGATTGAACTCCTCGTCGTTGTAAGCATCAGTAGAACCTTCAATATAGCACTTTCTCGCGTCATGTACAACCTCAGACACCTTGTCGTATAGTGAACTAATTGTTTCTCCAGTGCTCAAACGATACTCTTCTAGTGTTATGAGTTTGTACTCCTCAGCTTCAGCAAGGCGGGTTTGTTTATAGTGGTACGGGCCGAGTGAAACCACTGCAGGCTTGTAGTACTCACGGTTTCTACGACCTTTCTCACTTTCTAAGAGTAACGGTGGTACTTTTTGGATGTGACATTGACGTTTGTAATCTCTGGTGGTCTCCTTGCCTCTAATGCAGCCAACCCACTCCCCGATCACATCAGTATTGTTGCTATTGATCAGTTGATTATCGGGGATTTCAACCATTACATCCTCGGTTTCAGTCATCTCCATCTCCATTGTGTTTGAGCATGTCTTTCTGCTGTCGAAATACGAAATGTCGAAATATGAATAAGTACACACATAAAAATAAAGTAAACAAGATGCCCTTCCTACATTACTTTAGGCCCCTACTTAAATTCTCAGCCCACTATTAACTACTTTGAACTATGCCCGCTATTTTATTAGCATATCCTGATATAGTTTGTTCTTTTCACACCATATTTTGATTCTGCCGAAGACTCGAAGTGTCCCTCAAGCCCAACCCTAAGTGCGCACAGCTACACTGTGTGGTACCGCTTGATTGAAAAACGGAAGGTATATAGTTATTACTGCCTGCAGTTTGGACAGTTAGCTATCCGTCTAAAAATACATGATCACTCGTTATGGTCATCTCGCCTAGGCGATAGTCAGATACCATGATCAAAACTCTTACATGTATAAATTTCTGCAGCTTCCTTAATTAGCTAATAAACATATGTGCTCATGTTATGTTTGTATGTGTTATACTGTTATATATATCAGAGAGAGGTACCTTTCTGGTGCCATTGAAGACTTATATGGCTTGGTTGAAATGGAGGTGTGTGAAGAGAGGTTAAGGGAGGTGGTCACAGGTCACTACATAAATAACAGCAAGAGAGTTGAGAACTCGAATAAATAATCTGCTTGAAACTAATTTGGCATTGATTCTATTTCTTTAATTTGCTTTTTAATGATGCTTTATTCCAATTTATCATTACAATCTCATTTTGTCAAAAATAAAAATACACCATGGAACACTTAAAAGTAGTGTCTAGTAAAAGTTGTTTTGTACTAATTTATGTATGGTACCATGACAAATCCGACTGATACAACCCCAAAAAATATTTGTACCACGTGATTATGTCTAAACACTTTAATGGTTTCCGATCGATGTAAAACACGTTTTGATATCTTTTGCGCATATCATGACTTTATTTTTTGGATTTCATCTTTAGGATACTATAACGAGTGCCGGTACCGTAATAATCGAAGCAATACCGACCGAATTCCCACAACACGTGGTGAAATTTCACTATTGCGCTCAACTTCAGAAAAATGATGAGCAATGGGCTGTTTGTGAAAAAAACAAGAATTGAAAATAACTGGGCTAAATTGGAGATCATGGGCTGGGTCATACAGAACGAGAATGAAAGGAAGACTAAAAGGATTAATTGGCTGCTGGACGGCCCATAAAGAAAGTCAGTGTGTTAAGTGGATACACAAAGAGGAGCCTGGAGCCATGATTATGGATGAGGTTTTTTTTTTTCCGAAATGGACGTAAATACAAAAAATATTTATCGTACTTTGAAAGGTACTTTCTCTCCTCTCTTCATTTCAAACTAATCTGTACTTTTATTTTTGCAATCAAGAAAAAAATTGGAGAGCACAAAATTCAGCAAAGATATGAGTTTGAATATTTTTGGTTGAAAAAAGAAAACTAAAAAGAAAAATATAAATTAAGTAGAAATAAAGAGGAGAGAGAAAAGTACCCATATAGATAAATATTTTTTGTATCTACACCCTTTTATAGGGGTGTGTACGGTTCGGTTCGGTTCGGTTTTTGGGCAAAATCAAAACCGAAACCGAAATGTCGGTTTTCGGTTTTTCAAAACCGTTCGGTTTCGGTTTTTTCAGTTTTTATACCGGTTTGGTTCGGGTTTTCGGTTATTTCGGTTTTTGAAACAAAAGTAAGTAAGATTCAAAAATAAAAAAACTATAATTCAAAATTTAAGAATCTTTCTTATATGGTTACATTTTAAGTTATTATACTTAATCTTTTTAACTAAAAATATTTACATAAACCTAACTTTCTAATCTATTTTATATTTCTTCAAAGTTTTTATTAGGACTTTTTCTTTTATAATACTTTAAAGATTGTTTAATTTTTATATTAAATTTCGTTATTTGTTATGGGTAGGGATATGGTAAAAAGTGTTTAAAATGTGAGAAGGATAAGAAGTATTTTAAACCATTGGATATTTGATCTAATGGTTGAGATCAGTAGGGTATAAAAATGTAAATTGTGTTTTAATTAGAGGGACCTTATGTAAAATTGAAGGGCAATAGTGTCTTTTTCAATCTTTCAAATATGGTAACCGTATCCTATACAACCAAAAACACCTACATTCATTCATTTTTCCTTAAATATCGGAATTAATAACCAAGATCTAAATCGGAAGCCTCTTTGTTTTATATAAGATTCAAGGCGTGGTGTTTTACGTTTAGAAGAAATGTAATCAGATTCATAGCGTGGTGTTTTAAAACATCTGGATAAATTGACTACGATTCAAGTCATGGTGTTTTATCTGGAATCCAAAAAACACCATGACTTGAATCATAGTGTTTTATCTGGAGACATTGTTCAATACAAAACATGACTATGATTCAATACAAAACATTCCCAGATTTTAAAACAGCATGACTATGATTCAAGTCATGGTGTTTTATCTGGACAATCAACACAAAACATTCCCAGATTTTAAAACACCATGACTATGATTCAAGTCATGGTGTTTTATCTGTAGACATTGTTCATGGCGTGGTGTTTTAAACATCTGGAGACATTGTTCATGGCGTGGTGTTTTAAAACATCTGGAAACATTGACTATGATTCAAGTCATGGTGTTTTATCTGGAATTCAAGTCAGATAAAACACTATGACTTGAATCATAGTCAATGTCTCCAGATGTTTAAAACACCACGCCATGAACAATGTCTCCAGATAAAACACCATGACTTGAATCATAGTCAATGTCTCCAGATGTTTAAAACACCATGCCATGAACAATGTATCCAGATGTTTAAAACACCACGCCATGAACAATGTATGATTAAAAGATGTTACGATTAAAAGATGATGAAGAAGATAAAACAATCAGATGTATAAAATCGTAAAAACAAATATGTTTCCTAAAATTTCTCCTAACTCAAATCGCCAGTTTTTTTTTTTTTTTTTGGTAGTTATATTAGAAATCAATTAAATGATAAGAATGTCAAATTACTAATATACCCTTTTGAATTAATTAGGATAAAGGACACTTTTCATTCCCAAATTATTTCTCACACTTCTCACAAAAGTTCCACTTTGTACAGGATCCTCTACCATTTGTTATAAGCAATAAATAAATCATCTCAATTATAAATAAACATCTTAATGTTTTTATTATAAGTACTTAATATTCAAGAATAAAATTAATAATTTCTAATAGCATCGGTTAAACACTTAAACTTAAACATAAAAATATATGTTTTTTCGTTTTGGTTCGGTTCGGTTTTTTTCGGTTATTGAAAATGGTTATCCGAAAACCGAACCGAAATTTTCGGTTATTAAAAATCCGAAAACAAAACCGTCGGTTTTTGTTTCGGTTCGGTTTTTTCGGTTCAGTTTTATCGGTTATTTCGGTTACGGTTCGGTTATTTCGGTTTTCTGCTCACCCCTACCCATTTGAGAGAAAAAACTCGATTATGGATAGTAGGCCAGTTCGAGTGTTTTAACTGTTAATGTTTAATTCTTTGTGTTTAGTATTTGTATGTGGCACACGAATACCGTGTGACAATTGGGTTCGTATTTCATATTCTTTGCTTGTTTTAATTCTTGTTAAAATTTTGGATTGTGTAAGAGACTATATCTAGATGTGCAGCAATGTAGCCGATTAACCAAGTAACCAAATCATAAACCAAAAGTGATTATTTGTTTCTTATCTTTGTTTTAACTCTCTTTTGTGTGTCTCTTGCTTTTTTTTTTTGAAAAAATTACTGCAATTCAGTTTAGCTTTGTCTAATTCAACCAATCTATAACCAACTTTTGCAATTTGCTTTTTATAATCAAACAAAATGTGTAATACTGACCACGTGCTCTTTATGGATACGATACCATACTTACGCTAGCTATCTAAGTTATTTAGGTTTTTGCATGACTTGAAAGACGGTCATCACATCCCTGATGATGTGTTGATCAAAACAGGCGTGTGCCATATGTGTCTTCTAATGAGCGTACCTTGGATCCTAGATGCTAGAGTCGCTTTCACTTGATTATGATCCACTGCTCTCATAACCTCCACTGTTTTCAGCACTTGTATCATCAACATGAAACTCGCTTACTGCATTTGTCCTATTGACTTCGCCTTGAAGAAGTAATCGTTTGGGCTACTGGCCGATGTATACCTTCACTAGTAGTATTTGCGTTTTCTTCATGTGTTTGAATGAGTTTAGCTGGTAACCAATTTTCATCATTTGCATTATACTTCCACCTTGTTTATTTGTCAAAAATTACATCACAGCTCATGACCATACTCTTCTTGACAGAATCATATAGTCTATAAACACACACTTGCTAGATTTTGGATCCAACTTTTTTTTTCTATGTTGCTTATGCTTTAAACTGTAGGCAAAAGAGCCAAAGATTCTGAGGTGATAAATTCAACTAGTAATTTGTTGTTGCAATGGCTTCACCCCAGAAATGATTGCTTAAATTCTAATGAAACTATTTTCTACCCTGATTATGTTTCAACTTTTGCTTTGACAGCTTTAAGTTTTCAAAGCTTCCATACTTATTTTTCACTATATAAACCCAAGACATTCTATTCTATTCTATTCTATTCTATTCTATTCTATTCTATTCTATTCTCATAACATGTGAACATAAGTATTTATTACCTTAATTTTTAATGGTAACGTTTGGTCCTACTCTCTTGCTACAATAATCCTAAATAGGGGTGGCAAAAGAGGTGGGTTGGGCAAGTTTGGATCATAGGTTAGAATGGGTTTATTAAAAACAAAGTTTGGATGAGTTTGGGTCAAGATAAGTTTCGATCATGATAGACTAAGAATAAAAAAATAATAATAAAATTAAAAAAACTTTAAAAAAAAATTTAAGAAATAAAAAAATTTTAAAAATAAAAAATGTCAAAAAAAAATTATTTTTATTGATTTTTTAAATTTTTTGATTATGTTCAAATTTTTTAAAATTTTTGATTTTCTTTAAAAAATTAGATATTTTTAAATTTTTTTTACACGAAGTACGAAGGTTTTTAAAAGCCATCTTTGTTGGGAGTTTTTGAAAAAAATGTTCCGACCTGCCGGATTCGAACCAGCGACCTAAGGATTGGCTGTTGGGTTGTGCCTACTACAGTCCTCCGCTCTACCAACTGAGCTAAGGTCGGTTTGATGCTAGGATACTCGTGTTGCTCAAATAAAAAACGTTCGTCACATATGGAAAAAGAGTCGTTCTTCGCCAAAATCTTGTCACCATCTTCTTATCATACAACCGTTTGATGCCATACTGTAGACTCTGTTTATGACAGCCAAATCAATTGTATTTGCCTCCCTTTGAGAAACATTCAGTTAAAAATAATAAAAAAGAAAGATAACATCACACTAAAACCACAAAGTTAGATCAGGGTTTGCACACACACATATATATATGCTGGAACAACTATTTTATTCATCATATTACATACTGATAACGTATTCCAAATCAATCATGTGTTTGCAAATGCTTAAGGCGTATGCATTGTCTAAGAAGCTTCACAATATCCTCACTCGACTCATCGGGAACTGGCTTGATTGTGAAGTAAGTCTGCAGAAAACTACTGAACAGGATAGCGGTAGCCACCAACACAGCCACCGTCTTCCACGGACTACTAAAGTACACGGTTATCAGCTCCGCCACCCACGTCTTGTACCTGTTATTGCAGTGCTTCTCGATCTGTCTCCGGAGCTGATGAAACATGTAAAGATTAACCGCCGGTGCTTCAATCTCGTCGTACATCTTAACAACATCTTCGTCGCGACCAAGACTATGAAGCAATACACCATTGTTTCGCAACTCCTTCACGTCATCAGAGTGAATAATTAACGATTTCATTACTCGAAGGTAAGTTGAAATTCGAATGTCGTTTGGGTTATGCGGGCACATCTCGTACGCGATCATGTTCAAGTATATAGCTTTCGTATTCGAGGACACTGCTCTACGCACAAGCACAAGCTCACCGTAACAATAATGAGAGTAGAACTTAATGCCCTCATTCTTAGACTCATCATGGGCACATTTCAAGAAAATCCCTTTAGCTTTGAGTTCCGTCACCGAAGCAAACGATCGATTTCGTTTAATGTAGTTATAGTCTTCAACTGAATCCTTCTTTTTACTCCGTCTTCGCCCCATGCTCGACATATTGCTCGACATATTAGTCGAACCACTCGACGTTTTAGTTGAACCGAGAGCAAGCGAAGCAGGAAGCGAGATGAAATACGACCTGTAAAGCTCGAGTAGATGAAGGGGTTTCTTGTTTCCAAACAAACTTTCATCCCTAATGACGACCTCGCCGAAATTTAAGTAGTTAAAGAATCCGTTTAGAATATCTTCCCCTTTATCGTCGGGGAACTTCAACGTTAACAAAACCTCGAGTACCACAAACGGGATCTGATTCTCCAACAAGAAAAGATCACGCACCACGTTTGCAAAACCTAACGCGCCCAGATACTCGTTATTTAACAACACCTTATTATTTCCAGTAGATATGCATTCAATAAAGAACAAAACAAAGCAACCATCACGCAGCATCATTCGACTGAACTCCTCATCGTTATAACCATCAGTAGAACCATCGATATAACACTTTCTCGCATCATGTACCACCTCAAACACCCTGTTGTATAACGATTTAATGGTTTTTCCGGTGCTCAAACCATACTCTTCTAGCGTTATGAGTTTGTACTCCTCGGCTGCAGCAAGGCGGGCTTGTTTATAATGGTACGGGCCAAGTGAAACCACTGCAGGCTCGTAATACTCGCGGTTTCTACGACCTCTCTCGCCTTCTAAGAGTAATGGTGGTACTTTTTGGATGCGTCGATGGCGTTTGTAATATTTGGCCATGTTCTCCTTGCCTCTAACGCAGTCATCCCACTCCCTGATCACGGTAATATTGTTGTTATTGACCGGTTGATTATCGGAGATTTCAACCATTACATCATCTGTTTCAGTTGTTTCCAACTCCATTGGATTTGAGCATGTCCTTTCTGCTGTTGAGATATGAATAAGTATACTATGGAATCACTAAAGTAATAATTATGTAACAGTAACACACTATGAAAACATAATTATGCCCTGTTGACATTACTTATATTCTCACCCCACTATATGAAAAGTGTAGTGTGTTGACATTACTATGACTTAGCGTGCAAAAGTATACAAAGTGAAGAATAAGGTGCGCTGGCATTTTCTTAATTATGATAATTACATTATTCAACAAAATTAACGCACCCGCTTCCGGTATGCGCGTATTATGTATATGTGTGTGTGGTGGTGGGGGGGAGAGTGAAAATGCACTAATTTTAACGTTATTTTACTAATTTTATGAAAATAACGTTAAAAGTTGAGGACAGTTAATCATGCATCATGTGGTGGCGTTGATAGCTGAAAGACAAAAGGGTACATGCACCAATCGGTCTTTGTCCCGATTGGTGAGTGTTATGTGTCTTATGTCCAAGACTTGATGCAAAACTACTATCGTCGGGGGGTCTCACTAGAAGCAGACTCTCTATTTCTATGTGTAGAGGTAAGGCTGTCTACATCTTACCCGGACCCTTCCTTAACTTTGCTATTGGTGGGATTTAGTGAGTAATAAAACTACAACAAAATTAGACTAGAGTAATAAAACTACAACAAGAGACATCTAATTAAATTCCAGGGATGAGATTAATTCTAAACTAACTTTGTTCATTTAACTCATCAGGGGTAAAATTAAAATAGGAAACCCATTTAAAATTGATGGAATACTCTTATTAACTATTAACCACCTATTAATTTTAGTATTTAGCCAATACTTTACCATCACACCATGTTACTCGAGACAAATTGAGGAAATATCTAAAGCTAAATTAATTTGCAGATCTGATTACCATATGAAGGGAAACTCCTGATCTGATGCATCTGAGCTCTTTTGCTACAGCAGGCTACAGCTACCATAAGAGGAAGAAGTTTGGCAACTGCTACTGATTTTCAGGCAACACTTACGTCGCTCATTGTACACACTCGTTCAAGAAACAAAATTTATACTCAAAATTCTCGTACTTGATTGTTGATTTCTTCGAAGCAGCGCAGAAAATAGGTTCTGAGTACTGTTTGTTTATCCCATTGGATGGGGTGGGGTGGAGTGGGTGGAGGGTAGTGCCGTAGTGGACTTAATATTCGTTAAAAAATGATATGTGGAATGTAACGGGAATGTGTATGCAAAAGTAATGTTATTTTATAATTTCAATGAATTAAATACAAGTCTTTTATGTTCTAGAAACGCTACTTATTTTGTTCTCTCTTTATTAAATTAACCCTGTTTAAAGAGCATTATTTTTGTAGTGTTTTCCAACTTCACGTGTGAATAAATCTGTTTCACAAGTGAGATATTCCATTTTATTTAAAACAACTATCGGTTACTATACATAACAACTTTGAAACTTTTCATTTATAGTAATGTTTCATTTGTAACCGGGGAACTAGACTAGTGGGGAGGCCCAATTTTCAACTTTGTGTTAGGGTGTAGGGAGTGGTTAAACACTTAAGAGTGGCAAACTAAAAAATCAATCAATGAGAGTGTGCCATGTCAAAGTGGTAAACTATGCTCAAAATGTTGGCAATGGTTAGACACTTAGTGAAGTGGTAAACTATTTTTTTCTAAAAAAAAGGAAAAATGTGTGATTGGTTGAGATAGCATGGACCCCACCACACACCCCCACTCTCTCCCCTCTCCTCCCTCTTCCCGAATCGGTATTCCCTCACCGATTTTGCCCCCTTTTCGGCAAATGTAGTTCGGCAAACTATGTTGGCATTGGTTTGCAAATTGGTAAAGTGGGTTTACCACTTTCCACACCGTATAGTCATGTTGGGTTCACGGTTAAAATGAAGTAATATGACAACCTTGAGAAATTATTTATTCGGGGTGCGGATAAGGTGTTTAACCATATTTTTAAAGGGTGTCGTTTGGTTTGGTTTTTTGCCTAAAATATTCACAAATTTTTTTCAATGGGTGCGGCCGCCCACCTTGGCCAAAGGTTGGGTATGCCCTTGGTTGGTCGGTTGTCTCCATTGGAGGCGCCGGTTCGATCCCCGGCTGGTGCTGGGTATTCGACATCTCGGTGAGGGCTTGGTCCGGGGTTTTACCCGGGTTCGAGTCAGAGGGGGGCGCGGTTTTACCTATTCCACGAGGTTTCCGCGCATCTGGGGTGTGCTATGTTGTATAATTGGTCTAGAACAAGTAGTTTCAAAGAAATTAACAAACCTGGAACCCGAATTGAAATTGCAAAGTTATGATTAAAACCTGGATTAATCTCTGAATCGTATGAGAACTATCAGATAAACCTATTTGCGGGTTATACGCAATGATTTATCGGATTAGACAGAGATCACTCTTGTTAGAATTGGATTTGATGTTTATGTGATGTGAAGAGATCGCACACCCGTAACCAAGAAACCGTCGTCTGCTCTATCTATTTCCTTTTGTGCGTTTTTCTTGCTTATTGATCGAGAGAACAGTTCCCGTCATGTGACTACCTTTTTCCTTATAATAGACATCTTTCAATTCAAGGGCCCAACAAAAATTATTAATAAGTTGGATTGAATGGCCAATGGCCATTATAAAGTGTAATGGATTTTAAATTCAATGCACCAAACAAATTTTTTAGTAAAAAAAGTAAATCACATTAATAAATTTGCAAAACCATTAATAAACTAAAAAATCCATTAATCAATTTAGATCCAAAACAATATGGCCATTATAAAACCATTAAGCCCAAAAAGATATTATATAAAACTCAAATAACATTAGAATTAAATCAAGTCCGCACTCCCGCGGCACCTAACTCGTTTAATCTCTAAGGGTCTGTTTGGTATGGAGTAATGAAATGCACAAGGGAATGGAATGAATGAGGTAATGGAATGAATGAGGTAATGGAATGGATGAGGTAATGGAATTGATCATTACCATTCCATGTCTTGTTTGGTTACCATGTGAGAATGAAATGAACCATTACTTTTTTGTTGTTTGGTATGCGAGAAAAGACGAAAGAATAAAATCGGATGGGGGTGGTCAATGATGGGCGGCGATGGTGGGTGGTGCAAGGTGGTAGTTGTAGCGGCGGCGGTGGTGGTGGGTGGAGCTGACGGCGATTGGAGACGGCGACGGGTGGTAACAGCGGTGGTGGTGGGTGACAGCGAAGGTGGGTGGCGGCGGTGGTCAGAGGTGGTAGGGGTGGCGACGGTGGTGGCAGGTGGTAGGGGTGGCGACGATGTTGGCAAGTGGTAGCGGTGGTGGTGGTGGTTGATAGCGATGGCGGAGGTGGGTGGCGACGACGGCGGTGATCGGAGGTGGCAGCGGCAATGGTGGCGGCGATGATCGAAGGTGGGTGGTGGCGGTGATCGGAGGTGGCAACGGCAGTGGCGGGGATGGAAGTGGGTGGCGGCAATGACGGTGGCGGGTGACGGCGGTGGCGGGTGGCGGCGGCGAATGACAGTGGTGGTGGGTAGTGGCAACGGTAGTGGGTTATGTTGTTGTTAACGAAGGGTGAAGATGAAATGAAATAGAAAAAAACAGGGGGGGGGGGGGATAGAATGATTTTGAGGGAATGGAATGCATTTTGGAATGGACGATTCAATTCCATCGACTAACCAAGCACTCTTTTCTTTATTCTCTCTCAATGGTCCATTCCATTACACCTCTTATTCCTGCATATCAAACATTACCTAACGTTATTTCCTCGATCAACAAGTTAATCCAATACCCTAAAATCCGCTGATAACACTAAAATTACCAACATTCCTCCCCCATTTTAGTGGTATCCATGATTAACTTAACTGTCCTCACAGAAACACAAACGCATGCATAATGAAAATGTCCTGCGGATTGAATTTTCACTTAGTATATTACACGTTACAAATATTAGAATAACAGGGTGTCTCTATGGATTGAACTCATGTTATCCATTTAAATACATGTAGGTAATATACACAAACGTTTACAAATCCAAATTCCACTTGACACAATGTTTTACTAGCCTGTGTCCTAATCCTTCAAAGAATATATCAAAGCTCAAGTCCAAAATTTCTTGAAGCGGCTAAACTTCATATTCTTATAGGTAGTTCATTACTCTTGCACCTGCACTGCAATTTATCAATGAACTATTAAGAAGTTCAACTTCAACCTACTTTATCTTGCAGTCTGAACACACATCTTGGGATGATTTGCTCATGTGTTCCAATATCGTTATGACAAACTTTCCGCATTGAATTCTGCATCTAACGTTGTATTAGATGGGAATTGGGTGTCTTGACATAAGATATTTAAAATGGACTTTAAACCCATCCCTTTAGCTGATTTCTTCACGAGATTTCTTCCTAACCCTTTGGTTAGATGATCAGCTAAATTAAGCTCAGATCTAACAAACTCAACGGATATCACACCATTCATGATTAATTCTCTAATCATACTGTGTCTAACACCTAAGTGTCTAGACTTCCCATTGTACACTTGACTATATGCCTTAGCCAATGTAGCTGAACTATCGCACCTGATAGAGATTGGTGATATCTGTTTTGGCCATAATGGAATCTCATAGATCAAATTTCTGAGCCACTCAGCTTCTTTACCAGCTGCAGCTAAAGCCACAAACTCAGATTCCATAATTGAGTCAGTGATGCAAGTTTGTTTCTTTGAAGCCCAGGAGATAGCACCTCTACCAAGTAAGAACACCCATCCACTTGTGGAAGAATGATCTTCCTTATTGTTTATCCAACTTGCATCAGAGTACCCTTCTATAACTGAAGGAAAGCCTGAATAGCATAAACCAAAGTGCATGGTTCCTTTTAGGTACTTAAGCAGTCTGTTCACTGCTTGCCAGTGTTGAGCACTAGGATTACTAGTAAATCTGCTCAACTTACCCACAGCATAAGCTATGTCAGGCCTTGTGCTAATCATAGCATACATCAAGCATCCAATGACCTTGGAATACTCTAATTGTGAAACTGAATCACCAGAATTGGGCATTAACCGGATGCTAGGATCTAGAGGAGTACTAACAGGAGAACAGTTATAATGATTGAATTTCTTCAACACTTTCTCAATGTAATGAGACTGTGTCATGGTTATACCATTGTTACTCCTTTTAATCCTTATTCCAAGGATCACATCCGCCTCCCCCATATCCTTCATTTCAAAACTAGAAGACAACAATTTCTTTGTCTTATCAACCTGATCTTGGTCAGTGCCAAAGATCAACATATCATCTACATATAAACAAATAATCACTCCTTTACCAGAGGATTCAAATCTACTGTAGACACACTTATCAGCCTGGTTTAGATGAAAACCATGAGATAAGATCACCTCATCAAATTTTTGATGCCATTGCTTAGGTGCTTGTTTCAAACCATATAATGATTTGACGAGTTTACACACCTTGTGCTCTTGTCTAGGTAATACAAAACCCTCAGGTTGTTTCATGTATACCTCTTCATCCAATTCACCATTCAAGAACGCGGTCTTGACATCCATTTGGTGAATTACCAAGTTATGAATTGAAGCAAGAGCTAAAAGAAGCCTTATGGTGGAAATTCTTGCAACAGGAGCATAGGTATCAAAGAAATCTATTCCTTCCTTTTGTCTAAAGCCTTGGATAACCAACCAGGCTTTAAACTTATCTATGCTACCATCAACTTTCATCTTTCTTTTAAAGATCCATTTGCAACCCAAAGGTTTGCAACCAGGAGGCAAATCAGTCAATTTCCATGTATTATTATGCATGATAGAATCCATCTCATCTTGGATGGCTTCTTTCCAGAAAGCAACATCCCTAGATGCCATTGTCTGACTGTACATCTTAGGATCCTCCTCAATATTGAAACAATATTGATACTGATGTTCAACCTCGTTCCTGGTTCCTTCCACCAAATAAAGATGAAAGTCAGAGCCAAAAGACTTGGCTTTCCTGACCCTAGTACCCTTCCTAGGTTCGGTACTAGTAGATGGTACATCTTTAGTACCAACAGAGTTACTACCAAACTCAGTTACAGCTGATGTTTTCAAACTATAAGGCATATCCTTTAGTCTAGGCACAGAAGAAAATCTATCCTCATTGCCAAAATCAGCAGTTCTTGACTCAATCACAGTGTGAACAGAAACATAGTCATTCGGTTCTGTAACATAGAACCTATGAACAGGGGAACGCTCACCATACCCAATAAAGATGCAATCAATGCCTCTTTCACCTATGTTTCTCAATTTTGGTTCAGTAAGCTTTACAACAGCTCTACAACCCCAAACTCTAAGATGACTTAAGTTTGGTGCCTTTTTGTACCAGAGTTCATATGGGGTCACTTTAGACTTTTTATTAGGAACTCTATTTAACAAGTAACAGGCTGTTAACATAGCCTCACCCCAGAATCCTTCACTTAACCCAGAATAGGATAACATGGAATTAACCATTTCTTTCAAAGTCCTATTCTTCCTCTCTGATACACCATTTTGCTGTGGTGTATAGGGAGCAGTGGCTTGATGTATTATACCAGTAGACTGAAAGTAAACTGGATCATAATACTCTCCACCTCTATCAGTACGAAGGTTCTTTATCAAACAACTCTGATGTCGCTCTACCTCTTGTTTATAAATTTTGAATTTATCAAGAGCTTCATCTTTTGAATGCAACAAACAGACATAACAAAACCTAGAGGCATCATCAATAAAAGTAACCACATACTTTTTATTTCCAAGTGAGGGCGTACTATGAAAGTCACATAAATCAGAATGAATTAATTCTAATACCTTAGAATCCCTTTTAACATCTTTAAACGGTTTCTTAGTAATTTTAATTAATTTGCAAGTATGACATTTACTACAGTTTTGCATGTCAAAGGCAGGTATTAGGCTCATTTTAGACATATCTTTCATCCTATAAAAATTAACATGACCTAATCTAGCATGCCATAAACGTGAATCATTCTTAACATTACTAGAGGATGTAGATGCCATACAAATAGATTCAATAGCAGACGGGATATCAATATTAAGCATAAACATGCCATTACATAAATATCCAAATCCTACAAAGGTTCCATGTCGAGACAAGATAAACTTATCCGACTCAATGACCTGTTTATAACCACAGTTGTTTAATACAATTCCAGATAAGAGATTCTTTCGAATCCCTGGTACATACAACACATTATCTAATAATAGATGTTTTCCAGAAGTAAATACAAGTCTAACTTTTCCAACTCCTTTGATGGGCTCAGTTGCAACATTCCCCATCCTTAGTACAGATCCATCTTCAAGTGGTTCAAATTCCTGAAACCATTTGAGATCCTTGCAAACGTGACTCGTAGCACCCGAGTCTACCCACCATGCAAGCATGTCATCTTGTACATAAAAGGATTCAGAAATAAATGATACATAATTCTCAACCGAATTATGTTTATAAGCCATTGGACTTTTTGAGTCCAATAACAAACCTGAAGACCGGGTTTCATTTATTTCACACCCAGAGGGATTTTTCCCGACTTGTACACTTCTAGTAATTTCGCCCAATTGCCCCATGTTTGTACCACCACAGCCAACAGACTGCACCTTTGTATTAAATATGTTTGATTTAGAAATATCACCTTTTATTTGTTTATTATTCAAATCACAAAATAAATTTTGTTTCTTTAAATCAAATCAAATTTTTGTGTATTGTAAATAATTAACATGTCCCGGATGACCAATTGAATCAACTACAAAACTCATAGGTTTTGTCAAACTTAGAGTGGAATTAGTAAGCGTACCTTGTGAAGCATTCGGATCTTTCGACCCACTTGGACCCGCTATGTTAGCTTTGTTTCCACTAGTAATCTTCACACGACAATCTTTCTTGAAATGCCCCGGTTTGCCACATCTCCAACAACCCCCTTTTGGTTTCTTGTTGGAATCATTATTATCCCGGTCCAACTTTCTCTTATTATCCTTAAACTTGTTAAACTTTCCAGTTTTCTCATCATTTTCAACCATTTTGAGTTAACTTTGAAATTCAATATTGATCAAACTAAAAGAAAATACACTGATCAAACCTACTTTAAATTAATCGAAAATGATTTCCAAACTACCCTTTAATTAATTCATCAAAATAATCTACCAGTTATGTCTAACTGATGTCAACGAATTTCAATTACACCATATCAGTTTGAGAATATTAAAATAGTAAATACCATTTAATTCCTAATTCCTAATTCCTAATTCCTTGAACAAATATTATTTAAACAACTTGAATTAACATCACTGAATCAAAATAAAATTCCAAAGTCTAGAAATCAAGTTGATCAAATTAAATTTCCATATTCTGTTTGATTCAATAATTCCACGAACTAGGATTTCCTTCAACAATAAAAATTATAAACTAAGTGGGCAGAATACTATTGTTGACCAAATTCAAACTCAATGTTTTTCGTCATTTCAAAATACAGTCGATTGACACCAAGCATCTAACAAATAATATAATTGAATTCAAAGTTATATTTTTGCAACTTAGATTTCCAACAAAACTATCACAGGTCAGGCAAATATTCGAACAAAACTACAACTACAATTCGAACCAAATTGAACCCTAAAATAGGTTTATCTTTGTTGTATAATTGGTCTAGAACAAGTAGTTTCAAAGAAATTAACAAACCTGGAACCCGAATTGAAATTGCAAAGTTATGATTAAAACCTGGATTAATCTCTGAATCGTATGAGAACTATCAGATAAACCTATTTGCGGGTTACACGCAATGATTTATCGGATTAGACAGAGATCACTCTTGTTAGAATTGGATTTGATGTTTATGTGATGTGAAGAGATCGCACACCCGTAACCAAGAAACCGTCGTCTGCTCTATCTATTTCCTTTTGTGCGTTTTTCTTGCTTATTGATCGAGAGAACAGTTCCCGTCATGTGACTACCTTTTTCCTTATAATAGACATCTTTCAATTCAAGGGCCCAACAAAAATTATTAATAAGTTGGATTGAATTGCCAAAGGCCATTATAAAGTGTAATGGATTTTAAATTCAATGCACCAAACAAATTTTTTAGTAAAATAAAAGTAAATCACATTAATAAATTTGCAAAACCATTAATAAACTAAAAAATCCATTAATCAATTTAGATCCAAAACAATATGGCCATTATAAAACCATTAAGCCCAAAAAGATATTATATAAAACTCAAATAACATTAGAATTAACTCAAATAACATTAGAATTAAATCGAATCCGCACTCCCGCGTCAGCTAACTCGTTTAATCTCTAACATTATTTTCTCGATCAACAAGTTAATCCAATACCCTAAAATCCGTTAATAACACTAAAATTACCAACATGCTACGCTTTCTAGCGGTGGTCGAGTAGTCGGCCTTTGGACATAGCTCCGAAAGGGTGGGTTTACACGTGGAAAGCAGTTAGCCGTTCAAAAAAAAGAAATGGTTTATTTTCATTTTTTTATATTCATTTTTCTAATTTTTAGTTTCACCCTTGATACTTTAAATAATATACGCATTTAACCTTTTTATTTAGTATGATTTTCTTCTGAAACTCATGGTCATTATCTTTTTTTAAAGTTGAATACGCGACAAAGTTTAATATTTTTTTTATGGGAAAATGCCACTAAATTGTAACTAAGTTTGCGGGGAAGAAAAAACCGAAGATGAAGAGGATCATGCAGGAAAAAAGAAGAAAGTTAGGACGTGTCCATTTAGGCTTTGGGCCTCAAGGCTTACAGGCAAGGATTCATTCCAAATAAAAACACTAAACGAGAAACACACATGCACAAGAAAGTATTGTTTGGGCTCTCTTGTTACATATTCTTGGATTGCAAAACGGTATTTCAAACAAATAGTTGAAAATCCGGAAATTAGTTTAAGGCAAATGCAGACCGATATCATGAGAAAATTTGAATGCAAAGTGAGTATTGGTCAATATAGTAGAGCAAAAAAAAGGTTTTGGATGATTATGAAGGTGGTTTAAAAGAACATTATGCTAGACTTTCGGATTATAAAGCCGAGATATTAGAAACTAATCAGGGAGTACTGTCAAGATGGCTGTGAATGAAATGGAGAATGGAGAAGTTTACATCAGTAGTTATTATATTTGTTTTAAGGGTGTCAAAGATGGATGGATAAATGGATGCAGAAAAGTTCTTGGTTTAGATGGGTGCTTTCTAAAAAACAGTGGCCAACTACTAACGGCTATGGGAAGAGATACCAATAACCATATTTTTCCTTTGGCATGGGTTGTTGTGTCTGTTGAGAATAAGAAAAACTGGAAATGGTTTCTTAATTTAGTGAGGGATGACATTAAAATGGAAAGTGGACTTGGACTAACTCTGATTGCAGATCAACACAAGGTATGTGATTACTATTCATATGCAGTTTAGTTAGTTTTACTTTTTTGTTTAACAAGGGATATCATAATCAAACTGTTTTATATTGTTATTGTTTTCATTAGGGAATTATAGAAGCCGTAAAGGACGTTTTACCTTATGCTGAGCATAGACAATGTGTAAGGCATATTTATGCTAACTATAAGAAAAAATATCGCGGAGAACAATTTACAAATTTATTTTGGAAAGCTGCAAAGGCAAAAACCGAGGAATATTTTGAGAAGAAAATGGAAGAACTGAAAAACATTAACAAAGGGGCATATACCCATCTAATGGAAAGGAATCCGGTTACTTGGTCAAAGGATTTTTTCGAGCTTAATATGGCATGTGATGCGTACGAAAATGGCATGAGCGAAAGCTTCAACTCGCGCATTCTATCAGCACGACGGAAACCTATAATTACTATGCTAGAAGAAATCCAAACATTTGTGATGGAAAGAATATTTTTAATGGCGAAAAAAGCTAGAAGATTAAAACGTGATGTCTGTCCGAAAATCAGAAAAAAGTTAGAAGACATCAAAAAGAATCAAAGGTACGACAAAAGTTATTATTTTTACATTTTTGGTATTTTTTTATTAATTTTTTAAACTTTTCGGTAGGTATTGGAAGGTAGTTCCAAGTGATAACACCATATTTGAAGTGAGAAGTGAAAAATATGCGTGCGTGGTGAACCTTGATGAAAAAACTTGTAGTTGTAGATTATGGCAGTTGTCAGGCATACCTTGTGTTCATACTGTGGCGGCGTTGTCCTTTGTAGATAAGGACCCAGAAACTTTTGTTAGTTCTTGGCTTAAAAAGGACATGTTCAGAGAAGCATACAAATATCCAATCAAACCACTGAGAGGAAGTACATTTTGGCCCAAAACTGATGATATAAGACCTTCACCTCCAAAAGAGAGACGAATGTCGGGTAGACCAGCAGTGAAGAGGAAAAGAAGCGCTGATGAGAAAGAGAAAAAGAACCCCAAGGTTGGAATTGGAAGAAAAATGTCTTGTCAAAATTGTTATGGAACGGGGCATAATGTTAGGTCTTGCAAAAACGAGAAAAAAGACCCCCTACCAAAGGTGAAAAGGCCAAAAGGTAGACCTAAAAAGTGTGGTACAACGAAGAAAGTCTAGCGTGATTTCGTGTTTTTTTTTTTTTTGAGTTATCTTTTTGTGACATGAATTTTGGACGATGTTGCCTACGTTTTTTGTTTATCTTTTTATGACGAATAGATACGATGGTATTGAAAGTTTTTATTTATCATTTATTTTTCATTCATCATAATATTTTATAGTCTTAATAGTTTAGTATAAATCACAAAAAAATACCAATACGATTTTTAAAATAAAAAAAAAAGTGTTTTCGTTTGTCATTTAAAAAAGTACAATTTTTTTGCTTTAAAAATATTCAACCGTAACAGTATATATTTTATTAATTTAGAATAAAAGATGATTTTCAATTTTTTTAGAAAAAAATCCATGTCATTAATTTTATTTTCCACATCATATTAAAAATTAAAAAAGATAATAAAACCTGACACATCATCATTACTAACCTGGTAACCTGATAATTACATAGTATTAGAACATCAAATGAAACTTGAGTTATTTTGTAGAGACAAAAAAAGTTTCAATGACTTAATTGGAACACTTGTCAAAGTTGGTTACATTTCTACGAAGTTACCCCTTTCTTCATCAACATTTTTGTAGAAACTTTGTTGAAAAAAAAGACTTTTATTAAAGATTGTAAAGTGACGAACCGAACTAATACCAACAACGGTACTGGTACCCATATGTTTTTATCATCAGAACCGATGTCAGTATTTGTTTTTATGTTTTTTATCGATATCGATACTTGTACTGTTATTATCAAAACCGGTATCGGTATTCATTTTTATAGTTCTCATTTCCCAATGTAAAACACGTGTATTTGTGCATATCATTTTCATTAAACCGAATGCACACCATAGTGATACCATTACGAACTAAATTAATACCAACCGAATTCTCACCACATCATGCACGGAATATATAAATTTAGAACCATGATGAATAGTAACATAAGTTTTTATTTTACTAAATTAGTTCTTTTGTGTTGCACTTTCACCCATTTTACTATAGTAATAAATGATTTTAACCCATTTCATTTTTATTAGTTTTGATTTTTCATCCGAAAACTGCGTCCGTTATATTTTTTATATGAATACATGACTGTGTTTGATTTTTTTTCCTTAGTGCTCGTGTATGAACTTTGTTGGAAAAAAAGGTTTTATTCAAAATAGTATTGTGACAAATCGAACCTATACCAACATCGGTATCGGTATTTATGATTTTTTTTTATCGACATTGGTACTGGTATTGTTATCAACAGACAGAACTGGAAACGGTATTCGTTTTTTATGATTTTTAATGTAAAACACATTCTTCTACGCGTATAATGACTTTAAACCAAGTGTCAGTACCACACACTGATACCGTTTGAACCGAGCCGATAACAGCCAAATTCCTGCCACATCGCACATTGAAATCTTGCTAGTTTTCATTAAAAAGCCTTTAGTGTCCTTTGAACAATTCCGTGTAATGCTTATGATTGGTCCACCATCGATTTGTTTGAGGAGATATTACAGATAAAGTGATAAACCGGGACGTATATTAAAGATAAACAAGCTAGTCATATTTCAAATTAACACGATAACCTCTGTAAATTGGACCGGGTGATAAATACAAATGTAGGCAAAAGATCAAATACACATAGCCTTATCGTACAAAACGTATGAAAGGCATAAAAAGGTAAAGAAACGCGGTGACAATTTTTGTAATTATTTACTCATGGAGTAATTTTCAAAATTACCCCACAAATGATCTTGGAGGATAATTTTGATCATATAGGGTAATTACGAGTAAATTAATTACGAAAATGTCACCGCGTTTTTTCTACTTTTTCATATCTTTCGTACGTATTGTACGATAAAACTATTTGTACATAATCTTTACCCTACAAATGTAAACCCATTATAAATACAAATCTCAAACACCATATATGGTGAATATACCCTACAAATGTAAACCCATTATAAATACAAATCTCAAACACCATATATGGTGAATATATCGCATCTTACAGTTATATATTGTACATTATTGTTAGATAAGCCAAAGCCAATGTAATATTACATTATTGATGTAAACCCATTATAAATACAAATCTCAAACACCATATATTGGAGTCATCGATCCGGAAGTTGCTTGGCCCCAAAGTAAGTCTGCAGAAAAGTAGTGAACAGAATAGCCGCAGCCGTCAACAAACCCAACATCTTCCATGGACTACCAAAGTAGTCAGTAATCAACTCCCCCGCCCACGTCTTATACTTGTTATCGAGGTGGCTATTGATTACCTGCCGGAACTGACTAAACATGTAAAGATTAACCGCCGGGACATCAATCTCATCGTACATCTTCACCACTTGTTCATCATGACCAAGACTATGAATCATTATATTTTTCTTTGTTAACTCCTTCACATCATCATTTTTAACAATTAACGTTTTCATTATCTTAATATAAGTCGAAACTCGAAAGTCATTCGGGTTATGCGCGCACAACTCGTACGCGATCATGTTCAAGAAAATAACTTTTGTACTCGTCGATACTGCTCTTGTAGGAAGCTCAAACACGCCATAGCAACAGCGAGAGTAAAATGCAATGTCCTTGTCTAAGGCCCGTCTCAAGAAAATCCATTGAGATTTGAGTTCCGTTGCTGAAGGAAAATTTCGATTTCGTTTTACATAGTTATAATCATCATCTGACCAAATCTTTGTACTCTTAGCTGAAAATAGACCAATAGAAACTAGACCAAGAGAAACGGGAAGCAAGATGAAATAAGACCTGTAAAGCTCAAGAAGATGAAGGGGCTGCTTGTTTCCGAGCACCTTTTCATCCTTAGTGAACACCTCCCCATACTTTAAGTAATTAAAGAATCTGTTTAGAATATCTTCACCTTTATCGCTGGGGAACCTCAATTCTAATAAAACTTTGAGTACTACAAACGGGAGCTGGTTCTCCAGCAAGAAAATATCACGCGTCACATTAGCAAACCCTAATGCGCCCAGATACTCGTTATTTAACAACATCTTATTCTTTGCATAAGATATGCATTCAATATAGAACAAAACAAAGCAACCATCACGCAGCATCATTCGACTGAACTCCTCATCGTTGTAAGCATCTGTAGAACCATCAATATAGCAGTTTCTGGCATCATGTACCACCTCAAACACCTTGTTGTATAAGTCATACGTAGTCATTCTAGTGCTCAAACGAAATTCTTCTAGTGTCATGAGCTTGTACTCCTCGGCTTGAGCAAGTCGTGATCGTTTATAGTGGTATGGGCCAAGTGAAACCACTGCAGGCTCGTAGTACTCGCGGTTTCTACGACCTCTCTTACCTTCTAAGAGCAACGGTGGTACTTTTTCGATATGTCTTTGGCGTGTGCTGGTGATCTCCTTGCCTTTCAAGCAGCCTTCCTACTCCTTGATCACGTTAATAATATTGTTGTTGCTGACTTGATTATCGGGCATTTCAACCATTACATACTCACTTTCAGTAGTATCCGTCTCCATTGCAGTTAAGATTTTTGTATTGATTTTCTACTTTGGACCCCGGCCTGCTTTTATTTTGGATCATGTGTTTTTTTCTTTTAGTACATGTGAATTTTCACAGTTAATAACAAAAAGATTAATCATTGATTCATGGGTTGTAAAATTAAAACTCGATATATTTATTTTTATAAAGTAGATACTCCCCTCCTTTCCAAAATAACTTTCATTATATTTTTTTTTTTGTTAACCTATGCTTGTCTTTCCTTAAACTTTTTTCTTATGAAGATTACAAAAACAAAAAGTAAAATAAAATCAAAAGAATTTCCTATAGCAAAAGTTGCTCATGGGTTTCGGGACCGTGAGACCATAGAAAACCTTACAACCTCTATCACATGTGATAAAGAGACAATTCATATAAAACATCAACTCTAAAAGAGACCTTTTATGTATAGAGTATAGTATATTTAAATAAATTCAAATAAATCACGAAAAAAAGTCAGTAAGTGGTTGGCTTACTTCTGTAAATATGATTAAATTTATTAAAATAAAATAGTAAAAAAATTGATAAAAGTATTATAAAATAAAATAATATAAAAAAATATAATTTCTTACTTTTGACTTTAAAATAAAATAATGTATTAAAGTAGTTAATCATTACCAAATTGACTAAATTGGTAGGATTTGTATAAGAGAAATTTACGAAAAGAGCCAAGAATAAGTTTGACTTACCAAAATGGTCATCTCATGCGTCGGTGGAGCAGGGCATCACCGATTACGAGACACCTTATGCGTCCTTAAATATAGAAGTGACACGTGTCCGTGACTCATCCCATGCGTCCGTGACTCATCCCATCATCTCATGCGTCCGTGACTCATCCCATGCGATGCCGACTCATCCCATGAGTCCTTAAATATAGAAGTGACACGTGTCTCAATGGGATGATGGGATGAGTCACGTACGCATGGGATAATGGGATGAGTCACGGACACATGGGATGTCTCAATCTCGCTAAAAGTAAATTTTATGAGTCACGGACGCATGAGATGAGTCACAGACGCATGCGATGAGTCACGGACGCATGGGACGCATGGATATCACTGAGACACGTGTCACTTGTGTAAGTTCATGATTCCGGACCTTGACCGGTGATTAGTGTGTGATTATGTTCAAGACAAGAGAGATTAGAGACTGATAAACAAATTCCTTGTATAAATTTGGTAACATAACGTTACAAAGCGGCCCGATTACAAGCTAAGCCGAACCACACCAAAGGACCATACATCCGGCGAGAGATCAAGTGGTGATCTCTCCCCCAAGTCTAAAACCTTCAAGTGTTGCAAATGACCAAGTAGTGGTATTTATAGCCACACCACATTCACTTGCAAACACGCATGGTCAAACGAATAACCCTCTCGTTTGACCACATCAAACGAGCGGGTCTATAGACGTTCGTTTGACCGTTTCACTAACTATTACATAATCAACATAAAATAAATCTAATCTATTTGAACAGCATCGGACACAAAAACTGCACCAACAAATTCCCCCTTGTCTGTTGCTGTCAAATGTTGAAAATGCAACTGCAATCGATCTTCAGTCAAGTATTTGTTGATGTCATCTTCTCTGTGTTAACAAATTCCCCCTTGACTGATGATCGAGGTAAGTACTATCTTGACTTGAGTCTTCATAGCAATACCAAACCCTTGAAGCTTCTCGTATAATATTTCCCCCTCAAAGTACGTGTATCCGTGTTGGGTGTTGTGCAATCTCCTCGCAAGGCTAAATTAACCGATCTTCCGCTGATCTTCCAATACTCCAACCGGCATTTGATAAGGGTTCCATTCTTTAAAAACTACATCTAAGTCTTGATCTTGTCATAAGAACTCTATCTCATTCAAGCATACTACATTGGTAGAGTTTTCTGGTGAACTGTCTTCTGTAAACCATCTTTGTGGAATCGACCAAGCAATGCACTTTGATCATCAACATCAACACTCAGGAAGTTAGCTAGACCAAGTATATCATTTGCAAGCTCAACCAGCACGCTTAGTTGAGCTACATCCAGATCTCATTGTCTCGCCTTTGCGAAGTTGACCACGTAATGCACTACGGATCTTCAGCATCAGTACTCAGGATGTCAGCTTGACCAAGTACATCGTTTGCAAACTCAACGAATTGAGTTACACCCAGATTCCTGTAAAATCCCAAAGAAAACCTCAAACCCAAAACCGAATCCTGCAAATTCCCCCTCAACTGATAGAGTTGGAATCCACACTTGTCAGCCTTGAACTATCAGCTCTGATAAAGATTCCCTAGGTCTTCACTGAACAGTGCTTTGAAACTACTGTTGACTTTAGATACCTGTATGTTTCCGTGCAAAACCTTTCACGCTGGCTGGAGAATTTATTAAAATCCTCAAATATGTGTCTGTGCAAAACATTCCACGCAGAACCTTTGGTATCACCAGAAAATCACAAACTCTACCACCTGTGGTTACGTTTAGAAATTTACCGAAGAAATTCCAAAACATATAAAAATTTTTATCCCCCCATTTCTTGGGTAAAATCTCTAAACCTTAACAAATTCCCTCCTCTAAGCGGAACTGTCGTCTACTTCACTGAACAGGTTCTCTCCACTGAGCATAATCTTTCAAATGTTCTCGGTTTTTCAAAAAATCACGAAAGCGACTTTCTTCTTTGCATATTCTAGTTGATAAGGAAAGTCCCCTAGCCCCGTAGGATCCGACTTGTATTCCCCCAAAGTTCTGCTAACACCTAATCCGAAAACTTCCATCATAGGCATAACTCTTCGACTTTGTGAACTCGTTAGGACCGGTCTTGGCTCTCTAGGTTCCTTTAATCGTTACCAAATGCGAGAATATGACAATAAACAAAATTCTTTCGAGCATTTACGAACACCGATAACAAAACAAATTTTCACGCGCGGAGATAAATATACCGTTTTTGGCCTATAATAGTCAAGTCACCAATTTTGACATTTGCATCGGTAACTGTGACTACCCCACGTTTAAAAAAATCAATTAGTTTTTATAATCCCAAACTGATCTGGCACACCCCCGAACCCATACGAATTTTTACGTTGAAAAAATAGAAGCTCGGTTCAGATAAACTTTGTGAACACCCGACCCCCACTTTGTAACTCACGAATAGAAACGTGTCCATGACTCCATGTCTCATCTAAACATTTTGTCCAATAGAGCCCATAATTAATTGGTCAATTAAACAGGCCCATCGAACAACAAAGAGGAATGGACCAGCCCACGAGGAAGTAGTGATCTTTCATGAAAATTGTGACTCATCCCACGAAATAACTATAATCTGTTGAGTGTCAAGCCCAATACTCTTGAAGGTCATTAAAACAAATCCCAACATTCCTTGGGGCCCAACAAAGAATTAATTACCTAAATAGGTCAACTGACATATTCAGACAAACATTCCTCAATAATTAGTGGGCCCATTCAAAATACAATACTCCTTCATTCAACGGCCCAATCACTGAACATTAAGCCAATGCATAAGGTTATATTTGCCAAACCTAGCCGACAACTACTTTCTACAGCCACCACCCACTTCCAATCTCTCTCTCTTCTGTGATACAACATCAGCAGTTGCCATCACCAGACATCGGACATCCTTCATCTGCCCATTCAAGCTTTGCTCCACCGTAATGACGTCAATCGTTTCACCGGAGAACATTATCCAGCCGACATCACCAGAAGACTAACTCCCAAGTCACCATGAATCCGCCACGAAGAACCAGGACTCACGAAGAAGGTTCTTTGTCGAAGGGTTCTTTGCCAGGGAGTTCTTCGTGAAAGGGTTCTTCACAGAGGCGCTTGTTTCTGAGATTGACCCCAAATTTCTTGAGGCCATGGAGAACTTTGAAACGAAGATAATAACACACGAACACATCACAAGGCAGAGACTAGTGAAGGAGAAAAGAGCACCCGCCAACAAGGTTGAGAGATTTCTAGATGTCTTTCCTCGGGTTATTGGTCTTTCAGGTATGTATGTGATGGCAATCAGGTTGTTTTGGATCAAAAAAATACCCGACGACAACAACTCACAAACAACGGTTCTCACGAGATACAGTCGCATCACCCGAAAGTCTCGTTGAGCAGAATTGAACTTCCTCGCTACAGTCACACAGTCACACCACGAGAACAAGAAGTAGTCGTTCAAGATCACCTTCTAAAACCTGGTGCAACGCTATTTCACCTTTCTTTCAGTGCAAAAGATGAAAATAACCAAGGAGGATCAAAGGTTTTGCACGATTTTTCCGCGGGGGGGGGGGGGGGGTTCTTCACCAGTGGCTTCTTCACAGTCTTGATCTTTCGTCTATGGAAGGTTCTTCGTCAGTTGGGGGTTTTTCGTAGTGGGGTTTTTCGTTTGGGGGGGGGGTTCTTTGCAGCAGGGGGTTTTTCGTGGATCCTGATGTGAAGAAACCCTAGTGTTTCTTCAACAGCCGCCACCCCTTCAAGAGCACAGACGAACTGTTCAACTTCAGATCTGACGAAAAACCTTCGAAAACTAGATAAAAAATTGATTTTCTTGGTGTAAAACGGAAAACCCAACCCTCTGGTATGATTCGTTTCATCTCAGACCCATACATTCGGGCCCAAATCTGGGTTTTCTTCATGTTTACCCACTTTTACATCTTGAGAAAAAACCGCAAAAATCACTGATCTAGAGCACATGTGACTTAGCAAATGGTTAGATTCACTAAATCGGGTACCATGGCTCTGATACCAATTGTAAGTTCATGATTCCAGACCGTGACCCGTGATTAGTGTGTGATTATGTTCAAGACGGGAGAGATTAGAGACTGATAAACAAATTCCTTGTATAAATTCGGTAGCATAACGTTACAAAGCGGCCCGATTACAAGCTAAGCCGAACCATACCAAAGGAGCATACATCCGGGGAGAGACCAAGTGGTGATCTCTCCCCCAAGTGGTGGTATTTATAGCCACACCACATTCACTTGCAAACACACACGGTCAAACAAATAACCCTCTCGTTTAACCACTTCTAACGAGCGGGTCTATACACGTTCGTTTGACCGTTTCACTAACTGTTACATAATCAACATAAAATAAATCTAATCTATTCGAACAGCATCGGACACAAAAACTGCACCAACAACGTGTATATTGGCGGACGCATGAATCAGCCATGCAGACGCAAAAGGTATCTCGTAATCAGTGATACCCTGCTCCACCGACGCATGAGGTGGCCATTTTGGTAAGTCAAACTTATTCTTGGCTATTTTCGTAAATTTCTCTTTGTATAAATCTTGGAAATAGAAATAAAGATTATTAAAAAAAGTCAATTGACTTTTAATTGATATATGTACCACCAAAAAATATGATATAAAAAAAGTTGACTTGTGTGTCTATTTAACACTACCCAGTTATAAAATCAAAATAAATCTCATTGTAAAGTTTCTGACTCCTAATCTTATTGGTTAAGCTTTAGTTAATAATTAAATAATTACTGGCATTAATATTTTTTTTAGTAAAAGCACATTATTAACCACAAATATTTTTTGCCATCATCGTTCCAAATAAAATAACTGTTACGATTAATGTGAACTCAAAGATAAATAACATATATGTTATAGTTAAAATATAAAAGTTGTATATATTTGAATAACTGAGCTGGTTCATAATTTACAGGTTCGTATTCGATTAAAAAACTGAATTCCAAATCTATTTGGATAATTAACCCATTATAGTTCTTTATTAATTTTTTAACGAACTTATTAAGTTTTTTCCTTTGTATATATATTTTTCAGTCAACTCGTTACGATCCTTAATTTGTTTTCAAATGTGAACAAAAGCCATATACGTGGTCAATTAAAGTTGTTCATTGTTTAAATCGAACTAGAAACCCTTTAATTTGAACGAACCGAATTCAAATATTAAGTTTGAATTCTAGTTTCAATCTAAGTAATATACAAACTTAGGTAATCATGTGAAATGAAATACGAAAAGATTGTAATGACTTAACTAAGAATGATATAAAAAAAAGTTGGGTTGAGTTCGTTAAAACATAAAAGAAGTGAGAAATTATAGAGTGAAATTTTCTTTGTATTTATCAAGTAAAATACTATTTTGGTAAATATTTTTGAAAACAACACCATTTTGGTAAATACTTTTCCCATCAATACTTAAAAAAAATAAAAAAATAAAAAAACTCAAGAATGTTGTTAAAAGAAAAATACATGCTTATTTTTTTCCAGATCCACGCCCTCATTTTACCATATGTGTACTATTTGGTTTTTCTTTTGTTGAATGCGTACACATGAAAATATAGTTTGATAGCTATATATTGTAAGGAGTCATTAAAGAACACAAATATATACAAATATATATTTTTTTATTTTAACCAATATAAATATGTTGAGAAGTTTGAAACTATAAAAGCGACACCTTTACTATTTACAATATAAATTGAGTATGGCACATGAAGATTTTAATGTGTTTAAGATTCTTTTAAACATGATGTTAAGTTTTTTTATATAAATGTATATATGCATATACACTATGTGAATATGTGTGTATATACGTGTATATATAAAATATCAGACTGATTTACTTTACAAATATAGAAAAAATGTCAGACATAAGTAAATAATTCTTTCTCAATTTTACCGGCCTTTTATATTAGAGTGTTATGTGGACGTGTTTATGTGGTTCTGATAGTCCTCAACATGATTATATTGGTTCTTAAATGGACATGGTCATACATATAACATAATTGTGTGTATAGAGAGAGAGAGAGTGACGAACCTTTCTGGTGCTGTCTAAGGCGTGCCTCGGATGTCGGATTGGTTGCTTGAATGGAGAAATAATCATCTAAGCAAAGCTAAAGGTAGGTGGTGACTATATGACAGCAAAATAGTGTGGGTTGCAAGCAAGTTCCAAGAATAAGTTATTTGCAAACTTTGGGCAACAAAGCATCTTTTCTACATATATTGATTTATATGATTCTTTATTCCAAATACAACACTTTACTTAACCATATAGGTGTTTGATAAAGAGGGTGGGTGTATATATATTCGGCATTTTAAAATTATATTAACCAACTATGAGCTTAATTAACATCTTGCAACTAAGCAACTCTTCATCTCCTATTTCAATTCTATCATTAATACATCTCGTTTAGCAAGATTTTTTTTAAAAGCTATTGAATATTTTTTAAATCAGTATCTTTTTTTTTGAACAGTCACTTTCTTTTTGAGTGACCCAATGTCACACCGTCTAAACGGCGGCCCTAGCCAAGATCTGCCCAGACTACGTTGTCTTAACCAGGTCCGCGCTGGGTTGGTCAGACTTGGTTACGGCGTTCCGCCGGAAACCGTACTGCCTCCACACGAGATGCCTCGCTGAAGTAACAGCCGGATGAAAACCGGGGTGCGGCTCAGGATCAAACCCCCCTCATTGGGTTTGTCACTATCATTGCCCAATATCCACCCCAATATGACACAAGTGGGAATTGAACTTGAGTCTTCATTGGAAAACGCAAGTTTCCTACCACTAGGCCACAAATGAGGGGATTTTTAAATCAATATCTAGCAAAATTAGAAAATACATTATTAAAAGTATAGCTTATTAGCGGGTGGGCCGGGTTATCATGTTATGTTCTTTAGGTGGAAGAGTGATCCATTTGCAAGGGTGATTCCAGACCATCCCATGAGATCCCTTTTTATATCAACGTTCGAGTCCTTCACATTGGTATTGCATCAAGTTTCACATTTTATCCCAGAAGCAGGGAACATTTTCATTAAAAAGCCTTCCGTGTCCTTTGTTTGAACATTTCCACGTAATGCTTTGGTTTGGGGAGACATTGCAGATAAAGTGATACACCAGGGACATAAATTAACATGATAAGCTCTGTTTGGTATAAAAGTTAGTTATAAGCCAATGTAAACCCAAATCTCAAACACCATATATGGTGAATGTATGGCATCTTACAAACTATATTATATTGTTAGGTAAAACTAGTATTGAGGATCCGTGCGTTCCAGTGGGCCAGTAATCATATATATTTTTTTAGAATTACAATTTTTTTTAATTTTATTATATATAGGACTTGAACTCAAGACATCTAAACCTAAGTGTTTCTAAAGACTTTGTCTTTGCCAATAGCCACCACCCCTATTAGTCCGTGTTCGTATGCATAATTTAGGTAAACCACAGGGACCATCGAAATATAACACTCGTTTAAAAAATCACGACTTCCTATAACCCTTTAACTCATCTAATTATTTTGTATTAATATCGTTCACCTCGTCGTGTTCGTATGCATAATTTAGGTAAACGACAGGGACCATCAAAATATAACACTCGTTTAAAAAATCACGACTTCCTATAACCCTCTAATTCATCTAATTATTTTGTTGGGTTAGGATATAATAGAAAGTTTATTTGGTTAGAAAGCATAGGAAGTAATCTTGATCATCCATTTATTTAATCAAGGGCTAAGATTAAATGAGTGAAAATGAAGTAAAAAAAAGAGGCGCGTAGGTTTGTTTATGGGCATTCTAGTCAATCCAATGCAATAGTTTCTCTCTCCTCCAATTCCCCCCCCCCATTTTTTAAACGTTAATAATTCTTTCATACGACATTATTTTTTTATAAAAATTGCACCAAAAAACGAGCATTTTTTATCTTTAAAACGAGTATACTATTGCTATATTTTCGAAAAAAAAAATTTCGAAAACCCAGTTGCGTAAAACACAATGAAAAAAAAAAACCTAACAAATGACATTTTTGTAAAATGCAATACACCAAAAACACAAATAAATGTCTTATTTGTAAAACGCAATGGCCAGAAAACACAAAGAAATGTCTTATTTCTAAAACGCAATAGCCTAAAAACACAAAAGAAAGTTTACTTTCTAAAACGCAATGGACTGAAAACACATAAAAATGTGTTTTACCTAAAACGCAATGCACCAAAAACACAAACAAATGTCTTATTTCTAAAACGCAATGACCAAAAAACAATTAAAATGTCTGTTTTCTAAAACGCAATGGACTGAAAACACATAAAAATGTGTTTTACCTAAAACGCAATGCACCAAAAACATAAAGAAAATGTCTTATTTATAAAACACAATGGCCAGAAAACACTTAAAAATGTTTCATTTCTAAAACGCAATGACCTAAAAAAACAAAAGAAAGTGTTTTCTCTAAAACGCAATAGACTGAAAACACCTAAAAATGTGTTTTACCTAAAACGCAATGACTAAAAACACTTCAAAAATGTGTTTTACCTAAAACGCAATGACTAAAAACACTTAAAAAATGTGTTTTTTTTTCTAAAACGCAATGGTCAGAAAACAAATAAAACTCTCTTATTTCTAAAACGCAATGGACACATAAAACTGTCTGTGAGTAGCAAATCAAAAATTGTCTGAATTGTCTACGAATTACTGTCTTCGAAATGAGCCAATTTCTGGAAAATTAAATTTTCAGATGCATTTTTATTAAAGCAATTTAATCGACCCCAGCCAGGGGCTGCCGCCCCTTGGACCCTGCTACCAGGGGCGCTGCCCCCGGACCTCAGCCAAGATCTTAAAACGCAATGACTAAATCAAAAACCCAGATCGTAAAAATGAAATTAAAGAATTTCTTACATGGATCGAAGCCGATTTCTTCAACGATTGACAAAATTTGAATGATAGAAACACTTATCAGCGATCGAATCGAACGGTTCGAGTGATTATCTTCAAAATGACGGGAAAAAACAAAATTTGGAATGAAATTAAACTGGGTTTTCTTCAATAAAAAATTGAAGAACATGTTGATCGGGTGTTTGAATCATTGATTGATGACGAAAATCGCACTATAATGTAGTGATTATTGAGATAGAAAGTGAAGAAATTGTTGAAGATGGTGGGTTTTGAAAATGGTGGGTTTTGAAAATGATGGGTTTTGATGTTACTGGGAAGAAAATTGAAGAAGAAAATGATAAGATTGACTAAAAAACCCTTTCTCTTTATTTTAAATTTTGTCATATGTCCTAATCCTATTGCTTTTTATCCTTCATAGCCAAAATAAACTTTATATATTTGATATCACCCTTATTTTGTATTAATATCGTTATTATCCATCATCATCATTGAATATCTCGTTCATATCCACCATCAGTGTCCCTGGTCCTCTTGGAAACCCTAACCAACATTTTTTTTACTGTTTAAAATATCTATTATTTTTTGTATTAAATTTAAAGCTAGTGGCTATTATTAATAATATTATAAAATTTATTTAAGTAGAATGTCAGACATTCTTTTTGGGTTTTCTATTTATTTTGTTATATTTTGGGGTTTCTATTTATTTTGTTATATTGTTTTCACGAGTTGAGCCGAACCGAACTGAGCCAGGGCAAAACTCAGGCTCGGCTCGATTATAAACCGAGCTGGCTTGGCTCGGCTCGATTATAAACCGAGCTGGTTTGGCTCAGCTCGAATTTGAAACTGAGCTGGAAATCTAAGCTCGAGCTCGGCTTGATTTTAAACCAAACTGACTCGGCTCGGCTTGGTTTGGCTCAATTTTGAAAAGAAAAACTAATACATGACTTTCAAAATTCAGTATTCTAAAATATTATTCAATAATTTAAAAAAAATATCTAAAATAAGGTCAACTTAATACATTACAAGCAAAAATTATGTTTAACAACACAAAATAAGGAGCAGTAGCCTCCAACTATTACTTTCTAGTTTTCTCTCTTTGCTTCCTCTTCTCGCCGCCCGGAATTCGTAAAGTGTCCTCGACGATGTATACTTGAATCTGCATAGTGTGGGGGGTTTAATCGATCGACTCTTTGTGGTCATCTAGATCTAACCGTTCATCCTATCTGGTATCTTGTATCTTCCATTCGCTGCTTTGGTTTCTCGTGGTTTTTTCAATGGCTTCGGGGAATGATAGAGAGGGGGATTATGACAATGGTGGTCCGTGGTCAAACGTGCAGTATAGGAAGAATTGTAAATCCAGAGGTGATGGCATTGAATGGACATTCTTAGTGCAGAATCTGTCAGACCGTGTAACAAGGAATATATTATGGCGGTCGTTTCAGCCGTTTGGTTATGTTTCTGATGTGTATGTGGCTCGTAAGCGGGATGCAAGAGGATGTTGCTTTGGCTTCGTTCGATTCGTAGGCGTAGAAGATATGAAGGAGACCTTGGTAAGACTTAACACGGTAAAGATGTTTGGCTGGAAAGTAAATGTCTCACTAGCAAGGTACGATAAAGATCATAAGAAGATTAATTATGCATCGGAGTATCCGGGACGGAGCGTTTGGAAACCTAAGGCCAATAATCAGGATAACAATTTTCAAACCAATGGTGCTAGTAATAGTGGGCAGACCTTTACGGAGAAACACACGTCTGAAAACGGTCCGTCTGGTGCGTCGTTTGTTCGAGAAGGAAAGTCATATGCTGATTTGATTAGAGGTAACAAGGAAATGGGTGGGCATGGGGCAAAAGTGGTTACTTGTCACACCCCAATTTTCCACGTGTCACCGGTGGGCCCGGTGGGGAGTATCGTGACGTCATTGATATCATCATAGTCAAACAACACAACATATAAAATGCACCGCGGAAGCAAAAGATATAGATTTATTTCAACTGAACGAAATGTAATGTTTAAGTATCACAAACAGTCGAAACAGATCCACAGGCGGAATAAATAAAAAGGAAAACTGTTCAACAGACTTTGACATCTAAAGCTTGCGAGACTTGAGTAATGATGCCTGGAGTAGCCAGCCTATTTCGTCTAGCACCTGCACTTAGCCTTTTTGGAAAATACGTCAGTTTGCACTGGTAAATACAACTTAACTGACTCATTTTGAAAAGAGTTTGAAAATTTATTTAAATGCACTTCGGCAAAATATTTTATAACTTGGGACAATTATTCAAAATAATCTTGTATACAGTTTTACTCATTTGTCGTCCATTAGGGCCGGTTTGTAGGGCCGGACTTAAGTTAACTGACACGCCACAGGTATAATGCCCACAAGGTCGATTCCTTATAGTGGGATACCAGTTTTTACATAATGCAGCTGTCAGGTGTACGCCTACACCCCGTGCTTAGGTCGTGGCCATTTCATGAATAATGCCAAGGATATCCGGGACATGGTCATTTAACCCCCAAGGGCCATACACCAAATAATACATATCAAACAGGTTATGTAAATACATCAATCACAGTACGATTTAAATGACTACATACACCCGACCAAGTGGTATTTTTATAGTACCGTATCCCAAGCCCGTATAGGGAAAATAAGTTAAGGGTATTTACCTGAGCAATAGTATAATTCAAATACAGCAAGTGCACGTAGCTTTTACTGGGCTCCTAATCTGGAACGAAGGTTTTAATAACCTATTAGAATCCTAACGGGTCTTTAATTAAGTTTATACTTAGACCGGTTAGTTTTAAAAAGGAAAACACGGTTCAAACGCACGATAAGGCGAAGACCGGTTTAGAATGTGGTTTTGACCCGACAAGCTTGTAAGCTCGTTTAACATGGGAAACTTAAACACATTCTGGGTTTTGAGACAAAAACGATATGGTTTGACCCATTTCGGCTAATATATGTAAACTAATTACATAGACCGATCCGAACGCGAAACATGCGTAACGGGTAACCATAAGAGTCATGAACATGTTCCACAAGTTAATATGCCTTAAATATGTTGTGACATCAGTAGGATGTCTTCTATTATGCCCAACACGAATTTTAAAACCAATTTATGCCTCGCAGGGGCATTTTGGTCATTTAAAAGGTTATAAAAGGATTTAAATATGTTTCTGAGTTTCGGGTCTGATGTAATCAGTAAAAATACTTAATTTACTAAGTTACATCAATAGGGTATAACCTATATGTGAAATTTATCATTTCTAACCATTCTATGCACCGAAAGGGCATTTTGGTAATTTCACCTAAGGTTTAAAGGTCAAATCCAGAAATCTGACTTCAAAACTTTTACCTACTGTTGAAACATAAAAGTTTACTTGAAATATCAGTAGGTATCAAATCTTATATGTCTAATATGGTTTTAATACATACTATGCATTTAAAAATGCTTAAAAACGCTTAAAATGGCGATTTGAGCTATTTTCGGGTTCTTAAAGGGAAACTGATATTTTTTAATATTCCAGAAGGCTCAAAATACTTTATTTATCATATTAGATTAGTAGAAAAAGGTTTGGGGTCAAAAGAATTTGTAAAACTCATTTTATAGCCTAAAAGGGCAAAACCGGCAACTCCCGAACCAAGCTTAGAACTCTAAGTTATGCTCAGCCTAAAAATAAATAAAAATCCTTAAAAATACCAAAATATTATATTACATCAGTGGGTAATAAGTTTGCTATTAAAAATTGCGTTTGGATAGGCTATATACTAATTATGCGGTTTATATACTTAAAAGCTTCTTAATTACGCTAATGAGCATAACTCTTAATCTAGACCTCAAACTGATGTCAAATTCTAGGGACAAGTTTATAAATCAGTAGTGAAGGTTTCTATTCTTTCACTTTATCAAAAATCATGTTTTAGGGTCAAAAGGGCATAATAGTCAACATTTAAGCATTTAACGGAATCATGTATATGAATTGGATAACTAATGAACCAAGTTGTATAATCTCAGAGGGTTATACTTATAGGTAACTTGGTCCTATTAGAGCTCTAAGGCATTCCTAAATCATGCTCAAACGGGTCAGAACTGAAAGTCAAAGCATAAGTCAAACTATGCGACTTTCGGCCCCGAACCGAGCTTAAACTGAAAATTGTCGAGTCGAACATGTCTAGACATGTTCTTATATTAATTACCAAGTTATATGAGTGTCAAAACAGGTTTCATAGCTTACACCTTAATAATTATGTGTTTATTTACAAAATAGCTTCCTGTTGACTTTTTGTAACCATGTTTGACTCGACAATTGACCTAATTAAAGTGGGAATCAGAGGGAAACCTTTTTGGGGTTTAATGCCCACATAATTACCAACTCATAGGTACTTTCATATTGACAAATTACTGGAGCAATTAAGATTAATGACGAAGTCAAACCTTAATTACGACGGTTTGACTAAGCGCTTATAAACTAAGCAAAACTGAATTAAAGGAGGTTAAGCATACTTACAATAGTCCTAAGCACAACTAATGATCACTAGGAAGGATGCTTGAGCTCCAGGAACCTCCAAGAAGAGAGTTGTGAAGTTTACAAGTGAATGAGCAATTGAAGATCACAACCTCATGGCCTTATATAGTTTTCTTGGATCCATTTGATCATGCCAAACAAGTCTAGGGAGGTTATGGGATCATTACAAGTGTCCCTAGGCCTTAATATACCAGAAAACAAGCCCATAGAATCAAAATCAACCATTTTAAGTCGGTTACAAAGCTTTAACAGCCAGCTGTCCTGATTTTCTGCATCTGGTAATCCCAGGCGGCCCGCTTCAGGATATATAAGGGTCTCACGCGGGCCGCATGGCCCTTCTGATCCGGTTACAAAGTTTCAGTAATTGCAGTTTTGGTCTCTGGTCCTTCCAAACTTGATTTTAAGGTGGTTTCTTGCACTATAAACCCCCAAACTTGACTTTTAAGGACTCCAAGTCATAAACCAACTTTGTTTAGTCCCCGTTTATTCATACGTTCACCGAAAAGTCTTAAATTTCAATATTGACGCTTTTAACCCCTCGCATACGAATATTGTCATAACTTTCTCATACTTAATCGAAACCTTGTGAAATTTTTATCACACACTCTTGTGAGTATAATTTATCATTACAAAGCTTTGGGTCCGCTAAAAGATCACTCAGAGGTATACTCTAAACATGTTGACACATTTAGCCCCTACAGTTTGTAATTCCTCACTTCCTTTCACAATTAGCTTCGTATGATCCATGATTTATTCGTTTAAGGGTATAAACATCTTTTAGGGTTATTAAAAGATATATTTATCTATTGTTGACATTTTGAACCCTTATATTCACATACTTTCTCTGTTTGTCAACTTTAGTCCCTCTAATTCAATCCTTTACACGTTTTAAGTTCATGACACGTGTCGATATGATATTGGACATGAATTTTCGAGGTGTTACATCCTCACCCCCTTAAAAGAAATCTTGACCTCGAGATTTATTGAAACAAATGAGGGTATTTTTCCTGCATTGTGGATTCTAACTCCCACGTGTATTCGGGACCTCTACGAGCATCCCATTTGACCTTTACAATAGGCACATACTTTCTTCGAAGCTTCTTTACCTGCCGATCCTCAATCGATACAGGTTTTTCCACAAATTTCAAGCTCTCATCTATATGCACGTCTGTGTGTGGTATGACTAGTGATTCATCAGCTAGACATTTCTTCAGATTGCAGACGTGGAACACATTGTGAATACCACTGAGCTCTTCAGGTAAGTTTAACTTGTAAGCCACTGATCCTACACATTCGATGATCTCGAATGGTCCTATATACCTCGGGCTTAGCTTACCTTTCTTACCAAATCGCATCACTCCCTTCGAGGGTGATACTTTAAGTAGGACCTTATCACCAACCTCAAACTTGAGAGGTTTTCGCCTCTTATCAGCATAACTTTTCTGCCTATCCCTGGCAGCTTTCAGGCGATCACGAATCTGGACAATCTTGTCCGTCGTCTCGAAAACTATTTCAGGTCCTGATAATTGAGTGTCTCCTATTTCTGCCCAACAGATGGGCGTTCTGCATTTCCTACCATATAATGCCTCAAAAGGCGCAGCCTGAATGCTTGTATGGTAGCTATTATTGTAGGAGAACTCGACCAATGGCAGGTGCTTATCCCAGCTACCGCCTAAATCAATCACACACGCACGTAGCATGTCCTCCAGGGTTTGAATGGTACACTCACTTTGCCTATCCGTCTGAGGATGGTAAGCCGTACTGAAATTTAAATGCGTGCCCAAAGACTGTTGGAAACTTTTCCAAAAATGTGACGTGTATCTGGTATCTCTGTCAGAGATAATAGCCACTAGTACTCCATGCAGAGATACAATCTTATCAACATACAACTGGGCTAACATGTCAGAACTGTAAATTTCCTTAATGGGTAGGAAATGTGCTGACTTAGTCAGTCTATCTACTATCACCCAAATAGTATCATTTCCTTTATTAGTCTTTGGCAACTTGGTGATGAAATCCATCATCACCATTTCCCATTTCCAAGTGGGAATTTCAGGCTGTTGTAGCAAACCTGACGGTTTCTGATGTTCAGCTTTAACTTGAGCACACGTCAAGCATTTAGCTACATAGGCAGCTATAGACTTCTTCAAGCCTATCCACCAATAATTCGCCTTTAAATCCTGGTACATCTTATCAGCTCCAGGATGAACGGAATATTTGGAACTGTGGGCTTCCTGGAGGATAATATCCCGAAGTCCTCCATAAATTGGAACCCATATTCGTCCATTCAACCTTAGGATTCCGTCCTTGCCGTAGGATAACTGCTCCTCAATTACTCCTAGCTTCTCATCAGGATAGTTAGCTTCCAGCACTGCTTCCTTCTGTGTTGCTAACAATCTTTCATTCAAATTATTCTTTATCTCAATGCTCTTGGCATTGATTCTTATAGGCCTTATCCTTTCCTTTCGACTTAAGGCATCAGCAACCACATTTGCTTTGCCTGGATGGTATCTTATTTCACAATCATAGTCATTTAAAGTTTCCATCCAACGTCGCTGCCTCATATTTAAGTCCTTCTGATTAAACAAATGTTGAAGGCTCTTGTGATCAGAGTAGATTACACACTTCGTTCCATACAGGTAATGCCTCCACAGTTTTAGTGCGAATACAACGGCACCCAGCTCTAAGTCATGGGTGGTGTAATTCCTTTCGTGCACCTTTAACTGACGTGACGCATAGGCAATGACCTTGCCTTTCTGCATAAGCACACACCCCATCCCGGTGTGCGATGCATCAATATACTACAAACTCATTAATTCCATCAGGCAACGTCAAAACAGGAGCGTTGCTCAACTTTTGCTTCAAAATATCAAAGGATTCTTGCTGCTTAGGCCCCCAATTAAACTTACAATTTTTGCGAGTCAGCAAAGTCAGGGGTGCTGCAATTCTTGAGAAGTTCTCGATAAATCGTCTGTAGTACCCGGCCAATCCTAAGAAACTGCGAATCTCCGTGGGCGTCTTTGGCTTTTGCCAGTTCACGACAGCTTCGACTTTAGCGGGATCTACTTGGATACCACGCTCACTTACAACATGTCCAAGGAATTGGACTTCGCGAAGCCAAAATTCACATTTTGAAAATTTGGCATAGAGCTTTTCTTGTTGAAGCAATTTCAAAATACAACGGAGATGCTTCTCGTGGTCAGCTTGACTCTTTGAGTAGATGAGGATGTCATCGATGAAAACAATGACAAATTTGTCTAAATAAGGCTTGCATACACGATTCATGAGATCCATGAATGCGGCTGGTGCATTAATGAGCCCAAAAGGCATCACTAAGAACTCATAATGACCGTAGCGAGTCCTAAACGCAGTCTTGTGTACGTCTTCATCCTTAACCTTCAGTTGATGGTAGCCTGACCTCAAATCAATCTTGGAGAAGTAGCTTGCCCCATGAAGCTGATCGAATAGATCATCGATCCTGGGCAAAGGGTACCTATTCTTAATAGTAACCTTATTAAGCTCACGGTAATCAATGCATAGACGCATTGATCCATCCTTCTTCTTGACGAATAAAATTGGCGCTCCCCATGGAGACGAACTAGGTCTTATAAAACCCTTGGCTAGCAAATCATCTAACTCCGTTCTCAATTCCTTCATCTCTGTTGGTGCCAACCTATAAGGTGCTCTAGCAACAGGCGCTGCTCCGGGGATGATATCAATTCTGAATTCCACTTGCCTATCCGGTGGCAAGCCAGGTAGTTCCTCAGGGAAAACTTCAGGTTACTCAGAAATGACTGGAATATCTTCAATCTTGGGCTTCTGCTCGTCGACCGATACTTGTGCATATAAATGACACAACCCTTCTTCATGCACCTGGATGCCTTGAGCATAGACACTTGCTCCGGCAATCCGTGTTGGGTATCTCCTTGAATGGTAAGTTACTCACCAGACGGAGTCTTAATCACTACTTGCTTCTTGTTGCAGATGATCTGGGCTTGGTTATGCGATAACCAATCCATGCCCAATACTATATCAAATCCGGCTAACTTCAAAGGAAGCAAGGACAAAGGAAAAGAGTGGTTCCTAAAAGATATAACGCATCCATCTAACATGGTTGAGGCGGTTTCTAAGGTTCCATCGGCTAACTCCACCTCATATTTCACACTTAAGGTTTTAACAGGTATATTCAGCAACTTACAAAACTTGTTATCTATGAACGACTTATCAGCGCCAGAATCAAACAGTACTCTAGCATATACATCATTTACGAGGAAAGTACCTGTGATCACATTGTCGTCCTGAATGGCCTCCTGCACGTTCATTTGGAAGACCCTAGCATTGGTCTTCTTGGCTTCCTCAGGCTTCTCGTTATAGCCGTAGCAGGTAGCATCTTTGATTCTTTTGCAATCAATAGTCTTATGCTCCTTAGACTTGCATAACCCACATGCAGGTGATCCTGATTGAGACTTGGTCTCAAGCCTGCATTTTCCAAAGTGGCGTTTTTGGCAAGTTAAGCACTTTGGCTTTTCTTCAGTTCGCTGGTTACCCTTCTTGGACCCAGATTCTTTCTTGTGGTCCGAATTACCTTTATGCTTCTTCTCAGACCTTCGTGAGGTATCATCCTCACGCTTCCTCTTACTCTCCTCTGAGTTCTTGAGCGATCTCAGCCTGACCGCATCTAAGGTGAGGGATAGAGATAGATCAGCAACTGATCTAAAAGTAGTAGGTCTCGAAGCCTTAACACTGGCTTTGATTTCTGGGGCTAGACCCCCAATGAAGCGAGCAATCCTCTTGGGCTCTGGTGTCACCAGGTAAGGAACCAATCTAGACATGGTATTGAAACTGGTGAGGTAAGCTTGACAATCTAAATTCTGCATCACCAATGATAAGAAATCCGATTCAATCCTTTCCACCTCATGCTATGGACAATAGTTCTCCTTAATGAGAACGACAAACTATTCCCATGACATATTATAGAGTGGGATCTTTCCAGCAGCTTGAATGAGAGACTTCCACCATGCCAGTGCCTCTCCCTTGAACGATTGGGATACATACTTCACTATATCCCTTTCAGCACAACCGCTGATATCAACAATAGTCTCCATTTCATCTAACCAAGTCATACAATCAATTGCTCCTTTCTCCCCAGTGAAATCCCGGGGTTTGCAGGAAACAAAGTACTTATAAGTACAAGACTTGGTACGTGGCTCATCATCGAACACTATTCTCTTGGATGGAATACTATGTTGGGTTGACGAATGTTCGACATCCTCTTTCTTAGGTCCATCCTTCTTCGAGGGTGGCTTGCTATGAGCTTCTGAATGAGTCTTAGGAACAGACTTAGAGTGAGGTACCGAAGAGGTTCTACTATACGTCTCACTAACCTCCTTGAATTGCTCCTTTACAGCTTTAGATACAGCTGTATCAATCAGTGTACGGAGCTCTCCCTTGGTTATATTAACCCTATCATCATCGTTTTCTAGGGAATGACTGTTCACTTCCTCCGACCTCGCCATGTAGCTTTAATTGCTACATAAAAGAAAACAAGGGCAAGGTTTACATATAGAAGCTTTAAAGTTCCATTGTTTTAAACGATTTATTAACTATGGTTTATAATACCCATTTTAGTTAATTATCCAGGATAACCCTAAGTTATATATAATAGCACAAAAGGCCTAGTCACGTAGACAGATTTAATTATTAAACCAGGATTTTAGAGAATTGAGGCATTAAGGTTGAATCAAAGTTCATTACCCATTCTTGTCAGGGAGTTACAGGCTACCACTGTCTTTAGTCCCAGAGGACGCTAATTATAACCCGTGGGCACTTCATCCTTAAGGGATGATTATATAAATAAAGGAATTCAGAATAACCCTTTCTAATAATGACTTATGTGACTTTATCGGATCACACTTTGTCAAGCATATTAACATGCTTTCAGATGTTAACAAGGTTTGAATCTTTTCGAATAGGTTGTACCATCTTGGCCATGTCTGCAATGACATTTAGGCTAGGTTTTACCTTTAAGATTCTTTTAATATTAAAAGCAGAGCAATCCTAATTTGAGATGTTAACAAGGATCTGAATCTAATCGAGGAACTACCATCTTGGCCCTATCCTGAGCTAGGTCTTATCCTTTTTTAGATTTTGCCATTCTATCACAATGGTAGATCTTATAATATAGGAATCTAATCATCCCATTAAATTTAAACAAGTATATGGTTGCCCTAAACGGGACTTCTATCAAAATGACTTGCCCATGCAAGGGCTAATCAGAAAATAACAAAGGAGACAAAATATAACGAATTAGGATTAGTCCTATGTTCTTGTCTAGACTCAAGAATGTGCAATTGTGTAACTGAGATTAAACACAAAAGGCTAGTGTTTAATTCACTCAGTGTTGGCTCTGATACCACCCTGTCACACCCCAATTTTCCACGTGTCACCGGTGGGCCCGGTGGAGAGTATCGTGACGTCATTGATATCATCATAGTCAAACAACACAACATATAAAATGCACCGCGGAAGCAAAAGATATAGATTTATTTCAACTGAACGAAATGTAATGTTTAAGTATCACAAACAGTCGAAACAGATCCACGGGCGGATTAAATAAAAAGGAAAACTGTTCAACAGACTTTGACATCTAAAGCTTGCGAGACTTGAGTAATGATGCCTGGAGTAGCCAGCCTATTTCGTCTAGCACCTGCACTTAGCCTTTTTGGAAAATACGTCAGTTTGCACTGGTAAATACAACTTAACTGACTCATTTTGAAAAGAGTTTGAAAATTTATTTAAATGCACTTCGGCAAAATATTTTATAACTTGGGACAATTATTCAAAATAATCTTGTATACAGTTTTACTCATTTGTCGTCCATTAGGGCCGGTTTGTAGGGCCGGACTTAAGTTAACTGACACGCCACAGGTATAATGCCCACAAGGTCGATTCCTTATAGTGGGATACCAGTTTTTACATAATGCAGCTGTCAGGTGTACGCCTACACCCCGTGCTTAGGTCGTGGCCATTTCATGAATGATGCCAAGGATATCCGGGACATGGTCATTTAACCCCCAAGGGCCATACACCAAATAATGCATATCAAACAGGTTATGTAAATACATCAATCACAGTACGATTTAAATGACTACATACACCCGACCAAGCGGTACTTTTATAGTACCGTATCCCAAGCCCGTATAAGGAAATAAGTTAAGGGTATTTACCTGAGCAATAGTATAAGTCAAATACAGCAAGTGCACGTAGCTTTTACTGGGCTCCTAATCTGGAACGAAGGTTTTAATAACCTATTAGAATCCTAACGGGTCTTTAATTAAGTTTATACTTAGACCGGTTAGTTTTAAAAAGGAAAACACGGTTCAAACGCACGATAAGGCGAAGACCGGTTTAGAATGTGGTTTTGACCCGACAAGCTTGTAAGCTCGTTTAACATGGGAAACTTAAACACATTCTGGGTTTTGAGACAAAAACGATATGGTTTGACCCATTTCGGCTAATATATGTAAACTAGTTACATAGACCGATCCGAACGCGAAACATGCGTAACGGGTAACCATAAGAGTCATGAACATGTTCCACAAGTTAATATGCCTTAAATATGTTGTGACATCAGTAGGATGTCTTCTATTATGCCCAACACGAATTTTAAAACCAATTTATGCCTCGCAGGGGCATTTTGGTCATTTAAAAGGTTATAAAAGGATTTAAATATGTTTCTGAGTTTCGGGTCTGATGTAATCAGTAAAAGTACTTAATTTACTAAGTTACATCAGTAGGGTATAACCTATATGTGAAATTTATCATTTCTAACCATTCTATGCACCGAAAGGGCATTTTGGTAATTTCACCTAAGGTTTAAAGGTCAAATCCGGAAATCTGACTTCAAAACTTTTACCTACTGTTGAAACATAAAAGTTTACTTGAAATATCAGTAGGTATCAAATCTTATATGTCTAATATGGTTTTAATACATACTATGCATTTAAAAATGCTTAAAAACGCTAAAAATGGTGATTTGAGCTATTTCCGGGTTCTTAAAGGGAAACTGATATTTTTTAATATTCCAGAAGGCTCAAAATACTTTATTTATCATATTAGATTAGTAGAAAAAGGTTTGGGGTCAAAAGAATTTGTAAAACTCATTTTATAGCCTAAAAGGGCAAAACCGGCAACTCCCGAACCAAGCTTAGAACTCTAAGTTATGCTCAGCCTAAAAATAAATAAAAATCCTTAAAAATCCCAAAATATTATATTACATCAGTGGGTAATAAGTTTGGTATTAAAAATTGGGTTTGGATAGGCTATATACTAATTATGCGGTTTATATACTTAAAAGCTTCTTAATTACGCTAATGAGCATAACTCTTAATCTAGACCTCAAACTGATGTCAAATTCTAGGGACAAGTTTATAAATCAGTAGTGAAGGTTTCTATTCTTTCACTTTATCAAAAATCATGTTTTAGGGTCAAAAATGCATAATAGTCAACATTTAAGCATTTAACGGAATCATGTATATGAATTGGATAACTAATGAACCAAGTTGTATAATCTCAGAGGGTTATACTTATAGGTAACTTGGTCCTATTAGAGCTCTAAGGCATTCCTAAATCATGCTCAAATGGGCCAGAACTGAAAGTCAAAGCATAAGTCAAACTATGCGACTTTCGGCCCCGAACCGAGCTTAAACTGAAAATTGTCGAGTCGAACATGTCTAGACATGTTCTTATATTAATTACCAAGTTATATGAGTGTCAAAACAGGTTTCATAGCTTACACCTTAATAATTATGTGTTTATTTACAAAATAGCTTCCTGTTAACTTTTTGTAACCAAGTTTGACTCGACAATTGACCTAATTAAAATGGGAATCAGAGGGAAACCTTTTTGGGGTTTAATGCCCACATAATTACCAACTCATAGGTACTTTCATATTGACAAATTACTGGAGCAATTAAGATTAATGACGAAGTCAAACCTTAATTACGACGGTTTGACTAAACGCTTATAAACTAAGCAAAACTGAATTAAAGGTGGTTAAGCATACTTACAATAGTCCTAAGCACAACTAATGATCACTAGGAAGGATGCTTGAGCTCCAGGAACCTCCAAGAAGAGAGTTGTGAAGTTTACAAGTGAATGAGCAATTGAAGATCACAACCTCATGGCCTTATATAGGTTTCTTGGATCCATTTGATCATGCCAAACAAGTCTAGGGAGGTTATGGGATCATTACAAGTGTCCCTAGGCCTTAATATACCAGAAAACAAGCCCATATAATCAAAATCAACCATTTTAAGTCGGTTACAAAGCTTTAACAGCCAGCTGTCCTGATTTTCTGCATCTGGTAGTCCCAGGCGGCCCGCTTCAGGATATATAAGGGTCTCATGCGGGCCGCATGGCCCTTCTGATCCGGTTACAAAGTTTCACTAATTGCAGTTTTGGTCCCTGGTCCTTCCAAACTTGATTTTAAGGTGGTTTCTTGCACTATAAACCCCCAAACTTGACTTTTAAGGACTCCAAGTCATAAACCAACTTTGTTTAGTCCCCGGTTATTCATACGTTCACCGAAAAGTCTTAAATTTCAATATTGACGCTTTTAACCCCTCGCATACGAATATTGTCATAACTTTCTCATACTTAATCGAAACCTTGTGAAATTTTTATCACACACTCTTGTGAGTATAATTTATCATTACAAAGCTTCGGGTCCGCTAAAAGATCACTCAGAGGTATACTTTAAACATGTTGACACATTTAGCCCCTGCAGTTTGTAATTCCTCACTTCCTTTCACAATTAGCTTCGTATGATCCATGATTTATTCGTTTAAGGGTATAAACATCTTGTAGGGTTATTAAAAGATATATTTATCTATTGTTGACATTTTGAACCCTTATATTCACATACTTTCTCTGTTTGTCAACTTTAGTCCCTCTAATTCAATCCTTTACACGTTTTAAGTTCATGACACGTGTCGATATGATATTGGACATGAATTTTCGAGGTGTTACATTACTGTGGAGGGGAAAGGTTCATTATACCCCCTCCATTGTATTGGAAGGTCAGTCATTGGATGTACAAAGGTGGTCATGTCCATTAGCAAAGTCAAAATGGCTATGGAAGAAGAAGGCTTTTCCGATGTGGGGTTGTCATATGTTGGTGGTATGAATTTCATGCTAACCTTTAAGGATAAGGTGTCTACTAAAGGTTGCATGGAGTCTCACTCCATCTTCTTTCAAAAATTTTCTCAAAGTTTTATCTTTGGAATGGTGAGGACATTCCGTGTAGCCGGATTGTTACGATCAAAATCTCGGGGGTTCCTTTTATTATCCGGGATAATAGTCTATTTGACAAGATTGGCGGATTGTTTGGGAATGTAGTTCAACTGTCCTCCTTTTCATGGCAAAATGAAGACAACTCATTCGGTTCAGTCATGTTTTTAACGGACCAAAATTCTAGGATTGAGGAAGCCGCGGTGGTTAAGTGGAATAACAAAAGCTTTGTTGCTTGGGCATCAGAATCCATTGGGCAGTGCACACATAATTTGGTTAATGATTCTGTTATGAATGATAGTGAATCGGATCTAGACACTGATTCAGATTCTGATGAGGAGTTGGAAGATATAGAGGATTACGAAGAGGGCGAGGTCCGACCAACTATGTTTGCTGAAGGGAATAATCTAGATGCTGATCAGAATCCGGCAACGGAGGTGGTAAACGAAACTCCGAGCGGGGATGGTGGAACAATTCCGGTGGAACAGGAAAAACCTCTCGCAGATGAAGGGACACCGGTATCGCATGGGGTTCCAGTCATTAATGCTTGCATGGGAAATATGGAAATGCATGGGGATGAGTATTTGGCGGCTAGTGGGAACAATAATTATGAGGTGGGTACAGAGGAGATGAATTGTCCAAAGTCATTTGTTGACACATGTGATGAGCCCAATGATATTGGGCCTGTGGAGAAGCCTAGACAGCCCAACATACCTATTGGAGAAGGTGGCCCAACTCCGATTATCAATTTGGAAAAAAGAAATAGAGCTGACCGCAGTCCACCATCACTGGGATCATCTCAAGGGCCCACACAAAAAATCTTTGGTACACCTAATAGAACGGACTCGGTTTCTTTGGACCTTAATACCCCTGTGGGGGATTATTCTGGAATTATGGAGAACAACATAGATATTCCAGACGACTTTGGTGATGACCATGTTAATCAAGAGACAGTTGGTACAGAAGAAGCTGCCGAGCAAAACCATGTCGTTTCGAATGACCAGATAAATCCTGACTCTCAGCGCTTACTAAGGGAGGAAGTCGAGGCTACCATTCGGGTCGGATCCTTGATTGGGATTAACCTTAACAGTTTTGTTCCCGAAACTAAGAAGCTTATTGTGGAGGAGGGTGCTACAAATTGTTTCCGATGAATTGTTTATCTGTAAATTTAAGGGGGGTCGGGATAATCGGAAGTCAGATTTGATCAGGGGGTTGAAAACTAGCTATGGAATCCAATTTCTTGCGATTCAGGAAACAAAGCTACAAAATTCTATGTCTTTTATGATTAATCAGTATTGGGGTCGAGCCGAATACAAGGTCGCTGTGGTGGATTCGCAAGGTAGGTCAGGGGGTCTTGCATGTCTTTGGTGCCCTGCAGTGCTCAGGTGTGTCGATATTTTTCATAATAGAAATTTTATTATTGTATCGGGTTTTTTGGTCCAATCGGGGTGTAGAATGAACTTAGTAAATGTATATGCTCCTATTGATGCGGTCAGTAGGCGAGTTGTTTGGTCGGAGATATTGGGGTTTAGGAACTTAATGCAAGGCTTATGGGTCATGATGGGTGATTTCAATGATGTACGGGACGCTAGTGAACACATGAATTCGGAATTTGTCGCTGCAAATGCCGAGGCCTTCAACCAGTTCATATTGTCAGCCGGTCTGGTAGAATATAATATGGGTGGTGGGAACTTCACTTATATTTCTGATAATGGTAGAAAGTTGAGTAAATTGGATCGATTTCTTGTATGCTTGGGTTTTAGGGAGAGATGGCCGAATGCATCAGTGATTGCCTTGGCTAGGGAAGTTTCTGATCATCGGCCTATTGTTCTATCCACTACTCAGTCAGAGTTTGGGCATATTCCATTTAGATTCTTTAACTCGTGGTTCGAGTATTCTGGGTTTCTTGATTATGTTTTGCAAAAATGTGGCGAGTTTAATTTCTCGGGGCCGGAGGACCTTGCGCTTGCAATCAAATTAAGGTGGCTAAAAAACATTATTAAAACATGGTTGAAAGTGGAGAAGGATAGTAGGGAGGGGATTTATGGTGGAAAAAAGAAGTGGTTGGAGTATATTGAAAATATGGCAGAGGAGCGAATGTTAGAGGAGGATGAACTGGCCGAGAGGATGGAATGTCGTAATTATGTGGCGGAATTTGATAGGATAAAACAGTTGGACCTGCGTCAAAAATCTAGGGCAAAATGGGCGATTGATGGTGATGAAAATTCTGGTTTTTTTCATCTTGTCATTAACTCCAATATTAGTACAAACAGATTGAATGGTTTGATGATAGATGGTGAGTGGTTAACGAATCCGTTATCCATTAAAGAGTCCTTGTTTGAGTTTTTCCTACATCAGTTTTCGGAGCCAATGTCTGATAGGCCAGATATGATTTGCCCTGGTATAGCTACCATCTCGGATTCTGAGGCAGCTATGTTGGAAAATCCGTCACTGTGGAGGAAATTAAAGCAGCTGTGTGGGAGTGTGAAGGGGATCGGGCTCCTGGGCCAGATGGGTTCAATTTCCAGTTCATTAAAAAGTGTTGGGCGGGCTCCTAGATGATTTGGTCAGATTGTTCAATAAGTTCTATGGGGAGGGATCGATTAATAAATGTTGCACTTCCTCATTTATTGCATTGATTCCAAAAGTCAAAGATCCTATCGGCCCAGCTGACTTCAGGCCGATTAGTTTGATTGGTGTAATTAATAAAGTTATATCAAAAGTGCTTGTTAACCGTCTGAAAAGGGTGTTGGGGAATCTGATTTCTGAACAACAGTCGGCCTTTTTAGCTGGAAGAAATATTATGGATGGTCCGCTAGTTCTTAATGAAGTCCTAAGCTGGCTGAAAAAGAATAAGCGGAGCGGGATGTTTTTTAAAGTAGATATTAATAAGGCGTATGACTCTGTCAATTGGTCATTCCTTAATTCTATTATGGTCCAGATGAGGTTTCCGAGTAGGTGGAGGTCATGGATTATGGCCACTTTGTATTCGGCTAGAGCTTCTGTTCTGGTCAATGGTTCTCCTACTAGAGAGTTCGATTGCTCCCGCGGCCTCCGGCAGGGTGACCATTATCACCCTTTTTGTTTGTTATAGTGATGGAAGCCCTAACCTGTATTATGAAAAAGGTTGTCTCTATTGGTCTATTTAGAGGTATTGATATCACCTCCAGTGGACCATCTCTGTCTCACTTGATTTATGCGGATGATGTGATGTTTATGGGCGAGTGGTCAGCTTCAAATATTAATAATCTAAGAAGGTTGCTGAGGTGTTTTTACTTAGCTTCTGGTCTAAAGGTGAATCTAGCGAAATACAGCATTTATGGGATTGGGTTGACCGAACATGAAGTTCAACAGATGGCGAATCATTTGCGCTGCAAACAAGGTACGTTTCCATTTACGCATCTTGGTTTATTGGTTGGGGAAAATATGAACTTGGCTCGCAATTGGAAATCGGTGTTGGAGGTGTTTAGGAACCGGCTTTCTTTATGGAAAGCCAAGACATTATCGTATGGTGGTAGAATCACGTTGATTAAGTCGGTTCTTAATTCTTTGCCAACATATTATCTTTCGTTATTTAAAGCACCGGTTAAGGTTTTGGAGGCACTTGACAAGATTAGAAGGGTTTTCTTTTGGGGTGGTTCGGAAGAAAAAGCAAAAATGAATTGGGTAGCATGGGAAAAAACAATTGCCCCGGTTGAATATGGGGGGTTGGGTTTTGTTTCTATTCGAAATGCCAATCTAGCTATGTTGGCTAAGTGGTGGTGGAGATTTAAAACGGAAAAAAATAGTTTGTGGCGAAGGGTTGTTTGGGCTATACATCATAACAATAGGGCTTGGAATGATATCCCAGCTAAAGTATCTATATCTGGGCCATGGAAAAGTATCATTGGGACTCGGCAGCCGTTACTAAGTGCCGGTGTAGATTTAAGATGTGCCGCTTATGTGAATGTGGTAAATGGAAAAAATACTCAATTTTGGTTAGATATTTGGGCTGACCCAGAACCATTATTTATAAAATTCCCAGAACTATTTAAAGCTGAATGCGATAAGGGCTGTTTGGTGGAGGATCGATTGGGTTTAGATGAATCTGGGCCTGTGTTCACTTGGGCTTGGGCTCGTCCAAGTCTTAGTGATAATGAACAACTCCAGTTGCAACAGTTATCTTGTTTGGTCAGTGGGCTAAATATGGGTTTGGGTAAAGACAGATGGTCTTGGAGGTATGATCCGAATGGGCTCTTTAATATGGCTGGAATTAAGAAGATCTTGAGCACGGCTAATCGTGTTACTCTCGCATGGGCATTCGAGTGGAATAATTGGATCCCGAAGAAGGTTGTCATTGTGGCTTGGAGGGAAGAAATGGATAGATTACCGACAGAGCGTGCTTTTGCATACCAGAATATTTCGGTACAAAATAACCTCTGTGTCCTTTGTGGTGATTATGCTGAAACTTGTGAGCACATCTTTGTATCGTGTCAGTTTTCTCAAATGGTTTGGCAAAACGTTGCAGATTGGTGTAAGATTCCACCTATAATAGCGTTTGACATCAAGGATTTGTTGAGTTTACATGAAGAAAGTCCGTTTGTAAGGAAGAAGAAGAAGAAGAAAGTGTTACATGCTATAATTTTGGTGACTTTTTGGAGCCTTTGGAAGTTGAGAAACGAGTCCGTTTTCCGGAATGCGAATCCGAACACGACGAAGATCTTGGATGAAATAAAAGCAATGGCTTTCCTATGGGTGAAGAATAGATCGAAGATGGTGGATCTAACATGGGAGAATTGGTGTCGGTTTGAAATTATTGGCTAGTTTATGTAGTCATATGTTGTAGCGTATTCATTGGTGACGTGAACCTTTTGTAAGTTTTTTGGTGGGTAGCATCTTGCTACCATTAATAAAATATCTTTATGTCGGCCGTTCAAAAAAAAAACAACACAAAATAAGTTCTTAATTTCTACGAAATACAATATAAGTTCATTAGCATGGTAGTCAACCTACAAATATGTTATAGATATCAAAATACACTCCTAATTACATGTAAATAATAATAAGTTTTTTTTGTGATATATTATAATATATATAAATAAAATATTTTAAAAGTAAATTAATCCGAGCTAAGCCGAGCCGAGCTGGTATGCGAGACAAACCGAGCCAATTCGGCTCGTTATGAGCCGAGCCAAGCTAGACTCACTTTCTAACCGGCTCACTTTCAAACTTAGCCACATCGAGTGAGCTTTCTCCAAGCTAAATCCGAGCAAGTTTCGAGCAAGCTCCGAGCCACAAGATTTTTGGACAACCCTACTTAAAACTATAAAAGTATCAAAACTTGTGTTTTGTCATTGATCAAAGGTTATTGACTAGGAACTAACAAACTATAAGCAAGGAACTAAACAAGCTAGGATATTGACCAATTAATTGGTAAGTTATAACAAGAAAATTAATTTGAATTTGAAACTTCTTTGGTGGGAGATTCGGTTTTGACCGAATGTGTTCTAATATGCCCCCGCAAGATGAACGGTCGTGAGAGGAGACCAATCTTGGAGGTGAGAAGTTGGAACCGTTGGTGTAGTAAAGGTTTGGTTAAAGCATACGCAAGTTGATCATCTCCGGAGATGTGAGTGACACAGATAGTGCTGTCTTGAACCTTTTCACGAACGAAATGAAAATCTAAGGCAATGTGCTTCATACGTGAGTGGAAAACCGGATTTGCTAAATATTGTGTTGCACTTAGATTGTCACAATAAATGGTAGGGGTAACTATGGATTTGAAGCTGAGTTTAACCATCAAGGAGATGAGCCATTGCACGTCGGTTGTTGTGGAAGCTACAGCTCGAAATTCAGCTTCGGTTGATGAACGGGCCAGTGTCGGTTGGCGTTTAAATGTCGCAGCCCCTGACCCCTGCCATGGGAGGCGGGCGGCCGCGGAACACATCGCGCAGAGCGGGTGGTATCGGTGTTTATTAATTTGGCCGCGGATAAATGGGATAAAATCCAAGTTTCCATTACAATATATTTATAGGGATAAACCCTAGTTTATTAAAAACAAAACTCCTTTTTATTTAGGTAACTTTTCTAGCCACTTTTCCAAGCTTCAGTGCTCTCCAGCTGGCTTCTATTAGCTTCACATTAAGTTACCTAAAACGCGTTTTAAAAAGATTTTATCAGCAAGAAATACTGGCGAGTGCATCCTAGTTTAATCAAAACAGTTTTATAACTTTACAGTATTGAGAGCGATTACAATGTTTATATCTACACAGTTACTCATTCAGTAGTGTCAACACCTGACTTGTGGGTCATGTTACTCATTGACTAACTCTTTGTCCAATAGTAACGGATTACAATAATGTATACAAAACCCCAACATACCGGCAGTAATTGTAGAATACATAGACTTAACCACTCTTAAGTATCATTGAAAACATTTGAGGTTTTGGTAAAAAGATGACAAAAAGTAAGATGTACTCACATTGTTTACTTAGGTAAAACTAAAGCTTCCTGGTGAATCTCCTGGTTATTATCTGTTAAAAGTTAAACAATGCACATGTGTTAGTAAGATAACCCAAATCACATTAACCGTACAACTCGAGACAGAACTCCAATGACTGAGTCAGGCAGAGCCTTGACATGCATTACGGAGCCCTAGATCGACCGTGTAGGGTAACAAATAGGGGTTATAATACTTACAATGAGGTAGAGCTTCGCTTTATGAGGGTATTATTTTCTGAGTGTTTTAGCCTACTAGTGATCAGAGAAAAAGAAAAGAATTGAACGGAGAATCCATTGGAGAAAATGAATCATCCATTCATTTTCGCTTCTGAAGAATATCCACTGGAGAAATGAAATACAAGTCCTTGTAGAATCTTCCTTAATAGTTAGATTCTTAAAGGGGCACTTAAAGTACTTCTTTTGAATCCGTGATTGGATTTCTAAGAATGCTTTACAAGACACTGAAACAAAGGGTCAAATCCTTACAAGATCTTTCTATCTTAATAGTTAGACTCTTAAAGGATTTTCACAGAACTACTGGTTAATTTGGTTTTATCATTGATCAAATCCCTCATTCCCACTTCCTACTTTAATCAAGGGAGTATCCATTAGGGGATGAGCATCATAGGTATAACAGCCCGTTCCCACTTCTTGCATTATCTAAGGAAGCATCCACTAAGGAATGACAAAGTTATGCCGTACGTGGAGATCCTTGATGGGTTACTCTATGCAAATAGATAACACCCTAGATTCCATGCAAGACAATTGTTTAACACAACTATACAGACAGACTCCTATGAATAAATTTCGGGACGAAATTTCCTAAAGAAGGGGAGACTGTGACATCTGTGCCTCTACGGCCATCATACAAATATAAATCCAATTAAATCCTGTGTTTCATTCTCAGGATTTGTACAATTACATATGACATTTACACATATTAATTCTCGTACGATTTCGAGCTCTAAATCGCTTTCCGGAAAGTAAAACGCAAACTGTTACGTAAACGTAATCAGTTTAACGCGATAAACCCTCCGGAACAGTGACATAAGCTTAACATACCTTAAATAACCTTTACATAACTTAGAAAAAAGTTTTGAAGGGTTTGGTGTGTCAAAAACAAGTTTATTCGATCATAGGGACTATTTGCATCAAACTCCAAAAGTCTGCCGATTCGTATAGAAACGTACACTCCGAAACATGATCATAAGCTAAACATACCCTAAATAGCCTTTACATAACTTAGAAATAAGTTTTGAGGACTAAAAGCGTCAAAAACTGCGATTTACGCGCATATCTTACGTTCTGACCATATCCGAACATCCAAAAAAATTTTGTTATCACTAAAATATTATATTTTAGTGATAGGAATGTAAAAATACCATTCGTCGTGTAATTTGGATCGTTTTCGCGTTTGTTCGAGTTTCATCGTAATTAACCGAAAAAACGCGATCGTACGACCAAAGGAACTAGCATCCGTGATATTTTCAAGCGTATTTCAAGTCCCCTATACTTTAACATCCTTGTAGAGCCTTGAAAATGGGTTAACGTGGGTTAAACGCGTCAAAAATCAAGTTTTGAGCTGCAGGGGCCTGTTCTGCCAAAAGTTGAAACTTTTGTCTAGGGTCTCTGGCGGGGCGCGACAGACTAAGCTGTCTAGGTCGCGGGGTGCCAGAGACTGATCTGGACAGAATGTGTTTAAACAGCTGATGCACTTGTTTTTGGTCCTTGTTTATCAATCTTGTGGGTATTTTCTATGGATTTCAAGGTTTTAATTCAGTCCACAGACTCGTAATCATCCTACACTTGCTTGGGTAATACATAGTACACATGGCAATGATCTAATGCATCAAGAAATCCTATAAATACCCCCAAAATCTGCTCATTCTTTGCTCATTCCTCAATTTCTTTCTCTACAACTCTAAGTAGAGGTTACCACTTGTTTGGAGGCCTCTTACCTAAGTTTCCTAGTTGATCTTTCAGCCATTAGAGCCTTGTAAGTGTTCTTTCATGGCTTAGTCATTTAATTCAGCAATTAAAAGCTGAAAGTCAAACAGTCTGACTACCATTTGACTTTTGGTTTTGACCACGAATTGGTCAAATTAAAGTTTAATTGAACTTTGCAACGTGAGCGTAATCACGATGGTTATAATCCCTCGCGATTATACCTACTGATTACTACGTTGACTAGTCGAAGTGACGACTCAAAGTTTCGATCAAAATGCACGATTATATGCATTTTGAGACGAAACAATTTTCGGGTATCAAAACACTTTGTTTTGATATCAAATCAGTTTTCTAACTTAGTTAAACATGTTTTTACATGTTTAACTCGTCACTTTTAGCTTAGTGCTTATATAGGGTCATAAGTCAAGCGGTCTTGACAACCGCTTAGACTTTCGAACCCGACCCGTTTGGTCGATCATTAGGATCCGACCAAACATAATTGTGACCATAGTTGTATAGGGAATAGCCTTCCGAGGTTACACCTTATGGTCACTTAGTTTAATTAGTTGTTATGATAGGTAGTTTATATGCCTTAGGAAAATGACCAAAATGCCCCTTTCATGCATAATTTGAATTTAAGCTCATGTAACATAAATTTTGATACTTAAACTGATTATGCAATGTTATTAAACATGTTAGGGCATATAAATACTTGTCATAGGACTAGTTAGGCCATTCGTATGCGCTTTTGCGCAAATGACGCGTTAAAGTAGCGTAAACTACCTTAACGGGTCAAAAGCACTCAGGATAGGTTCTAATTCAGAATGTAGGCTTTGTTAAACCATATTGTATGAGTTCCAACACTCATTTGGTTTACAAGACCTCATTCTATATGATCTCCCGATTTAGGTGCCGATCTATTAACATAGTGATCTGATACTAGGTGCCACTTGATTCCTTGATTGCCCGAGCATTGTTAGTTCACTAAATCGAGGATATCTTGCTATCTCAAGTGAGTACATAGTTCCCCTCTTTTACAGCTTTCAATTGTTTTGGGGTGATTCATATGTGCTAAATTATTTCAAGTTTTCAAAATAAATACTATGGTTTATATTAAACACAACGATTTCAATAATGTGAACAAACTTGTTGGGACGTTGGTCGAAGGACAATTGAATGACATTCATTAACTATGATCAAGCCGACCAGTAGTATGTTATGGTACCATAGGATGTTATGGTACCATAGGATGTTATGGTACCATAGGGTCTGACAAATCCCGTTATCGGACTATCACCATGGTTATTGGGGTAATGTGGGTAACGACTGAACCCGATGAATGTTAACTAACCCTTTGGTGGTTTGTTAATACAATTGAACGAGGAACGAGTCACACAGGTTTGAATGTGTTCAACGGGACGACCAAAAGTTAGTTGTCACACTTAAAACACGAACGATTTGAACTATTTGAACTATGTGAACGGTTTGAACTATTTGAACGATTGGAACTATTTGAACTATGTGAACGATTTGAACTATTTGAACGATTGGAACTATTTGAACTATGTGAACGATTTGAACTATTTGAACGATTGGAACTATTTGAACTATGTGAACTATGTGAACGATTTGAACTATTTGAACTATGTGAACGATTTGAACGATTTGAACAAATTGAACGATTGGTTTATGGTAAATGATTAGGTAACGGGGCGTGTGTAATGTGATAAAAGCATGGTGGATACGCCACTGGTACTTCCGATATATAAATGCTTTTAACACATTACATGTTGTTGTGTTATCTACATCACTTGGACGAATGTTTTCAAAACGAGGTTACACTACAAGGTTTATTTAAAGATATAAACCATACAATGTTTACTCTCAACGACAATTTACTACTTGGTTTACAAAGACACATGTTTTCAGTCAAGATTCGTGGCTACAATGGTTTTGGTTTACACATATATCAACTTGTAAAGTTGATAAAACATACTGCAATATCAAACTCTTTTGATTTCAAGGTACACACTCGACAACTCTCGTAGTTGGACGAGGCATTGCAATATGGACTCAAAGCCATGAATCTGACACACTCACAAAACCTATGTACTCGTCGGCATTTTTATGCTGACTTATTTTCACATATGTTTTAGGTACTGTGTATGATGATGTATGATGATGGTTATGATGCATGCTCACATAGAAATGGATGAGGCCTTAGTGACTCAATAACAATGAAAGTCAATTTGTTCATGTTTTGCTTCTGATTTCAATACAATGTAATAAACTTAATTCAATAAAACGAAACTTCAATCCATGTGTTGTAAAACAATGATTCTGTTACGACACTCCTCGACATTTCCGCCACGGTTTTGTTGTTTTAACGCGTTCGGGGTGTGACACGCGAAGCCCCCCTCTAACTCTCTCGTGGCCCGCGAGGGCGTAGGGTAGGATCTAACTTAGTCGAGTCAACCGGATAGCCTCGTCGTGTCACCAGACACGTGGCGCAACAGGGTGCCGCTTGGTGTCACTAGGTCGCGGCCCGCGATACACACTCTCAAGGGGGTCGCGCCCCGCGAGAGACTTATAATATTTGTTTTTTTTTTATTTTTATAAATATCAAGGTTATTAGGGTCCGTTTCTCGTATACGGGGTATATTAGGAACGTTTAGGGTTATGTTTAAGGGGTTTTAAGAGGGTTGTTATATCCTCCCCACCTTGTTTTAGATCTCGTCCTGGAGGTCTACTAGAACAGGTGTGGATATTTCCTTTGCATTTCTGACTCGAGCTCCCAAGTGTATTCTGGTCCTCTCTTGGAATCCCATTTCACTTTGACCAGAACTAGTCTCTTGTGTTTGAGATTCTTGATTTTTCTATATTCAATCTGAATGGGTTTCTCTACAAACTTAAGTTTCTCATTTATCTCTATCTCCTTAAGAGGTATCACTAATGATTTGTCTGCTAAGCACTTTTTGAGATTACATACATGAAACACGTCATGTATTCCTGCCATTTCCTCTGGCAGTTGTAGCTGATAAGCTGCAGGTCCAATTCTTCTAATAATCTCAAAAGGTCCAACATACATGGGGCTTAGATTTCCTCTTTTAACGAATCTGACTATTCCTTTTCATGGAGAAACTTTTAACAATACCTTATCTCCAACTTGAAATTCCAAAGGTTTTCGTCTGTTATCTGCATAACTCTTTTGACGATCTCGCGCTGCTTTTAGTCTTTCCTTGACTTGAAAAATTTGTCTGTTGTTTCTTGCACTATCCAGATAGTTGCTTTTCTCCAATTTCTGCCCAACAGACTGGAGTTCGGCACTTTCGTCCATAAAGTGCTTCAAATGGTGCAACATTAGTGCTAGTATGATAGTTGTTATTGTAGGAAAATTCTATTAATGGTAAATGATCGTCCCAATTTCCTCCAAAATCAATTACATAGGCTCTAAGCATATCTTCCATCGTTTGTATTGTCCTTTCGCTTTGTCCGTCCGTTTGAGGATGATAAGTTGTGCTTAGATTTAACCTGGTTCCCATTGCTTTTTAGAAACTTGTCCAAAACTGAGAAGTAAAACGGCTATCTCTATCAGATACGATAGATAAAGGAATTCCATGTAATGAAACTATTTCATTTACATATAATTTGGCTAACTGTTCCATACTGAAAGTTTCCTTCATTGGTAAGAAATGAGCTGATTTAGTTAATCTGTCAACAATCACCCAGATTGTATCATTACCTTTTTGTGTCTTGGATAATTTGGTAACAAAATCCATTGTTATCAATTCCTATTTCCATATTGGCATTTCTAATTGCAGCAATAATCCTGAGGGTTTCTGATGTTCAACTTTAACTTGTGAACAGGTCAGGCATTTAGCAACATAGTTTGCTATATCCTTTTTCATTCCTATCTACCAGAAATTCTTTCTTAGATCTTGATACATCTTATCACTACCGGGATGTATCGTATACTTAGACTTATGGGCTTCTTCTAGAATTCTGTGGCGTAGGTTTCCTTGTTTAGGTATCCACATTCTTTTCTTATGGAATTTTCAAATTCCATCTGATCCGTGTTCTAATTCCTTAATCATTCCTTTTAAACTTTCAGCATCGTCCTTGATTGCTATTAGTACCTCTCTAATTTGCTCATTTAAATCTATCTGCAGATTTAACCTAAGAGAGCGTACTCATTTTGGCTTTTCATGATACTTTTGGCATTAGCTTTTACTGCATGATACTGAATATCTTTATCATAATCACTAAGATTTCAATCCAGCGTCTCTATCTCATATTTAATTCCTTTTGCCCAAAAATATACCTTAAACTTTTATGATCCGTGAAGACAACAAATTTATTTCCATAAAAAATAGTGTCTCCAAATCTTAAGAGCAAAAACTATGGCTCCTAAATCTAGATCATGGGTTGTGTAATTCTCTTCATGTTTCTTAAGTTGTCTAGAGGCATAAGTTATAACCTTTTGACGTTGCATCAACACACATCCATATCTTAACTTAGACGCATCACAATAGACTATAAAGTCTTCAGTTCCTTCTGGTAATGCGAGTATAGGTGCGTTGGTTAATATGTGCTTAAGAATCCTAAAGGCCTCTTCCTGTTTTGGTCCCCATTCAAACTTAACTGATTTGCAGGTCATCTTGGTTAATGGAATGGCTATTCTAGAGAAATCTTGGATAAAATGTCTATAATATCCTGCCAGTCCAAGAAAACTTCTTACTTCTGTTGGCAACTCAGGAACTTTCCATTTGGTAATCGCCTCGATTTTTGTGGGATCCACATAAATTCCTTCACGATTAACCAGATATCCAAGGAATTGCACTTCTTGTAACCAGAATTCACATTTTGAGAATTTAGCATAAAGCTTCTCTTTTCTTAATAATGTCAGATGTCACACCCCAAAAACATCGCAGCGGAATATAAAATGTAGTGGTGACGGAAGCCGGGGCCCATTTCTATCTTGCTGTTTGGTGCATTATAGTGTTGGACAATTTCACTTAATTAAAACATAGATTTTAAAACATGAAGTCTTAAAGTCCGATACAATCACACCTTAGTTAAATTGTTTTGATCCTTATGGATTTTATTACATTGGTCCCAGAAAGTTTAAAAGTCAGTCCAACATTTTAAGTGACAAAACATGCATCAACAAACACAAGATACGCCATAATTCCCGAAGCCGAACTCAAGTACCTGTAGAACACGTTAAAATCAAGTGTCAACACAAAGGAAGGCGAGTTCACGTATTCGTTTACTAACAATTTTATTCCAAGGAAAACTTTCTGTTTAGGTGTTTATTTGAAAAACATCCATATAATTTTGAAAGTCCGTTTTTACTTCCTTAATAAAATCCATGGGCCTTCTGTCGCAGTTTCATGAACCCGACAATATTGTTACTACCCATGTTTTGTATATTAAATTATTGCGTCAATTTTCAGACTCGTATGTTAGCTAGACGATACGAACTATATATTAACCATGCAGGGATAATCAATGCTAGACAATAAACAGAATCAAAATTCGTCGCTTGACTTGACCCGGGGCGACCGGTCACGACGGGGTTGTCAACCGATAGATCTACCAACAATTCCTCGCGTACATTACCTAAATGATTAAACGACATCATGGGCGCAGGGTTCTTTCTCGAAGAACAATATGATGTCTGCCTCACGTACAATATATATATATATATATCCTACTAATATGACAATTTAATACACGATGTTGTACGAATCCCCTGATCCCCTCCCTTGAGATCAGGCCGGCATTCGTCCCAACTTTACGGTCTGTTTCTCTTCAGAAACACCGTACCAACTACACGGTCGTTTTCCCCCAAACACCGTGCATAATCCCGTTTCCACCCAAAACGTATTTACTCTCCAAAACCATTTCATCCCGAAATATATATATATAATTCCCAAAAATCCATATATTTTCAATGAAAATATATAATTTATATCAAAAGGTATGTTTTATTTCCAAAAACATTAATAAACCCTTTTTAGCGTGTTCTACCCCCAAAATATATAAAACATTAAAAAGAGGTGTTTAGTGACACTCACCTTTGGGTGCATATTTTAAATAGCGCAATCCCATTGATTGATTTCTACACGTCCTAATATATATATATAGGAATGATTTTAAATCAATAACACAAAAATCCTAAGTTTCTCTGTTTTCTTAGCATTATCACATAACTTTGAGATTTTATCGAAAAGTTATCATTTTTTATTATGTTGGCACGTTAATATATATATATATATATATATATATATATATATATATATATATATATATATATATATATATATATATAGGGAGCCGCTAAAATAGGAACCATTCCCAGTTGTAAGAACCGTGAGAACCACTCTCCACCAATCAGATTTTGACAACCAAAAGGGTATTTAGGTAACTTACTTCATATTTCACTTTTCAATGTTCAACTGTCTTGTCTTCTCTCTTTATTAGTCATTTTCATTTAACTCTCTCTCTTCATTATTTCATTTCAATTTTCTCTAAAACTTTCAGAGAATTTATCTCTTTCATCTATGATGAAGATGAAGAGATCATCATCTTCCTCACCTTCAGCCCTCTGAACCCCACCCACGCCGGCACCACACCCACACCGACACCACACCGACGCCGGAGTTTTAGATGTAGTCGCCACCGGCATCACCCACCCCTGTTTCTCTCTCTCTCTCAAACTCCTTTACCACCGGCATCACCCACCCCTGTTTGTCTCTCTCTCTCACACTTGTTCACACTCGTTGTAGAGAGAGAGAGAGAGTCCGAGGAGAGAGGAAGAGAGTCCGAGGAGAGAGAAAGAGGACGGCGGGCGGTGGCGTTGCAGCGGCGGCAGAGAAATAGGACGGCGGTGGTGGGATGCCGACAAGGTAGCAATGTTTACTTGATGTTTTCTTTTTCTCCTTTCTCCGGCTGATGTTGTTTCAATGGGGGTGAATGACTTTTTGTGGTGGGGGTACGGTGGTTGTTGTTTGTGGGTGGGGGGGAGACGAGTTGGTTGAAGGGTGTTTGTGGTGGTTGTTTTGTTGGGTAGAGTTTCATACAATCTGTGATGGTTTGTTTGTGGTGGTTGTTTTGATGGGTGTTCTTGATTTTTCTGGGTTTTTTTGAATCTGATGGGTGTTCTTGAATCTGATGGGTGTTCTTGATTTTTCTGGGTTTTTTTGAATCTGATGGGTGTTCTTGAATCTGATGGGTGTTTTTGGGGGTTTTGACTTTCTAGGTTTGATTCTGTTGAATCTGAGCTTGAATGTTTGTTCATGTTGAATCTGACTTTCTGGGTTTGGATTTTTGGGGCGATGATGATGAAAAAAAAAAAAACTGTATATTTTGATGACGAGGGCGTGGCAAAGATGGTGGAGGGTAGGTTTTTAACCTGCAACCCCACTTTTGCAGCCTCTGATTATCGGAAAATCTGAGCCAAAACATCGTTTTTTTTAAGATTCCACTCGTTTTTTTTATTTTTGTTTGTTGGGTTGTTATTTTTTTTTTTGAGGCGTCGATGATGATAACAATATATCTGAGACACCTCCCGAGTTTGCGATTTCTGGGCGCGTTCATTTTTGCGTAAAAAAAGTTTTTGTAAAAAAAAAATTAAACGTAAAAAGTTTAACGTAAAACTTAAAACGTAAAACGTAAATGTTGGGTTTTACGTAAAACGTAAACTTTAAACGTAAATGTTGGGTTTCGTGTAAAAAAGTTTTTGTGAAAAAAAGGTTCAACCGTAAACTTTTACGTAAAACGTAAAAAGTTTAACGTAAAACTTAAAACGTAAAAAGTTTTACATAAAACGTAAAATTTGAAAACATAAAAAGTAAAAAAATGTTGACGTAAAAAACCGGTGCGTAAAACGTAAAAAAAAAACCGCGCGTAAAACGTAAAAACCCGTTGCGTAAAACGTAAAAAAACCGGCGTGTTAAACGTAAAAAAACCGGCGTGTAAAACGTAAAAAAACCGGTGCGTAAAACGTAAAAAAACCGGCGCGTAAAACGTAAAAAAACGTTAACGTAAAAAATTAAACCGTAAATTTTTTAACGCAAACCGTAAACTTTTTTAACGTAAAACGTAAAAACGTGAAGCGTAAAAAGCTTTACGTAAAACGTAATTTTTTTTAGTAAAACGTAATTTTTTTACGTAAAAAACCGGCGCGTAAAATGTAAAAAACCGGCGCGTAAAACGTAAAAACGTTAACGCAAAACTTTTTTACGTTCCGTAAAAAAGGTAAAAAAACGTTAACGTAAAAAAACCGGCGCGTAAAACGTAAAAAACCGGCGCGTAAAATGAAAAAAACCGGCGCGTAAAACGAAAAAAACCGGCGCGTAAAATGAAAAAAACCGGCGCGTAAAACGTAAAAAACCGGCTCGTAAAACGTAAAAAACGTTAACGTAAAACTTTTTTACGTTTCGTAAAAAAAAGCTCGTAAAAAAACGCTCGTAAAAAACGGCGCGTTAAAAAAAACGGCATTAAAAAAACGGTTTGTTAAAAAAATCTTAATTTAAAGAAAGATTTTAATAAAAAAATTCTTTTAATAAAAAATTGTTATACAAATCTGAATTTAAATTATTGTTTAACATAAAAATCTGTTTTTTTAATATAAAGTAATTAATGAATAAGACAAAAGGGCAATTAAATACTAATATATATATAAAGACAAAATAGTGTAATTTTACTATACTACCCTTTTGGATTATAATATTAAAGACATAATAAGACAAAATCTATTTAATATTAAATTTAGTTACTTTAAATCTCATCCATCCATCTCCTTGATCTAAAGGCTAGAAAGTGGTTCCCTCAGTTCTTACAACTGGAGGTGGTTCTCATTTTAGCGGTCCCCTATATATATATATATATATGTGAGTCCATATATATATATATTGTTATGATTTTGCGACTTGAACGATTTTATTGGTGACTATTACTGTGTAAATCCGTTAACACTCCCGTTTATACGCAATATATCTACGATTTGCGCGTCGTAATATATATACATAAATATTTACATAATTTAACACCGATACATGCTAAATCTTGTTACCTTATCTATTTTGTCATTTTTAAAGCAAATATACATAAAACATCTCATAAGTATCAAATTTCATGCTCGACAAACAAGTTACACATTTAACGCAATTCTTACCATTTCTACCACACAAAACGTACAAACATACATCCGTAAGCTAGATTTCCAATATCATGTTAAATGCTTAACATATTTTCACATTCTCATGTTTAAATCACATAACTCATTTTAACACATAAGGTTCACCCAAAATTTTACCCATACCTGTGCGTGTTGAAAAATGCGTATGTTAGCGATTCGGTAATGTTTTCGGGCGTTTGAAGTCATGTATGACCAACCAAACACCAACTAAACTTAAAATTAGTTAAAATACTTATTTTTAAACTAAATCAGTTTTATAAAAAATCACTCGAAAAGCCGATTTTTTACCGTTTTAACGCATAGTTTTGCGTTAAACGTTACTATAATCATCCCAACTCGAAACGACTTGATATTTTAACACAATACATGTTATTTACTGATTAAAATAGTGATTATAATCGGATTAGTGCAGTTTTTGTGTAAGTCACATAAATCATGCGATTTCACGTATTTTACAACACATAAAGCACCAAGTACAACATGCAAAGCTAGCAAACATTATGACAAAGTTATAAGTCACTAAACACTTTAAAATAAGTTTATTTTAGTGTTTATAATCTGATTAAAACTGATTTTTACTAAATCATACTCAAATCACCTTTTTATGATCACACATCATCATGTATGTTCAAGTAAATGCATCTAATGCATCCATATAACATCATCATTTTATATGAACTAAAATATATATCTAGCACATATTTAAATCATGTTCAAGTATTCAATGACAATCATATTCTACACATGATTATCATCAATTCATTTATCATAAGCGCAAAACATGCACATTCTTACACATCTAAGACTTTTAACATCAAAAATTCATATGCGTGCACACTTACACATACATACACGGCCATATACATATATAAACATGATTCTAAAATTTTGTTTTTCACATAAACTCATTTCAAATCAAAAAGCTTCCATAGCACAACTTTTTAAACATGCATGCATCATCTTCCAAGAATTATTCAAACATGAATCAATCAGAAATCAAAACTCACATTCTAACACACACATACATGTGTACGGCCCCATGTATACACACACATACATCCATTTTTATTTTATTCAAAAACCCATTTCTTATTAGTTTTCAAGTTTGTGAATTATCCAAGAACTTTGAGAAACTTCTATCATCATCAACATCATCAAGAGTCAAGATTATGATTTTTAAAGTAAATTTTATACCTACAAGATTTTGATGGGTTTCTTGACAAAGTGTGATGATATGGAGCTTGGTTCTTGCTTGAAACACCTTCAAACCACCTTTGGATCTTCACATATGGTTGGGACAAGCTTGGAATGACTTGAATCTTCAAGGAGAGAGTTGAAATTTTCGAAATATGAAGAAGTTTAGGGTTGTTTTCAGCCGTGTATTAGAGGGAGAGAGAGAGAGAGAGAGAGTATGAGCTTTTAAAAATGATGATATTCTTGGATTGTGCAATGTATGGGGTATTTGTTGGAGAATGCATATGATAGCACCTCCATTTAGAACCAATAAGAGGAAGAGAGAGAGAGTGAGGAAATGATTGCATGGCTGCCATTTGGTTCTTCTCTCTCTACAGATTTCGAAATTTGGCACATATATACATATATGAGTAGGGTTCCTACGGAAAGTGTGTTTTTCCTAGAAAGTCTAGGAAGTGATCTTGTCCATCTGATTGGTGTGTTTAATGATTGAGATTAAGTCAATGGCAATCTTGTAATAATTAACTATATTTAATAGATTGTTTAAAATGAGTAGGGGCAATTTCGTCCTTATGTGTGTTTTAAACCAATCAAAAATAACCGTCAGATATATCACATCTCCTTAATACACGCCAATTTCCCTCTCTCTCTCTTTCTCTCTCTAAACCCAAATTCGGAAACCCCCAAAATCATACCAAAAATACCTAAAATCATGGATGAAGATAAGAGATTTTCCTTGTTCCATATACTTAAGATCAACCTTTCATTGTACGGCGTGTTTTACAAAGCGATTACGGGTGATTCTTGTTTGTAATTGACGGTATTTTGCTGGTTGCAGGGAAGAGATTCAAAAAGCAGGAAACTTTGGAAAGGATAGATAGCAGCGGAACAGTTACCGGAAGCCGATCGAAAGCTGGGGCGAAATCTGCTGATGTAAAACACATTTGTATGAATCTGCTTGTTGTTAAAACACAGCTGTATGAATCTGAATTGCTGTTAAAACATAGTTGTATGAATCTGAATGATAAAACACATTTGTATGAATCTGCTTGCTGTTAAAACACAGGTGTATGAATCTGAATGATAAAACACATTTGTATGAATCTGCTTGCTGTTAAAACACAGCTGTATGAATCTGAATTGCTGTTAAAACACAGCTGTATGAATCTGAATGATAAAACACATTTGTATGAATCTGCTTGTTGTTAAAACACAGTTGTATGAATCTGAATGCTAAAACACAACTGTATGAATCTGCTTGCTGTTAAAACACAACTGTATGAATCTGAATAATAAAACACAGCTGTATGAATCTGCTTGCTGTTAAAACACATAACCAAGAACAAACTGTTAAAACACAGTACCAAGAACATGCTGATAGATTCCAGCAAGAAAACGAAGGAATGATTGATATTACGTGAGATCAGAAATTGAAAACAAAAAATTCCGAAATTTATGTATAGTTAGTTAGTGAAGATAATTTCCTAAAATAAAAATAGATTGTGAAAGTACATAAATTCCCTTTTAGATAAAATCCTTCAATGCCACATGTCGCGTTCTTATTGCTTCCTAGACTTTCTAGGAAAAACACACTTTCCACCCAACTCCTACTCATACATATATAAATGTAATATAGAGTATGAACTGGTATTTTACTGAATACCGGGTATTTTATCTAGCGTTTTAATACCGTTTTAGTGTGTTTTAAATTATTTTTAATACTCTATAAAAATAAACTCACCAAAATATTATTGAACAATATTTTGTTTGCCGGGACCGGCGACGTCGCCGGTATTTGGCAGTATGCGTGCTGTGCTGCGCGGTACGCGCTTAAAATCGCAAATATAGGGATTTATGTGTTTTTATTTATTTTTATCATTCTAAAGTAATAAACTCATCAAATTATTACTAAAATGATTATCAGTTGCCTTGACAGGCTGTGTTGACAGTATTTTGTCAGTACACGCGCTGCATCGCGTGGTACGCGCTTAAATTCGAAAAATAGAGTTTCTTAGCGTTTTAATTTATTCTTCCTCACGAATATGATTTAAATTATTATTCCAATCATAACAGACTATTTTTAGGATTTTAACACTGATCGGGTCGTCACCGACGTTCGTTTCGCATTTTAACCGTTACGCGATAAGCGTTTATCTTACCGTTGCCAACATAATTTTTACCAAAGTTTAAATTTACCAACTCATTAAATTTCACGTATAAACATCATAATCAGTCAAATACGGCCTTTTATCTATTCATAACACGTGTTACAATTGTACGGTACGACCTGAAAAGTCGGGTGTCACAGTCTCCCCCTGTTTAGGAAATTTCGTCCCCGAAATTTTACTCTACAGGTTTTGTTTTCACACTGGGTGGAAACAGTAAAAACAGGTTTAATGAATATATTCTTATAGTTTCTGCGAGAAACTTTAATTCTTACAAAGAATCTTCGTAGACCTATATTACATACACTCTTAATTCCTAATCTCACATCTCAACGCTCTCCACCCTTTCCAAGGTTCAACATTTACGAGCACTTAATCAAGAAGATTAAGTCAAAGTTCCACCATTTCGGGTTCTACATACGTATATTTACATATACATTACCCCGTACCTAAAATAGTCTGAGTTTACACCTGATTGATCCAACTCGAGATGGGCTCTCGAAAGAATCAAATCTCATAAACTCGTCTTCCTTCCTTCTCGCATTCATTTTAGATATCCACAATCGTCAGATCAATAAATCGGATACACGATTAGAATGCTGTAATTCGCCTATCCGGTTATTAGCATAACTCTTCTAGCTATATGATACGTGGTTGAAAACCGGTGTTCATTATTGCGTAACTTTATGCTTTTACATAAGTTTCAATCTTGAATGGCCTACTTTTAATAAGATTTGTGTTTATGCAGGTTTAACGAAGTTTAAGGAGCTTTTTGGGAGCTTTACGGGTCACCGGGTCGAAAACCGGAGCACCGGGACGCGTTACGGATCAATCGGGAGTGCGAGAAGTGAAAAATGAAGAATTGGTGTTCAAGAGGCCGTCGGCGACGGGGTATAGCCCGTCCCGGACGGGCTCCAGATAAATCCGTCGGCCCTTGTTTCCCGTAACCAGTCATTTAACCCATCGGACGGAAGCTTCATCAGGCAAACCCGTCGGAGACGGGGTCATGCCCGTCGGCGGCGGGCAACAGGATACCAGAACGGGAGTTTTTGGTTGTTAGCTTGGAATCGATTTTTATTGGTCAAGGGGCCATGGATTTCGATAGTTACAACTAATTGGGGTTTTGAATCTTCATCTTGGAGCCATCATTCATCTATCATTCAACAACCATTCCATCCATCATCACTATCACCCGAATCATCAAGATCATCATCATCTTCCACAGTCAACCATCATCAAAACCCTAGTTCAACCAATCCATCAATTCACTCATCCAAAACCCTAACCTTCATCCATTCATCCATTTTTAAGCTTCACGATGATCCAATTCACGCTTCCAACATCCGGTGATCAAGTTTCTTCGATCATACTCGGCTAATTTCTTGGAGGTTTCACCCTGGTGTAGACTTTTGTAAGGTTTAGGGTTTATTATGTTTTGTTAATTGTTTTGTGACAACTTGAATTGCATTTGAATCTTAGACAATTGTCCTACGTTGGTATTGAATTTGCAAACCGTCGAATGAATGATTAAATTTGACTTTGTGAAATGAATACACGTATTTATGCCTTGTCTTTTGGTAGGATTTGCTAGTCCAAAGTAACGAAGTGTATCATGGTCCGTTGTGTACGATGTTGATAGCGATTGACACCTAAGTTTTGTGATTGCGACCCGTTAATGAACTATTTCAAGTAAAGCTAATTAAAACACATAGTAACCCTAAGTCTTGCATTAGTTGAAACCGGGTGTGAACCTTGTTTTCTTATTATTGTTCAATCAATTATTTTCAATTCTTGCAATTAGTTAATCACAAGTAGTTAATCCATTAAATCATTCTAGTAATTCTAATTCACATATTCCAATTAAACAAAAATACAAAAAGAGATCTTAGCAAGCTTCATAATAGTGACAACCTTCATAATTCAATCAATTCCATACACAAACCACATACTCTTCGTGGCTCGACCCCTCACTACCACTAGCTATTTGTTAAGGGTAATTTGGGTATATAAATTTTTTCTTTGACCGGAGCGCGACACTCCGATCAAATGCTTTGCGAATTGGATGAGCTTAGGGAAGAAGCGTATGAGTGCGCCTTGAAGTACAAGGATGATATGAAGAGGGCGCACGATGCGAAGTTGAAGCCGAAGGAATTTGAAGTGGGTCAAAAAGTTTGGCTCTATAATTCAAGAATTAAATATTTCCCCGGTAAGCTCAAGAGCAAGTGGATGGGCCCGTACGTGATTACACGGGTCGGAAGGCTTGGAGATGTTACAATCAAGGACCCGAAGGATGGGTCGAAACAAACGGTCAATGGGCATCGCCTTAAACCGTTCCTTGATGGTAATAATGAGAAAAAGGATGAGAATGTGGAGTTGGTAAACTTTGTGGTAAGTGTGCCAACTTATGAGGTCAACTGAAAGGACCGGTATTAAGTTTTGTAAAGTTATGTACATTTTATTTTATTGTTTTTTTGTTTTTAGTGTTAATTGTTTTCGTTTCCTACTAACCTTCTTGATTGTGTGAAGTTCGGATATCACGAATGAGTCTTGAAGACAAAAGGTATGTTTTTAGACTTAATTGTGTGTATTAGGGACAATACACGACTTTTCGAGGGGTGGTAGGGGCCGTTGACGGTTATTGCGTTTTAAAATTTTAACTTATAAAAATTTATAAAAAGAATTTTAATAATTATTAGGAATTTTTAATGCATATAGCCCCTTTATTAAACGTGCATAAAATTCCCTCAATTTTTCATAAAAAAAAAGTTAAAAAATTAAAAAAATTGAAAACCAGTGCCCGTCGGCGACGGGATGTAACCCGTCCGGGACGGGTCCTCCATAAGCCCGTAGGCACATTCCAACCGTAGACAGGTGGATAGGCCGTCGGCCAAACAGCCCGTCTCCCTTGCCCGTCGGCGACGGGGTGGGACCCGTCGGCGACGGGTTGCCGTTCACACTGCGACGCTGATTCGTTCTTTTGATGCTAAATTCGAATCAAAACCCTTCTACACCTAACCGAACACCCCAAAACTCAATATTAACCACTAACTTGACCCACAACCATCCTATATCATTCTTTACCCTTAAAATCTCTGCTTTCTCTCTCTCACATCCACCTTTCCAACTTCTTCTTCCCCATTATTCCCTCAAGAACCCTAAAAACTTTCAAGTTCTCATAACTCTCTCAAATCTCCACCAATTCACCAGATTTTTGAGTCCATCTCGCGTGATTTTTCGAGAGGAACAAAACCCCCAACACGGTTTTCATCAATTCTTGGTACTTTGCAAGATTTCTGGGCATGTAACTTTGGGTTTTTGAAGGGGTATTCATCAATCTTGTTGCTTTACATCTTTTCGTAGTTTTTCTTGTTCAAACAACACAAAGGTATGGATTTGCTTAACTTTATGCATAATTATCATATGCTTAGTTGTTTTTCTTCCGAAATTTTAGATTCTTTTGTCTAAAAGTAGGTTGTTGAAACAATGTATGTTGTTCTTGCATGAGTTTAAGTATGATTAGTTGTTTTGGATAGAATTTGAGCATATTATAACCATAGTGAAGTGATTACACTTGTTATTTACATGATTGAACATGAAGGTGATGTTGAAACTTGTTGAATTTATAAGACATTGCAAGTTAACAAGTAAAATTGATAAGTATATGATAAAATGAGCGACTTTGGAAGTTTAAAAAGGCGATTTTACATTCACTTGTTAATTAAAATTTCAACATCACATATCATGTTCAAAGTTTGAGGGTTTAGTGAAGGTTGGGTTTATATTGATGTTTTGCTTGTTTGTGATTGTAGTTATAGCCGGTGGTAAAAGACAAAAGACTACAGGGCAAGCTTCATCATCGGGTGTGGGTTCTTCTTCCGGTTTAATACCGAGGAAGTGGGAGCAGCTAAGCTCCGTAGAAGAGAATGATGCGAGATTGTATAGGCAGGATTGGTAGTGGGCAAAATTTAGGGATAGCAAAAGCGCCAAAGTCTGGGATGAAGAGAAAAACAAACCATTATCAGGCTATCAGGATAGGAAGTTGGAGGCTAAGTTATGGAAGTGGAAGATGGTAAACATTGTGAACACCTCAGTTCCGGCAAGGGTGGTATGTGAACGGGTTGTGAACGTGGAAGAGTTTCGACAGATTGGGATTGTGCAGATGTTCGAACGTCAAGGTTAGGAAAGAGTCCTTGACTGGTGTGAAGACAACACCTCCCGAGTGTATTTAGCGGAGGTGTGTGAATGGTTAGCAACCTTGAAGCTCATGAACAAGAATGATCCTCCAGCGTAGTGGAAATTGGTGGGGAAGACTAGCCGAGGGAATATGACAATGTCCTTCGAAACAATGAATTGTACTGCGCGTTTCGACTCTTTGGGGGTGCAAGCATACGATTACCCCACCATTGAGCAATTCCTGGATAATCATATGAACAGTGCTGATCCCGACCAAATGACAGCGGCTGTCTTACCATACAATGATGGGGGAGAAGCCAAAAGAAACCAAATGACGATTGAGGGAAACATTCTCCAAGGGATTTCCAAAGAGAATGTTTTGGTGAGGTTTGGCGATCGAGGAGGTGTTAGAGCGAGTGATTGTAGGGTGGTACATTCCTTGTTATACGGGACTCCTACACTATCATGGAGGCACATAGTGATGATGAATACATGGGCTACTCGGGAATCGTCACAGAGGCGTTTCATCCCATACGCACGCCTCATTAGTGCTATGATCGTTCAACAAAATTGTCTTCCACCAGAATCGCTATGGGTGACTAAACCGTTGGAAGAAATTAGCAAGGCCTCAATGAAGAAGAATTGGAAAATAGAGGTAAAGCTCTCGGGACACAAGTATGTGGTGACCGACAGGATGGGTCATAAATATGAGTTTCTTACTTCAGGGGCACAGCCGGAAGCGGGGGAAGATGAAGAGATGTTCGATGAAGAGGAGGAAACTGAGCCTTCCGGTCTACAGAGATCAAGACAAAGATACATGAGGCCGCATAAGGAAATTAATGCAGATGTGGCAGGCTTTGTGAACATCAGAAGGGTACCCTCCTATAAAAATTTTGATCAGGGTCAGCAAGAGATATTTGATAATGTCTCTGCATGCATAGGTGAAGGTAGAGAGTATAACAGAAGGAGGGAAGCCTGGGAGGAAGCACAGGGATCCCAAATGCAGGAGTATTGGGCAGTTCAAGCAGCCCATCGGGAGAGAATGAATAAGTTTGTGGAGGAGCAACAATTGTTCCAAGCGATGCAGAGGTCGCACATGGAACAGTTGGTGAAGATGCAAGAGGATGAGGTAGCCCGTAGACGGGCATGGGAAGAAAGGGAGGAAAAGGCAAGGCACGAGCGTAACATGTTAGAGGACAACCGTTTTAGTGCCTTATTTGTCTCACAAGAAATGGCTATTAATAATGCCAAAATCCTTCACGATCAGGAGAGACACCAAAGAGACCTTGAGGCTGGCCGTCCCTATGTCGAGCATTCGGGGTGGACCGACTACTCCAATCTCTCCGTTCCACGAGGCCCATCCGACCCATCTCCTCATTGGCCCGAAGCTGTCGGCTCCAGTTTCATTCCGATCCCCTATCAGCCACCGCCTCAAGGAGGACCGAGCCCACTTGATAACTATAGGGAGATGTTTGAATCCCTCACTGGTTATCCATACCAGCCAAACCCGCCAGTTGATCCCAACGAAAGATATCAGCGGTGAAAGCGAGGTATGCTTTATGTTGTTGTTGTTGTATATTATTTTGTTTTCATTGCTTTTATTTCATTTTATTTATTTTTGCCTAGTTAAATGAATGTTGTGGGTGTGTTCTCTATATAACCCTCACGAGACCTACTCGTCCCCCCAAGCTATTGGGGGGGTTTAAAAGGGCTTGTTGCATACGCTAAATGCAACCGTGATTCCTACGAAAGTGAGTTAGGTTTGTTGTTGTTGTAAATTATTTTTCCACATAAATCAAGGTAAATTAACGCATAACTTGGTAACACTTTCATAAAAATGGTAGAACTAAGTAGTTAACAAATTTCAGTGGTTGTGAGAAGCATGCTTCTACACAAGGGTTAGAATTTGTAGGTACAACATGTTCGCGGGACAACCGTTTTTATGAAGAGAAGAATAAGATATGAGCATCAAGCGACAAAAATCAGGTGCATGCGTTTCCTTTTTACCTTGATTCTTAGTTTAGTAATAAGTGGCTTGTATTTTGTTTTTTATTTTTTCCGGGGTGAAATTTTGGGGAGGTTAGCCGTGTCACATCCCTTGTGCGTTTTAAAACTCTAGTTCTTGCACATTGAGGATAATGTTTACCTCAAGTGTGGGGATGGGGGAGTAGTAAAAGTTTTCGATTTTTACCTGTTCATTTAAACACTACACATTGAGGACAATGTTTACCTCAAGTGTGGGGATGGGGGAAAATTTCAAAAATTTTTCAAAATTTTCTTGTTTCAAAAGAGATCTTAAAAGCACAAGTAACTAAGTCAACGAGAGATGGCACAACCCATTTGGTCTTTTGTCATAGTCAAGTTCAAATTAATAACATGACGGGTATTTAGCGGGTGGTTATTTGGGAATAATTCGCCTAAGGAACTAGCATTTGATGCATATCACATATCATACCCTTAGACGTGAGGTTTTGAGCCACTTTTATATCATAGATTTGCATTTACATGTTTCTTTGTTTGAGTGGACCATTAGTCGCGTATTGTAGAACTTGCAACTTTTGATACGTTCGAGACCATAGACCGAATACAAGCACGAGAATGATTAAGGCATTAGGTAAACCTTTTCCTTTTACACCATTTTTATATCCTTACCCAAAAATTATCCCCTAGTAGCCAACTTTGAGCCTAAACCTTTCGTTTGACAACCCACTTAGCCCATAACCATAAGCCTTTTTGTTTAAACCAGTGTGATGGAAATTCGATTATAGTAGCAAAGTTGTATAGTTGTACTTGTTTTTTTTTAAATGTACGAAAAAGAATAGAAAATCATTGAGAAAAGAACAAAAATATGTGTTTGTAGTTGTTGAATAAAAGGTGAAAATCATTGCCTTATAGTTGATGTTTATAGTTTGCTTGAGTTTAGCATAGTCGTTTGTAATAAAAATCGAATTTTTCATTGCCTTAGCCACTTTAAAAATATCTTATTTCCTACCCTTCGCCTAGCCCCATTACAACCCTTACAAAGACCTTATGACTTGTGCTTAGTATTCGTGATCAATGGTGGAGAATGATTGAGTTGCAAGCCTATGCGGGTACGTGTTCTAACTGGTTTTGAGCGATTAATTGATTGAAGTGCTAATACCTTATACACATTAGCCAAATTATAAGCCGAGTGGAGAGAACATTGTGAGGGATATACATGACTTGTTAGTTTTAAGGGCGGGTTAATCTTGGATAACCATTATTATATGTGATTACTCACTTCACCGGTAAATATGTGGAAGTTGTAAAGAATGTGAACTTTTGTATGACAATAGACCTTAACCTTTGTCTCGGGAATGGGATGTGTATTCGTTGTTCGACCCACGTGAAAGTTAAAAATAGATTTGCTTGAGGGCAAGCAAAAGTGTGGGGATGTAATACGTGGTTGAAAACCGGTGTTCGTTATTGCGTAACTTTATGCTTTTACATAAGTTTCAATCTGAATGGCCTACTTTTAATAATATTTGTGTTTATGCAGGTTTAACGAAGTTTAAGGAGCTTTACGGGTCACCGGGTCGAAAACCAGATCACCGGGACGCGTTACGGATCAATCGGGAGTGCGAGAAGTGAAAAATGAAGAATTGGTGTTCAAGAGGCCGTCGGCGACGGGGTATAGCCCGTCCCGGATGGGCTCCAGATAAACCCGTCGGCCATTATTTCCCGTAACCAGTCATTTAACCCGTCGGATGGAAGCTTCATCAGGCAAACCCGTCGGCGACAGGGTCATGCCCGTCGGCGACGGGCAACATGATACCAGAACGGGATTTTTTGGTTGTTAGCTTGGAATCGATTTTTATTGGTCAACAGGATAGCCCTTTCGCAACAACTCAAGCATCCTCACAACAATGAGGAATCTCGACTATCAACACTTGACACTCAACAATCGATCGGTCTCCGCGAACAACTACCACTTCTCTACCGTCATCGGGGCGAGATATCCTATCTAGCTTCTTCAAGCGATAGTTCCCACTTCGCTCTTGGATAATCAATCCATTCTCACATCCGCGTCAAGGCTCCCCAGCTCCACTAGAATTAAACCAACACTAGAACTATGATCACCTAACAAAATACTACAATCGCGAACGACCTTATCAGTAATGATAGCAGGATCGTCATGTGCTTTCCCAGCATTCATCTTGAAAGCTTCACCCCGGGCGTTCTGACCTTTCATTTGCAGACACACTCTCTTGAAATGTCCTTGCTCACCACACTCGTAGCATCCCTCGAGCGTAACTCCATCCAACGTACTCTTAGCATAGCGCTTGCGAGTCATATGTCCAGTCCGACCATATCTGGTGCACTTTCTCCGCTCATCCTCGTGAGTCTTTTTCTCAAAACTACTCCTGCCATCCCTGGCATTATCCTTTCTCAAACCTCTAGAGTTAACCACATGCACTTTCCCCGGACTGCGTTTTTCACCACGCTTCTCATCGGTATCTTTCCTCGAACTCTTAGACTTTCGCTTTCGCGAATCCCCAGATCTAGGCTTGGAATGCGGAATTATTTGAATGGTCGATCCGCTGCGACGACCCGACATCACGCATACCGTTGCCACGTCATAGCATAGGGTACCAGTAAATGATCTTGGGTCACAACCCTGGAGTGTTTTATGTGTACATCTATGTACTGTTCACAAAGTTAATGAAAATCAGGAATACGCTCCGATTGTATCATAACACAGGAACTACTAAAACTTTCCAATCATTATATCACCTGAAGGGTTTCCGATCTGTGTCCCACCAAAACCATGCCCACAAGCACCACGTCCACGTTCCTGGCCATTATTGTGGTTAACATCGCGCTGTTCCATGGCAGTATCAACGTGTTGGGCTATGAGTTGTACCAACTCTTTTTGGGGTAATAGGTAGTCCAGAACCCTGTCTTGCTTTTGGCGGCATTTCGTCGTTTCTATTATTACAACATAATATCAACATAAGACGATTTCCAAAATAATTCAATTATTAAACGTTAGTGGACCAAACATGGTGCATGTATAATATCCACGTATTAATGAGAACAATTTTTAACCAAAAGGAACCCATTCGATATTTATATCAGAAATTTTCAAAGCTCGTTTTTAGTACTAAGACTAATCAAAATTTGGCATGTCTACATCAACACCCTCAACAAGCCTATATGAAATTTCCTCCTAAATATCTAAAAATTTGGCATGCAAGCCATAAATAGGGTTCATCAAATGAGACATACAAAACAAACAACAGAAACAACCAACCACTAACGCTTCAATCCCTGGAAGTCCAACATCTTCCTATAAAGCTTTCCTAGCTCATCATACTAGTCCATATGTCCCTCTAAATCCTTCATCGTCTCCATGCCTCCGCGTAACGTGGCGAACTGACGATCACAGTGAGAGCGATTGTCCCAAACCCCTTTCTGCCTCTTCATAGTGGACGTTATCTCAACTCTCGAAGTCGATGCGATCTCTCTAACGGGTCGAGTCCTCTTCCTACGACGAGTGTAGACTAAAAGAGAGGTGTAGCAAAACACGTGACTCAAGTAACGGAATAAACGATTCTGTAACGACGGGAGAAAGAATCTCAAGTGTAGGCTCAACAATATCAATGAGCAGGTCTACTAATGGCTCTATAGGCCGAGACGTGACATATCATAACCGTACAAAGTAAATGTGTGATCAGTATGAATAGTAACACATAAGGCCCATGTAAACAGAAAATCACGACTGCACATAAACACATAAGGGTTTTCATACATGATAAAAATTTTCTATGTTTATTTAAAAATTCTTGGCTTCGAGAATTTTGGACTTTAAATCTCAAAAATTCTTCGGTTGAAGTCTAGTGTTTTTCTCCGAAAACATCTAGTTCGCTAACAACCAATGGCTCTGATACCAACTTCTGTCACACCCCAAAAACGTCGCAGCGAAATATAAAACGTAGTGGTGACTATAACAATCTTAAAATAAATCGACACCCTCCTGAATTTTTCTGACACCCTAATATATTTTAAAATACCCTTATATGTCTCTAAATACACCCCGTATGTGAAAACCGAGCCCAAAATACGATCTAGCATGTAAAATTAATTAAAAACAAAGTTTATAGGTCGCTCGCGGGCCGCGTAGATTACTTAAAGATCTTACGCGGGGCGCGACAGCTCCAAACTCAGGCGATACCCGGTGCTGCCACGTGTAAATATCGTGGCGGGTCTAGTGGTGATGACCAATCAGGGCTAAGCCCTATAACCCTATTACGCGGGCCGCGTAGCCCGAGGTCTCATTTTATGCGGGCCGCGAGAAAGCCCAAATCAGGCCCTATATAAGAGGGCAGCTGGCCTTCAGTCCAAATTCGTCCCAGATCTTTCTTTCTCTCTCAATTTTCACATTGTAGGCATTATACTCGGGTATAATACCCCCTAAATAACGAAGTTCTGCTCCGTTCTAAGTATCATAACCCCTGGATACGTATTAGATACGCTGCCCGATTGATCTAGGGTTCCATAACGGCTGTCGTGGTTCTGCCCGACGTAGTCGTTGGAATGCCGTCTCGGGGAAGGTAATACTAATGTTAAAATGGGTTATTATACTAACACGTGTGCATTTGTGTAAATTATAGATAATTCTTAGGAAATCCTCACAGAAAACCTAAAACAACAATGTGAGTAATCTCCTTTTTGTAAACAGTTTTTACAAAATCTTAACTCTTTTACAATGCAATTTAGCAGTGATTGAGTCTTTGTAATTCTACGATTACTCCCTGTATGTTGGGGTTTTGTATACAAAATATGGAACACGTTACCATTGGAGAAAGAGTTAGCCACTGTGTAATATGACCAACCAGTCAGGATTGACAGTACTGAATGAGTAATTGAGTAGATGTAAACACTGCAATCGCTCTCAATACTGTTTAAATTAATAAAACTTTTCTTGATTGAACTGGGATTCACTCACCAGTATTTCCCACTGACAAAATGTTTTTAAACGCATTTCAGGTAACACAATGTGAAAGCCAATTAGAAACCAGCTGGACAACACTGAAGGCTTGGAAAAGTGGCTATAAAAGTTACCTAAATAAAGAAAGCGTTTTATTTCAATAAAATGGGATTTATCCCCATAAATCAGTTTGTAATGAAAACTTGGGTTCTATCCCAATATGTTTATTTATATAAAATGTGGTGTTTTACTCTGACAAAATATTTCCTAACTACGGTCCTTATGAAATTTCCGCTGCCAAATTAATAAACACTGATACCACCGACATTGTTGTTCGCGGCCGCCCGTTCCCGGGACAGATAAGGGGCGGGGGTTGCTACAGAAGGTGGTATCAGAGCTAAGCCACTGATTCAGCCACATAATTGTTTTGCTGACACCAAAAATTTATCCAAAGTGTTAGGAAATAAATTACGGAAATATGTGCACAATTGTATATTATTATTATGTGTTATTTGACTACTTGTTAGTTTACAGTATGAGCGAACAAGGACCATCTGACGCGTACTGTCAATTGTCTGGTTCTCCTAGAAGCGAAGGTGCCTCTTCTCAGCCTGCCCTCTCAGGGTATTCTGTTGATACTGAAGAAAGAATATTCGTGTTTAAGGCTCAGTCCGAAGAGCCATTCCCTCAGAAAAAGAGAGGATGGTTCAGTCGAGGAGCACATGAGCGTAGAAAGCGTATGAAAAAGTTACAAGAACAGAAAGCACTAGCCGCAGCCAAAAGAGAAACCGATGCCCATGCCCAGGACATGATTAATAGGAGTTTAGCTAATTTCCATATCCTAGCAACCACTGCAGCTGACCCTAATGTGACACCCCAGGAAAACCACTCAACCTAACTAGCTTCCTTAGTGAGTACATGCTAAATTTCGGGACGAAATTTCTTTCAACTTGGGGATAATGTGACAACCCGTATTCCAGAACCTTTCTTTGTGCTTGATGTAACATGTTTGGACGTTATGTGATTAACCAATATGTGTTGTTGCAATGGAAAGCTATGTTGGGTCATGTTATGTGTTACATGATTATAATATAAATATGTATTGAAGAAACACTAGATAAATGGTCGGAACCGAGATATCTAGGGGGTTTGAATCCACATAAAAAGGTTAGTTTCCACCCGATTGATTCAGATCCGATCGATCTTCTTCTCCGATAACTCTGCAAAAAAGAACACCGTTAGCCTCGCCAAGGGGAGAAAGGGGGTTCTCTCCTTGACCCGACTCCGGTGTGAGAATCAGTATTGGTAATGAAAAACAAGATGTATTTGTGAGTGTGTGTAACTTGAATTCATACCTGGGTTTCATCTCATATTTATAGCCGGGATTCGTTTTAGGCAGGAAAACCCGTTAGTGAAAAGTTGACGGAAGATGCTAACCCCGTAAGCGGTTACATCTCCTTCCGTTAGGCTTCTCGATCTGATGTGAGAGCACACGGATCATGGCTTAGATCGAAGGCTGGGGATTTGCCACGTGTAAAGTGATCAAGTGGAGATTTCTCTCCAATTGCATGCTTCCGTTGTGAATTCAGGGATGCATGAGATGGTGACACGTGTCCAGACGGTTGTAACCGTCTTGGTGGTGCACGATTGTATTTCTTCTAGAAGATCACTGTTGTAATCTGGTGTGGTACCTTATCGTGTGGAGACAGGTAAAATAAATCCTAAGTCTGGGTAAATAATATCCAAGTCTGGATATAAAGGCGGGAGTATTCATCTCAGGATTTTCATCCTTTGTTTACTGCGAGAAAGCGCAAAGGTTTATGATTTCCTTTAGGCGCGCAAGTGTTTGACAGTTTGACTGTTCTTTAAATCTCTGTTTGTGAGACCAGTGCGCGGCCGCGCAAGGTATAAGGTTGATCAGTAAGGTTTTGGTATGGTTCCTAGCGCCTTTTATGGGGTTTTTGGGACCTTACCCCTTCAAGTCCCCCCAGTCTAGTGTTGTACTTATGCGAGTAAGTGGAGCACTGGACTTATAAGAGGGAACTGCTTTTAGGCGTGGAAACAACGAATCTTCGATGAGAAGATTTGAATTTGTTAAAAAGGGGAGTTTTTCTTTTTTCTTTTAGAGAAAATTTTTGTTCTTTTTGGAAATTATGCCGTGACGTATAATGACGTCAGTTGGCAGTAAAAGTGGGTATTTGCAAGAGTGTGCCTTCTATTATTGGGATATGTAACGGTGTTTGTCAGATTTCATTAATGGGGATATGACTCCAGTTCCTGTAGCGCCGTTTGGATGTCATATTTTCTGACAGTTAATCATGATGATTAAACTTCCTCGAAATTGGGTTCTTCTATATATATATGTTTAAGGCGCCTTGCCTTTTAGTTTTTTGGTAGAGAAGATGAAACGTTCTTACCATACTCGTCGTTTGCTGGAGGTTTTTAGGATTTACGAGGCTGTTGAAGGTCTTGTGTTTCTTTCTTGTTCACCGCCTCTTATTGCTACTACGGTGAAGAATCCGACCGAACCTGTTTCTCCGGTGACTGTTGGTTCCGGCTGCAAGGTTCCTCAACACAAAGTTGTCATTCCTGATGTTGGTACTGTGCTGGATGCTGACGGCTTAATAGCTCGCTTCCCAATGCTCCAGAAAGGAGGGTGTCGGCTGGTATATCAACGCCGGAAACCTCGTCGGTGCGGGCAGGTGTCTGCCGTTGATGATGTTTCCGATGTTGGTTAGGTGTTTAACTTTAGGACTAGCTCTCGTCCCTTTTTTGTAAATCTGAACAATTTTTTTGTGAAGATCACTACCATGATCTTGTTAAGTGTTTGTGCTATACTTTTTGTGTATATTTTTGATGTAATCCTATCCTTGTGGGGTTTGGTTTGTATGTTTGGATTACAATGTGTTGCATGTTTCTTAATTACTTTGATTAGTTAGAGCGAATGAGAGATGGTATTGTGCTCATGTGTGAACGTTTGTCCGGAATATGCGCTTATGTTGCGCTTCTTTTTTTTCCAAACTGTTCATGAGGTGTACAATGTTTACCATATTGTTTTCGCGCAAACCAAAGGAATTTCATGCAATTTGTAACAAACAGTAACATGAAAATAGTGTTTGTATTAATGAAGCGCAAGGCTTAAAATACAAAAATAGGAAATACATTGCCTGTGAGTGAGTTGTCCTACATGTAACACCTGTGCAGCTGCTGTGCGTTCCAGGTGCGGGGAACTAGAGTCCCGTCAATCCTTTTTAGGGTATATGCCCCCTTGCCTAGGACTTCATTGATGACGTATGGCCCTTCCCATCTTGGGGCAAATTTGCCCGGTTTTTCCGCATTTGATGCTTCGTTGTCGCGCAAGACAAAATCACCGGGGAAAAAAGTACATACACGTACGCGTGCATTGTAATATTTTTCGAGTTTGGATTTGTACCTTGCTTCAGTGATGGCGGCGTTCTCGCGCCTTTCCTCAAGAAGGTCTAAATCCATTCTTCGCTCTTGCTCATTGTTCTGCTTCTCTATGGCTATCATGCGCGGTGACGGAAGACCAACTTCGGTTGGGATTACCACTTCTGACCCGTAAACCAGGCTAAATGGGGTTTCTCCCGTGCTAGTTCCTCTCAAGGAACTCACTATCAACGATCAGTTGCGATTCGTCGAAGAACCTGTACAAATTACAGACCGAGATGTTAAGGTTTTCAAACGTACCAGAATACCTCTTGTTCGAGCTCGTTGGAACTCACGTCGAGGCCCAGAGTTCACCTAGGAACGAGAAGACCAAATGAAACACAAGTATCCCCAGTTGTTCGAGAAAAGTGAAACCACTACTGAGGCTGAAGCCACTACGGAATTTCGGGACGAAATTCCAAACCAACGGGGGAAGGATGTGACACCCCAGGAAAACCACTCAACCTAACTAGCTTCCTCGGTGAGTACATGCTAAATTTCGGGACGAAATTTCTTTCAACTTGGGGATAATGTGACAACCCGTATTCCAGAACCTTTCTTTGTGCTTGATGTAACAAGTTTGGACGTTATGTGATTAACCAATATGTGTTGTTGCAATGGAATGCTATGTTGGGTCATGTTATGTGTTACGTGATTATAATGTAAATATGTATGTATAATAAACACTTGCCGCAGAACAATTGTCCGATCGCACAAGCCCATTTGGGCTGCACACCGCATCTTTTCTCTCACATTCTTCTTGGCCCAATCTACTTGACTCGAGACCAAAAGGGGGAACCCAAGCAAGGGTTCGGCCCACTCTTCTAATCTGATTATATGTTCACGCGCACACCCATCATTGGGGTTTTTGCTTCTCATAACTTGCAATCAAGAAAACACACACAAAACCCTAGAACTCTCTCCCTTCCTCTCTTCCTTGTGCGACGGCAGCCCCCTCACCCGAAGCCCACCCATCTCGAGCAAACTAGTCTTCTCGGCTTTCTGGTTAGTGTTAATCCTTGATAGTTTGCTATGTTTTTGATTTCATGTTGTTATGTGATGAACTAGGGTTTCATGATAGTAAATATGTGGACGAAACTATGATCATAAGTCTGGATTATGTGTTTAAATTCGATGTTAACATGTGTAAGGAAAACTGTTTTGTTGATTGTTTAGAAACATGTATTAGCAAAACTATTAGAATGAATTGTATGATCGGTCCAGGTTGTTTAGGACCGATTGCATGTATTGGATTGTTGATCTTTGAGCATGAGCATGGTTAGTTTGATTAACATAACGATCACATGATAATTTATTAAGCCATAGGTTGTATGATGATTAGGTTTGCGTGTTAGTCTTGGAATCCGCTGGTATGAAGATCCGGTTGAATGTTAAATTGACTGTTCTTGATTTGGTGATGATTAAGGTAATTTGAATGTACATGATTGCTGAATTGAATGTTGATTAATCTGATTTGAAACTGCCAAACTTGTTAGCAATTGTTACAGAATTAAAGAGCTACAAATAAGGAAGTTAGTTGCACACCTAGTCTCGAAACGGGTTGCGAGTCGAGAACCCACCGTCTAGACTCGAGACCACACCAGCACACAAACAAACAAGACTCGAGACCTTGGTTGCGGGTCTTGTTGCGACTCGAGACCTGACTCGAGACCACCTGGTCTCGAGTGATGAATTCATGACCCGAGACCCTTAGTTGCGACTCGAGAACGTTAAGACTATAACCCGAGACTGCACTGTCTCGACTCGAGATCCCTAGTCTCGACTCGAGACCACATGATCATATATTCTGTTTGGACTTGCATACTGTTACGAGCCCAAGTAATTGGGCCGCACAATTGGGCTTTGTTTATGTGTATGTTACTGTTGAACTTGTAAGTACTGTTGTAAAACTGCCATGCTTATATGTGTATGCCATGATCATTATTGCATGCAACTTGTTAGTATACGTGCACAACTTGAACCTAGACCTGACTTGTATGGTAACCATGTTAGGACGTGGTTCACCCATAGCAGCTCGATTGACCTTTTGTTTATCTGCCGAGCAAACCAAGGTGAGTTCACACTCTTTCCAAGGCATGGGATTCCCAAGGGTTGGGAATGGGTTAAGGAACTTAAAACGGAAACTACATATTCTCCTTGGGTAGGATATGTACGGCCATCCTCCATGGGTAGGATGCCAAGATTAAACCTCGCGTATTCTCTTTGGGTAGGATACGTACGTTCGTCCTCCTTGGGTAGGACAACAATATTAAACATACTGGACCAAAACTCTATCACGAAGTCCCTCATTTTATATCGACTTAATCGCCGAGGCCAATGATGAGCGGGTCATTAGTTAATAGCGCTATTAGGTTTAACAAACCTCACACCGTGCCTGTAGGAGGGGCGTTTACTAATGGACTAAGGCAAAGGGTCAATGATGATAGACATTGACTTAGGGCACAACTTATTTTCGTAGTAGTCGATATGGAACGGTCTGGTAACGCACATGGGAAGCCCCCACTATACATCATAAAGGTTTGGGAAACAAGGATACTGGGTAACACATGGTTATGAAACAAACTTACGATTTCTAAAACGAACTCAATAATTGAACAGCCAACTGTGAACACGCTCAACTTTGTTGTTGACTCGTTGCTACATGCCTTGCAGGTCGTTAGGTACTATTGGAGCTTGCACGGGGAGGCGTGATCGTTGTGGGATATGGACTGTTATGTCCTACGCTTAACATTTGAACGTTAAACTATGTTTTGGTTATTTAAACATTACTATGCTTCCGCTGATTTCTTAAACATGTTTGGTTTATTTTGAAACACCAATTATATTGGGTTTGGCTTTATTACGTAATGGTATTGTTCAATATGATTGGTGGCTTGATCCTGGTCAGTCACACCTCCAAGCGGTGGTACTCCGCATGTGGATTTTGGGGGTGTGACAGATTGGTATCAGAGCCATTGGTTATAGTGAACTTGGTTTTAAAAAGGGGAAAAGTTTTTTGGTAAAACCAGACTATAACCTGTACAGTGCTCAACGATCCACAACGACGCTTCGCTCCACGTGCAAGGCTCAACACTATAGGTGATATGATTTATGTTTGTATTGCTTATTTGTTAATTACATAGTATATTGCTCAAAGTATGATTAGATAAATGTAACAACTACTGCTTGAAAACACATGTGTGCTTACTCTCTTCTGTCATCGCACTCTCGCGAACCTCTCTCACCCATGTTTCCTTGATATGAAGATCATGAGTGGACGCGTTAACCTAACTTAAGCCCAGTTGACGGCTTTGATCAACGAACAAGTTGCTGCGGCACTTGCAGCCGCTCAAGCAGGAGGTATACCCTGCAGTCGCAACTCACTCCAGGATCTTTAGATCCTACACTCATGAACCAACTCTTGTGTTTAACTTTGTCCTGTCCTTATATACGCAACAGGTCAGCATGCTCAGCCGCCTGTGTGCACGTTCAAGACTTTTATGGACTGTCGTCCTAGTACTTTCAGTGGCACTGAAGGGGCCGTTGGACTCCTCCACTGGTTCGAGAAGCTCGAATCGGTCTTCGAAATGTGTGAATGCCCTAAAGCTCGCAGGGTAAAGTACGCTACTGGAACTCTCGAAGGCACTGCGCTGACTTGGTGGAACGCGCAAGTTCAGATGCTGGGGTTGGCGGCTGCAAATGCCACCCCATGGAACGACTTCAAGGAACTAATCAAGCGAGAATATTGTAATCGTGATGATATCCACAAGCTGGAAGTGGAGTTCTTTAACCTGAAGATGACGGGGTCAGAGATAGAGGCGTATACGAAGCGATCCAACGAACTGGCAGTGTTATGTCCAACTATGGTGGATCTTCCCATCAAGCGTATCAAGCTGTACCTCAGAGGCTTAGTACCAGAGATTCAAAGCCATGTGACTTCGGCTAACCTTGCTACCATCCAGGATGTTATACGTCTTGCTCATCGTCTCACAGACCAGGCAGTGGAACAGAACAAGCTGCCTAAGCGTATCGGTGTTACTACTACTACTACTACTACTACTACTACTACTACTACTACTACTACTACTTCTGCGATTCCCAGTGACAACAAGAGAAAATGGGATGGGGCCTCCAGCAAAGGTTCGACTACAGTTCAATCCCAGGCACAGCAGCGGAAGACTGATGACTACCAGAGTCCTGGTCAGCAATCTTCTGGTAGTCAAGGGCAGGGTGGATATCGGGGAAACCACCCAAAGTGCAACAAATGCAACAGACACCATAGTGGTCAGCACAACAAGGGTCGTTGTCAGAGGTGTCTCAAGATGGGTCTTGAAGCTAAGGATTGCAGGAGCTCACGACCTGCAAATCAGAATCGTTAGCAGCAACTACCAGCCCAACAGAACCAGCAGCAGCAGGGTAACAGGGGATGCTTTCAGTGTGGTGCTGAAGGTCACTTCAAGAGAAATTGCCCCCAGTTGAGCCAGAATCAGAATAACAACAATAATCAGGGAAACAGAAACAACAATGGGGGTAACAACGGGGGAAACAATGGAGGCGATGGCGCCAGGGGACGAGCTTTTGTGATTGGTCAGGGTGATGCAAGGAATGATCCCAACGTTGTGATGGGTAAGTTTCTACTGGACGACTTTTACGTTAATGTTTTATTTGATTCGGGTGCCGATAATTGTTATTTGTCCCTAAAAGTTAGTCAAATGTTAAAACGTGCTCCAACACTTTTAAACACCAAGCACATGGTAGAACTAGCAAACGGTAAAAGTCTTGAAGCCACACACATAGTTAGGGGTTGTAATCTCATCTTAGCTGGTCAGACCTTCTCTATCGACCTCATTCCTATCATTCTGGGTAGTTTTGACATCGTCATTGGTATGGATTAGTTATCGCAACATCGAGCAGAGATCCTTTGCAAGGAGAAGATCATCCGCATTCCTCGTTCGAATGAAGAACCTTTAGTGATTCATGGCAACAAGAGTGGTGCCGTGGTGGGCATCATTTCTTTTCTTAAGGCCCAAAAGTGTTTACGAAAGGGCCACACTGCTATTTTAGCCCTCGTTACTGACACCTCAAAGAAAGAGAAGAAGATAGAAGATATCCCGATTGTACGTGACTATCCTGGGGATTCCCTGAGGAATTACTTGGTCTCCCACCCCACCGACAGGTTGAATTTCAAATCGAGCTAGCTTCTGGAGCAGCGCCAATAGCTCGAGCACCTTATCGATTAGCTCCATCAGAACTTGAAGAACTGTCCACGCACCTACAAGAACTCTTGGACAAGGGTTTTATTCATCCTAGCTCTTTGCCTTGGGGAGCTCCAGTATTATTTGTGAAGAAGAAAGGCGGTACCTTCAGGATGTGTATTGATTACCGCGAACTCAACAACTGTAAAGAATTGCTATCCACTTCCATGCATTGATGACTTGTTCGATCAGCTGCAAGGGTCGAGCTACTATTCGAAGATTGACCTGAGGTCAGGATACCATCAACTGAGAGTTCGAGACGAAGATATCTCTAAGATAGCATTCAGGACTCGTTATGGGCATTATGAGTTCCTGGTTATGCCTTTTGGATTGACAAACGCACCTGCAGTCTTCATGGATCTTATAAACAGGGTGTGCAAGCCCTACCTGGATAAGTTTGTTATTGTATTCATCGAAGACATCCTGATCTATTCTAAGAGTCAGGAGGAACATGAGCACCATCTACAGCTTATCTTAGAACTCCTTCGAACAGAACAGTTGTATGCTAAGTTTTCAAAGTGCGACTTTTGGCTTCACGAAGTCCACTTTCTAGGCCACGTAGTGAACAAGGATGGGATACACGTTGATCCATCCAAGGTAGACTCGATCAAGAACTGGCCTGTACCCCGTACACCATCAGAAATCCGCCAATTCTTGGGTTTGGCGGGCTACTACAGAAGGTTCATCAAAGATTTCTCCAAGATTGCGCAACCTCTCACTTCACTAACGCAGAAGGGTGTCACCTATCGTTGGGGTAATGCACAGGAATCACCATTTCAGCACTTAAAGGATAGACTTTGTAGCGCACCTATTCTCTCATTGCCAGAGGGCACAGACGATTTTGTGGTTTATTGTGACGCGTCAATTCAGAGTCTTGGTTGTGTGTTGATGCAACGGGATAAAGTCATAGCTTATGCATCGTGCCAACTCAAAGTTCACAAAAGAAATTACACTACACACGACCTGGAGCTGGGAGTTGTTGTTTTCGCACTTAAGATATGGAGACATTACCTGTACGGTACCAAGTGCACCATTTACACCGATCACAGGAGTCTCGAGCATATCTTCAAGCAAAAGGAATTAAACATGCGGCAACGTCGATGGGTCGAGCTATTGAATGATTACGAATGCGCGATCAGGTACCATCCGAGCAAAGCCAGTATTGTGGCCGACGCCCTCGGTTGGAAGGATATTACACCTAAGCGTGTGCGAGCGTTACAACTCACCATCCAATCTAATCTTCCTTCCCAGATACGAGATGCTCAGGTAGAAGCATTGAGACCAGAAAATGTCAGGGCTGAAGCCCTACGTGGATCAAGGAAATGATTAGAACAAAAGGAAGAAGGCGCTTGCTATGTAACAGGACGCATTTGGGTCCCACACTATGGAAACTTACGCGAGCTTGTGATGGATGAAGCACATAAGTCTCGATATTCGGTACACCCTGGTTCGGATAAGATGTACCACGATTTGAAGACTACGTACTGGTGGCCTAGCATGAAAGCCCACATAGCAACTTACGTCAGCAAGTGTTTGACTTGTGCGAGAGTCAAGACCGAATACCAGAAACCATCGGGCCTACTCCAACAACCAGAGATTCCGCAATGGAAATGGGAGCAAATTTCCATGGATTTCGTTACTGGCCTGCCTAGATCTCAACGTGGATATGACACTATTTAGGTGATAGTGGATTGATTAACTAAGTCTGCACACTTCTTGGCTATCAAAGAAACGGATAAGTTCTCTACTTTAGCGGACGTTTACTTAAAAGAAGTGGTATCGAGGCACGGGGTGCCAACCTCCATTATTTCCGATCGTGATGAGCATTTTACATCTGAACTGTGGCAAGCAATGCACAAGTCCTCTGGCTCACGGCTAGACATGAGCATAGCGTATCATCCGCAGATGGATGGACAGTCTGAACGCACCATCAAAACCCTTGAAGACATGCTTAGGGCATGTGTAATTGATTTTGGTAATGGCTGGGAAAAACATCTCCCATTGGTGGAGTTCTCGTATAACAACAGTTACCACACCAGCATTCAAGTTGCTCCGTTTGAGGCATTGTACGGACGTAAATGCCGATCACCTCTTTGTTAGGCGGAGGTGGGTGACAGCCTGATCACGGGTCCAGAACTTGTAGTAGACACAATGGAAAGAATTGCACAGATAAGACAACGAATGGCGGCAGCTCGTGACCGTCAGGAAAGCTACGCTGATAAGCGCAGGAAACCACTCGAGTTCCAGGTTAGGGATCGGGTGCTACTCAAAGTCTCACCTTGGAAAGGTGTAGTTCGTTTTGGCAAACGAGGCAAACATAACCCGCGATACGTCGGACCGTTCGAAATCATTGAGAAAATAGGCAAAGTGGCCTACAAACTAAACCTAACAGCAGAACTCAGTGGAGTTCACAACGTTTTCCACGTGTCGAATCTGAAGAAGTGTCTGTCAGATGAGATCCGCATAGTTCCTCTCAAGGAACTCACTATCGACGATCAGTTGCGATTCGTCGAAGAACCTGTACAAATTACAGACCGAGATGTTAAGGTTCTCAAACGTACCAGAATACCTCTTGTTCGAGTTCGTTGGAACTCACGTCGAGGCCCAGAGTTCACCTGGGAACGAGAAGACCAAATGAAACACAAGTATCCCCAGTTGTTCGAGAAAAGTGAAACCACTACTGAGGCTGAAGCTACTACGGACTTTCGGGACGAAATTCCAAACCAACGGGGGAAGGATGTGACACCCCAGGAAAACCACTCAACCTAACTAGCTTCCTCAGTGAGTACATGCTAAATTTCGAGACGAAATTTCTTTCAACTTGGGGATAATGTGACAACCCGTATTCCAGAACCTTTCTTTGTGCTTGATGTAACAAGTTTGGACGTTATGTGATTAACCAATATGTGCTGTTGTAATGGAATGCTATGTTGGGTCATGTTATGTGTTACGTGATTATAATGTAAATATGTATGTATAATAAACTTTGCCGCACAACAATTGTCCGATCGCACAAGCCCATTTGGGCCGCACACAGCATCTTTTCTCTCACTCTCTTCTTGGCCCACTCTACTTGACTCAAGACCAAAAGGGGGAACCCAAGAAAGGGTTCGGCCCACTCTTCTAATCCGATTATATGTTCATGCGCACACCCATCATTGGGGTTTTTGCTTCTCATAACTTGCAATCAAGAAAACACACACAAAACCCTAGAACTCTCTCCCTTCCTCTCTTCCTTGTGCGACGGCAGCCCCCTCACCCGAAGCCCACCCATCTCGAGCAAACTAGTCTTCTCGGCTTTCTGGTTAGTGTTAATCCTTGATAGTTTACTATGTTTTTGATTTCATGTTGTTATGTGATGAACTAGGGTTTCATGATAGTAAATATGTGGACGAAACTATGATCACAAATCTGGATTATGTGTTTAAATTCGATGTTAACATGTGTAAGGAAAACTGTTTTGTTGATTGATTAGAAACATGTATTAGCAAAACTATTAGAATGAATTCTATGATCGGTCCAGGTTGTTTAGGACTGATTGCATGTATTGGATTATTGATCTTTAAGCATGAGCATGGTTAGTTTGATTAACATAACGATCACATGATAATTTATTAAGCCATAGGTTGTATGATGATTAGGTTTGCGTGTTAGTCTTGGAATCCGCTGGTATGAAGATCCGGTTTAATGTTAAATTGACTGTTCTTGATTTGGTGATGATTAAGGTAATTTGAATGTACATGATTGCTGAATTGAATGTTGATTAATCTGATTTGAAACTGCCAAACTTGTTAGCAATTGTTACAGAATTAAAGAGCTACAAATAAGGAAGTTAGTTGCACACCTAGTCTCGAAACGGGCTGCGAGTCGAGAACCCACCGTCTCGACTCGAGACCACACCAGCACACAAACAAACAAGACTCGAGACCTTGGTTGTGGGTCTTGTTGCGACTCGAGACCCTTAGTTGTGACTCGAGAACGTTAAGACTATAACCCGAGACTGCACTGTCTCGACACGAGATCCCTAGTCTCGACTCGAGACCACGTGATCATATATTCTGTTTGGACTTGCATACTGTTACGAGCCCAAGTAATTGGGCCGCACAATTGGGCTTTGTTTATGTGTATGTTACTGTTGAACTTGTAAGTACCGTTGTAAAACTGCCATGCTTATACGTGTATGCCATGATCATTATTGCATGCAACTTGTTAGTATACGTGCACAACTTGAACCTAGACCTGACTTGTATGGTAACCATGTTAGGGCGTGGTTCACCCATAGCAGCTCAATTGACCTTTTGTTTATCTGCCGAGCAAACCAAGGTGAGTTCACACTCTTTCCAAGGCATGGGATTCCCAAGGGTTGGGAATGGGTTAAGGAACTTAAAACGGAAACTACATATTCTCCTTGGGTAGGATATGTACGGCCATCCTCCATGGGTAGGATGCCAAGATTAAACCTCGCGTATTCTCCTTGGGTAGGATACGTACGTTCGTCCTCCTTGGGTAGGACAACAATATTAAACATACTGGACCAAAACTCTATCACGAAGTCCCTCATTTTATATCGACTTAATCGCCCGCAATTGTTTGTTACGGCTAAAGCCTAATTTCGGGACGAAATTCCCTTAATTAGGGGAGGCTGTAACACCCCGTGTTTCGAAAGTCAAAGTCAAAGTCAAGATTGAAGTCAAAGGAAGAAAAGATTGCTAATTGCGATCTGTCACTCCTTGCTCAACTAATGTTTTGAATTCTTTGACTTGTAATCGAATCTTTATTTTATTTGCCTTAGTTGTATTATGTGGAGCGCTCTGAATATTGTTTTACGTGTGTCTGCTTTTTATGTGTTACTTGTGCATGTTTATTTATGTTTATGTTGTGGTGTTTAATCGAAACGCGATGGCAACTCTATCGTAATGGAATCGCAAACGCAAAACGCAAGTTATATAGGATGATTGTATGTCAGATATAGCGAGCAATGATTAGATTATTTATTGTTTAATATTAGTGCATCGCAGACTCACTCGAAACGCATCGCAACCCTCAACACGCGAATCGAAACGACAAAACTCAACACGCCAGACACCAGGATCAAGTGGCCGACCAATCGAGTGGCCATCCGATCGGATTGCCATCCGATCGAGTCGCCATCCGATTGGTGGCCCATCCGACCCTTTGCACCTTTCCTCTTTTGGTAACCCTATAAATACCCACCTGTCACATCATTTGTGATGTGACAGCTCTCTACTCGACCCAGCCGCACTCCAGCCTCCTTTCTCTCAATTTCTCGCGATTCTTGTAAGTTTTCAACCTAAATCTTGTACTTCTATGATCTACACGCACTCCTTCATCATTTTCTCTTTTGAATCTCAACTTTTAACCGTGAAATCAGTGGATTTGAGGTGTTCTAGGATGATGTCATCATGGAGTTCTTATGAACTTCAAGTTTTGACTTCATTCCACCAAGAACAACTTAGATCTGAAGGATTTCCACAAGATTAAACAATGTTTTCGCATAGAAATACACATATTCATGGTTAAAAGGATTGAAAGATGGTTTTCTAACTTTCTTTCAACTCTTTTACACTCAATGCACACAAAACCGATAGAATCGGAACTTGTTCTGATCTTCTACTCCTTTTTAGTGATGTGTTGGCTCAAGATCTGGCTTCTATCAAAGAGACTACCGATTTCGGGTTAAACATGAAACGACCGTCTTGAACAGTTGACTGATCGGACTAGGGTGATTCCTGTCCGATCGGATCACTTGAGTCTTGACGAGGTTCCTGTTGTTTATCACGTTATCACATCGTCTCGATCAAAACTGCAAAACTTTCAAAACAATCAAGTGTCAAGGACGATCAGGTCATTGGGACAGATTGTCGTCCGATCGGATTACCATCTGATCGGCTTACACTTGGTTCCATACTAAAACTTCTTACTTAATTATTCAAAGGACTGAATGTTGAACGGATTGCCGTCCGATCGGATTGCCATCCGATCGAACGATCATTCGACCATGTGACGTTTGGACTTCAACACTTAAACAATTTTCAACATGATTCAATGCTTAGTCAGTTCCAACGGATTGCCACCCGATCGGATTGCAATTCGATCGAGAGACAATCCTGCTGTGAACTTGTTCTCACTAAGTGTCCTACCAATCGGATCGTTACCCGATCGAACCGCCGTTCGATCGATCGACCTGAAGGATAGAGATACTTCTCTGTTTTCAAAATGCTACAACGAAAACTTCAAAGCCATCAGACACAAACACATCCTTACCAAACAAGATGTCAACCCAACTAAATGGCCATCCGATCGGATGACCATCCGAACGCATTGACATCTGATCGACTGGCCATCTGATCGGATTACCATTCGACACTTGGTGCAAAGTACCGGTTATCGCACTGTTTTACGCGCCGCTTATCGTTTATGCTATCGTTAACTGTTCAGGCTAATCTCTCTCAGCGCTCCCTTCAATCCAAGAGAGTGTTTACTTGTTAAACACAATCTATGAGTGTACTCGATCCCTTTTTGCTTTACGCACTTTTGGGTGTTACATACGTTACTTATGCTAAATCACAATCGACACACAACGCAAACACTATTTATACGCTAACCGCTATTGCATGCTACGTGTTATTCGATGAATGCTTGTATGTTATGTTAACACAGTGATTGTTGCCTGACACCTTAGCAACGATAGTACTATAGTTTGGACTCAGCACCTGTCGTGGACAGGGGTTGTTAAGGGCTTTACTTCACGTGTCCCAGTGGGGATATGTGTTGCGCATTCTACAACTCGCAGTCACGTTTGTGCATATTTCTCTATCGATAACCTACTTGCCTTCACTTTATACATGTTACATGCTGGTTATGCGTAAACTATTTCAAACTCTATTACTATTATCAAACTTGTATGCTCACCTTTACACTATGTGTATTGACCTCTATTTTAACGTTGTGACAGGTGTTTGAATGCTTAGGATGCTGTGCTTACCTGCTTTAGTGGAATCAAGTAGGGAGGAGCCTAGAAACAAACCAAAAACAATTTATTTATTTTGAATCTGAGTTGTCGGAACAGAATTATTTGTCGTTGAATTGTCTGTAATAACTATGCTACTTGTTATGTCATGGTATGGGACGTGATGCTTAAATAATTGGTAATCGTAGTTGTTATGGAAACTCCTGGACAATCTGTTTCGCTCAGTGTCATGCCCCGATGTTTCCGTCATCGGTTGGGGTGTGATACACATGCCAAAATCAATATCATAATTCACAAAATATCTAAGTTAAATCTTACATACCAATAGTTGTATTTAAACTCAAACAACAACAAAACAAAAACATATAACCAAAATTCAACAGTCACCTACCAAAATCCACAAAAAAACATCACTAAAATACACACACCGGAGCACGTCCACTTCATATTCAACATCTATTCATCGGAAACATAATTTCCTTTTTGATGACGGCGGAGGACGATGTTAAGGGTGCTGGCAACGTTGGTCAAGGCTGCGGCGACTGGGTTTACATTGGAATGATGAGGTGTGATGGTGGTCAAGGGTCAACAAAGGTCTCCGACTACTGCAGTACACCATGGTTTCATGGTGATGTCATGAGGATCCGATCAGATTTAAAGAAAGAGAGTGAAGAGATTTAGGTTTAGAGAGAGAGGGAGGGAGGGAGAGAATGGGGTGGGGTTGGGTGGGGTAGGATTTATAGTTAATTTTTTTATTTTTTTATTTAAAAGTTAGCAGAAAAAACAAACCCAGTTAGAGGTTTGGATGAAAATGGAAAAAAAAATGTCAAACGTGAACGGCAATATGGCACAAAAAACTTATTTTGGATGAAACTGACAAACAGGCCCAAAACTCAAAGACGAATTTAGCAATTTACTCAGAAAAAAATATATATGAAAGTTTAAAATTCGGTCTGTCTGGTTCGCCCGGTTACAAATGAACAACAAACATTACACAAACGAAAAGTTTCAAAGCAGTTTCACATGAAATAGATTTACCCGGAGTTGTTTTATCTAAAATGCAATATATTACGTGTGAAACAGATTTATTCACAAGGGAACTTGGAAAAAAATACAAAAATATTGCTCTTTTGAAAGAGAACAAATTAAATATTGTTTTTAGAACATAATTTTAAAATGAGTTAATTATTGTTTTCGTCCCTGTGGTTTGTCAAAAATCACTATTTCCGTCCATTAGTTTAAAAATTGCGATTCCAGTCCCTGTGATTTCACTTTCGTAGCCATTTCAGTCCACCTCCGTTAACCCCATCCATTTATTATGTTAAGTACATGTGAATTGACCATAATGCCCTTATTAATAAAAAACAAAAAGATATCTAAATGAGTTAATTACTGTTTTCATCCATGTGGTTTGTCAAAAATCACTATTTCAGTCCATTAGTTTAAAAATTGTCATTTCAGTCACTGTGGTTTCACTTTCGTAACCATTTCAGTCCAGTCTCCGGCATCACAACCCACCCTCTTAATGTCCGGCGACCCATTACCCCACCCCAATTAATATCTTCCTAGCAGCATCAATTAACATAATAACTTTGAAAAATAATGCTTACCTGGACATTTTCTCATTCTAAAATCCAAAATTAAAATTTTGGAACCATATATTTAAAAATAGTGCCAGACTTCTACTTCTTCTGAAGCCATGGTGGGTCGAACCCTACAACCCAATTTAAGTCCATATACCATACAACAATAAAATCATATAAGTCCATATTTAATTAACACAAGGGTGATTTAGGTATTTCATTAAAAACTTAACGGTAAAATAGACGGTGTTAGGAGACTGGACTGAAATTGTTACGAAAGTGAAACCACATGGACTGAAATAGTGATTTTTGACAAACCACAGGGACGAAAATAGTAATTAACTCATTTAGATATCTTTTTGTTTTTTTATTAATAAGGGCATTATGGTCAATTCACATGTACTTAATAGAATAAATGGATGGGGTTAACGGAGGTGGACTGAAATGGTTACGAAAGTGAAACCACAGGGACTGAAATCGCAATTTTTAAACTAATGGACTGAAATAGTGATTTTTGACAAACCACGGGGATGAAAACAGTAATTAACAAATTATACTATCTTATTTCCCCTTTTCATCCATACTTAGATAATTACATGTTTGGTCTCTTGCTTTTAGTTTTATCAAATTGCATTTTTAGACCTTTCCTTTTTCAAACTAAACTTCCATTACCTTGCAATATTAGTCCATTGGCAAATCCCATTCGACTTATTCACTAGCTGTCGTAAATCGGTCCGCTTAGGGATCCAAATTCGGTCCAGATAATGGAGAATCCCATTCGACTTATTCACTAGCTGGGATCCGTCGTTGAGAATCCTTTCTTTCTTCAAAGTGCGTTCGGTGAAACAAGCATGTTGGGCTTCACGGATGAAAGTTTCGAGGTGATGCTGGGTTTGAATATTACGAACGCTATGCAAATAGCTTCGTCTACTGAGGGCGTCGGCAACGACATTTGCTTTGCCAGGATGGTAGCGAATCTCACAGTCGTAATCGTTGAGAAGTTCTACCCATCGGCGTTGACGCATATTCAGTTCTTTTTTGCTGAAAATGTGTTGTAGGCTCCTATGGTCGGTGAAGACCGTACACTTTGTACCATAAAGGTAGTGTTGCCAAATCTTCAACGCAAAAACAACTGCGCCTAGCTCGAGGTCGTGGGTTGTATAGTTCTTCTCGTGGATCTTGAGTTGACGAGATGCGTAAGCGATAACCTTGTCCCGTTGCATGAGAACACAACCAAGACCAAGGTTTGAGGCATCACAATAGACAACGAAGTCATCGTTTCTGTCGGGTAAAGCAAGGACGGGAGCATTGCAGAGCATATGCTTGAGAGTTTGAAAAGCAGTCTCTTATTCAGTTCCCCAAACAAAAGGCCTGTCTTTATGCGTGAAAGAAGTAAGCGGCACGGCGATTTTTGAGAATCCTTCGATAAATCGGCGATAATAGCCCGCTAGTCCGAGAAAAGAACGGACTTCAGACGGGTTCTTAGGTGTAACCCAACTCTTAACAGCTTCGATCTTCACAGGGTCGACATGAATACCTTGACTATTGACAATATGACCAAGGAATTGAAACTCCTCTAGCCAGAATTCACACTTGGAGAACTTGGCGTAGAGTCGATTCCCCTGGAGTAGCTCGAGAACCAAACGTAGATGTTGCGCGTGTTCGGTTTTCGTCTTGGAATAGATCAGGATATCATCGATGAACACGATGACGAAGCGGTCAAGAAACGGTTTACACACGCGATTCAAAAGATCCATGAAAACCGCGGGTGCGTTGGTTAAACCAAAAGGCATAACAACGAACTCATAGTGGCTGTAACGAGTGCGGAAAGCGGTTTTAGGTATATCCTCCTCTTGAATGCGTAATTGGCGATAGCCTAAGCGTAGATCGATCTTCGAGAAACACGTAGCACCTTGCAACTGATCAAACAAATCATCGATTTGGGGCAGAGGATAGCGATTCTTGATGGTCAGCTTATTCAATTCCCTGTAGTAGATGCACATCCGGAACGACCCATCCTTCTTTTTGACGAAAAGGATTGGTGCGCCCCACGGAGAGGTACTAGGGCGAATGAAGCCTTTATCAAGCAATTCCTGGAGCTGATTCGAGAGTTAACGAATTTCGGACGGAGCGAGTCGGTAAGGAGCTTTAGCAACAGGTTTTGCTCCAGGAATGAGGTCGATACGAAAGTCGATATCACGACTTGGTGGTAAACCACGTAACTCATCAGGAAATACGTGAGGAAATTTACAAACAACAGGGACATCTTTCACCAACGTCTTTCCTTTCTTTTCCTTCTCCGCTACTACAATGTTAGCCAAGAAAGCTTGGTATTCCTTGCGGAGATACTTGCTAGCTTGGACACATGACATGAGCTTGAGACCTTTCGAGGGAGTTTCGCCATACACACACAGTTGGTCACCATTAGCGAGCAAGAATCGAATCATCTTATCGAAACAGATAACTTCAGCATGGTTTTCACGAAGAAAGTCCATGCCTACTTTGATGTCAAAAGTATCGAGCTGCATCGGAATAAGGTCGATAGGAAAGATGTGATTGTTGAGTTCGAGAGCACAATCACGAAAACAGAATTGACAGCGACGGTTCTTCCGGTGGCAACTTCAACATCGAACGTCGAGGTGAGATGTGAGCGCTTATGATTAAGGAGCTTTTCGAATTCAAATGATACAAAACAGTTATCGGCTCCAGTATCAAACAAACACGAATAACACTTTTCATCTTAGAAATCCCGGTCTTACTCGCCCTTAAAAGAGGGGGAGGGGGTTCGGGGGAGGGGGAGATGAAATCTCACCACTCCAACCGGGAAATCCCTCCGAAAACAAAAAAACAAAAAAACAAAAAGACATTTGTTTTTATGCCTTCAGGGGAAGAAGGGAAGGTGTAGCCAGGCGAGGGAAGCCCCAAAAGGCTTTTTCGCCGGGCGGCTAACAACAGCAGGTAATACCATTCACAAGGAACATACCATTGACCATGTTGTTATCGGCTTGAGCTTGGCGGACATTGATGTTGAAAGTGTGTCCGCGTGCTGCTGGCTGCTGTTGCTATTGTTGCTGCTGTTGCTGGGGCTGCTGCTCTTGTGGCTCTTGCTTCACCACTCGATTCGGGCGCATGTTTGCGAAGTGGTTGGGATCACCACACATGAAACAAGCTCTAGCATGGATCGCGGGTGCAGGAGCCGCTTGCTGGCCTTGAGGAGCGGGAAGTAGAGCTTGTTGAGCAGGAGCTGGAGCTGTAGCTTGACGTGGACCAGTACGGCAGTTTGCGGTGAAGTGGCCGTACATATTGCAGTGCACACAGTATCTCAAGCGATTCCCACTGTACGCACGCTTAGTCGGCGGTGCGTTGGTAACCGGTGCCGCTACTTAGCGGTGTTGAGGCTGCGGTTGAGCTGGAACTGATTGGAGCAGGGCAGCAGTAGTGACAGCGCAATTTTTGCTATTGTTGTTGTTGTTCTTCCTCTTGCGATGAGAGGACTTTGAAGACTGTGGAGCGGCAGCGGTTGCAGCGGTGGTGGCTTGATACAGTTTCTTGGAAGCTTTATCCCAATACCCAGCTTTGACTCGCTTGTCGTTGATCTCAGCGGCGAGTAAAAAGGTCTCCTCAATTGTCGTTTTTGCAGCTTGAACGAAATCAGCCACGCAATCCGGAAGAGCACGGATATACTTCTTGATGGTGATTTCGGGCGTCTTAACTTAGTCTGGACAAATTATACTTAGCTGCTTGATGCGAGCGGTCAAAGCAGCGTTGTCACCATCCTTCTGCTTCATATGCCAGAACTCGTCCTCCAACTTTTGGAGCTCGTGGGGAAGGCAGAACTCTTTCATCATCAGGTCCTTCAACTCATCCCATGTCAATCCATAAGCTGCGTCATTTCCTCTCTTGTTTCTATCAGCCGTCCACTAGTCTAAAGCGCAGGACTGGAAGACGCCGGTGGCGTTAACAGTTCGGAGATTGTCAGGACAGTTGCTCTGATGCAAAGTGACTTCAATCGAATCGAACCATTGAAACATGGCCGTAGGACCATCTTCACCGGTAAATTCCTTCGGACCGCAAGCTTTGAACTGTTTGAAGCTAAAAGCAGCATTAGGAGTATCAGTCCGGGACTCTTCAGAAGACTTGCTAGCGTTTTCATTCAGCTCACTAACAATTTGGGGAATGACTTTCGCTATCTGCTTAGCGACCAGAGAGGCGATGCGTTGTCATCATGATTGCGGCGAGCAGAACGAGAATGAAATGATCCAAATGACGACATTGTCTGCAATAGACAGCGCCATAGGATTCAAAACGCTATAAAATTTAATCTCACCTCACACGTACTACTACTAAAGCTCAGGAACACATCAACCATACAACCACATAAGCACAAAATCACATAAGCATATAATCACAGAACACATAAGCACGTAAGGCACATAGATGCACATAAGCATGTACAGCACAGAAGCTCATGAGGCAGTCAGAATACAGAAACCTATCATTCAAAGTCTGCGTGCGTTCGAGAATAGTGATTGCGATTAGCGAGTACACAGCGAGTAACATAGCATGCGATTATCCACAAGTAGTAGCGATTTGTTAGCGTGTTGAGATAGATGTGCAGGGTAAATTGTGTGTGGCGATCAAAGCGAGAGCGAAAAGCGAATAAATCACCAAAATCGAAACACATAAACAAATAAAATCACATAAAACACATAAAATCCACATAAACGACGAATCATCAGAGTTAACAGCAGCGATCTCCAGAATCAAAACACATAAAATCGAGAGATAGGTTGTCTAAGGCTTGATAGACGTCGACTACCCAAAGTGATTCGACTATTCACTAGGACTTTTGGTGCACACTTTAGCTTTCGGGACTGTGCTCTCGCCTCGATTTGGGCGATCGGCACGCATGTTTCCACTTACAGTGTGGCTTCAAGGCGTTGGAGTCCGTCGAGACTTTGGTGAGAGTTTTGTAAAACCAAAATAGAGATCGGAACAAGTCGTCAAGGTTCGGGTTTCAATCCTGACTTAATAACTTCGTTCCTGTTCGCTAAAATAGAGAAGAAGATATGTGTTAAAGTACAGATTTCACTCCTGATTCAACGCAAATTCTCCTGTTTATTGATAAAAATTGCGGGTCGAACAAGCGATTTAGATTCAACGCAAATTCTCCTGTTTATTGATAAAAATTGCGGGTCGAACAAGCGATTTAGTCGAGAGTTTGCGGTTTTAACACCTAATCTCGACCTAATCACTCGTTTATTTCGAAAATTAGAATGCAGTGACAGTGTAGTGTAAGCGAGAATAGCGAGAAATAGCAAGTAAGCTCGTACAAAACCCTTAAAGAGTATAGGTCGGTCTGTTGGTACTTAGACTATAGACTAGGTCGTTTCTAAGACATCGACCCGGACTAGGTCGAGTCTTGCCTATATCCCTATAGTTTTGGCTGTGATACCAATCTATCACACCCCAACCGATGATGGAAACATCAGGGCATGGCACTGAGTGAAACAGATTGTCCAGGAGTTTCCATAATAACTACGATTACCAATTATTTAAGCATCACGTCCCATACCATGACATAACAAGTAGCATAGTTATTACAGACAATTCAAAGACAAATAATTATGTTCCGACAACTCAGATTCAAAATAAATAAATTGTTTTTGGTTTGTTTCTAGACTCCTCCCTACTTGATTCCACTAAAGCAGGTAAGCACAGCATCCTAAGCATTCAAACACCTGTCACATACGTTAAAATAGAGGTCAATACACATAGTGTAAAAGTGAGCATACAAGTTTGATAATAGTAATAGAGTTCGAAATAGTTTACGCATAACCAGCATGTAACATGTATAAAGTGAAGGCAAGTAGGTTATCGACAGAGAAATATGCACAAACGTGACTGTGAGTTGTAGAATGCGCAACACATATCCCCACTGGGACACGTGAAGTAAAGCCCTAACAACCCCTGTCCACGACAAAGTGCTGAGTCCAAACTATTGTACTATCGTTGCTAAGGTGTCAGGCAACAATCACTGTGTTAACATAACATACAAGCATTCATCGAATAACACGTAGCATGCAATAGCGGTTAGCGTATAAATAGTGTTTGTGTTGTGTGTCGATTGTGAATTAGCATAAGTAATGTATGTAACACCCAAAAGTGCGTAAAGTAAAAAGGGATCGAGTACACTCACAGATTGTATTTAACAAGTAAACACTCTCTTGGATTGAAGGGAGCGCTGAGGGAGATTAGCCTGAACAGTTATCGATAGCATAAACGATAAGCGCCTCGTAAAACGGTGCGATAAACGGTACTTTGCACCAAGTGTCGGATGGCAATCCGATCGGATGGCCAGTCGATCGGATGTCAATCTGTTCGGATGGTCATCTGATCGGATGGCCATTCGGTTGGATTGACATCTTGTTTGGTAAGGATGTGTTTGTGTATGATGGCTTTGAAGTTTTCATTCTGCATTTTGAAAACAGAGAAGTATCTCTATCCTTCAGGTCGATCGATCGAACGGCGGTTCGATCGGGTAACGATCCGATTGGTAGGACACTTAGTGAGAACAAGTTCACAGCAGGATTGTCTCTCGATCGGATTGCAATCCGATCGGGTGGCAATCCGTTGGAACTGACTAAGCATTGAATCATGTTGAAAATTGTTTAAGTGTTGAAGTCCAAACGTCACATGGTCGGATGGTCTTTCGATCGGATGGCAATCCGATCGAACGGCAATCCGTTCAACATTCAGCCCTTTGAATAATTAAATAAGAAGTTTAAGTGTGGAACCAAGTTTAAGCTGATCGGATGGTTGTCCGATCGGATGGCAATCCGATCGGATGGCAATCCGTCCCAACGACCCGATCGTCCTTGACACTTGATTGTTTTAAAAGTTTTGCAGTTTTGATCGAGATGATGTGATAACGTGCTAAACAACAGGAACCTCGCCAAGACTCAAGTGATCCGATCGGACAGGAATCACCCTAGTCCGATCAGTCAACTGTTCAAGACGGTCGTTTCATGTTTAACCCGAAATCGGTAGTCTCTTTGATAGAAGCCAGATCTTGAGCCAACACATCACTAAGAAGGAGTAGAAGATCAGAAAAAGCTCTGTTTCTATCGGTGTTGTGTGCATTGAGTGTAAAAGAGTTGAAAGAAAGTTAGAAAACCATCTTTCAATCCTTTTAACCATGAATATGTGTAGATCTATGCGAAAACATTGTTTAATCTTGTGGAAATCCTTCAGATCTAAGTTGTTCTTGGTGGAATGAAGTCAAAACTTGAAGTTTATAAGAACTCCATGATGACGTCATCCTAGAACACCTCAAATCCCAGTTAGAGATTTGGATGAAAATGGCAAAAAATGCCAAACGTGAATGGCAATATGGCACAAAAAACTTGTTTTGGACGAAACTGGCAAATAGGCCCAAACGTCAAAGACGATTTTGGCAATTTACTTTTTTTTTCTTCCAATATCTTGTCTTTATCACTTACATTTCAGACTTTTTGTTTTGTTTGTTTCATGCTCTATATCTTGTTAAGCCCCTCCGTAGTGGGGCGGTATATACCGTTGGAATCCGCCATGGCGCCCCATAGCGCCCGGCCACACCACTACGGCCGGTGCTATGGGTTGGTTTTGTGCTCTCCTCGCAAATTGCATAGCGGCGTGACCATTCTTCCCAACTCACACACACATATACATACATACATATGTTTGTATAATTGAAGGGGTTATATAACTCCTTACCATCCTCTTGTGATATAAAGCCCCTCTCTTATGCGTTTCGCCACTTGTCGCATAACGCCCCACAAAGGGGCTTTATGACTACACATGGCCTAACAATTACAATTTCACACCAAAAATAAAGTATTTCCATATTTAGTTTTATATTTATATACTAGTCTAAGTACCCGTGTAATACACGGGTGGACCAACAATAATTAATATTACTCAACATGATTTATGTAAACATGTTAATTAAATAAACGTTGAACTACGAACATCTTTATCAACATTACACGTAATTGAAAAGAAACAAAGAAGACAAAGTTCACAATTTGTTAAACACTTCCTTATAAACAACATTTGATGTTTTATCGGTAGGTTTGCCGTCCTTGTCTAATATAAGCAATTTGACTCCGTCTCTGGATTTTACCCTTGATAAAGCCACATACAACTGACCATGCGTAAAAACAGGTTGTCTCAAGTACAGACCAACCCTTGATAGCGACTGACCTTGACTTTTGTTGATAGTCATCGCAAAACACACAGCTATCGGAAATTGCCTCCTTTGAAACGCAAAAGGAATCTTTTTGTCTGAAGGTATCAAATTAAGTCTCGGTATGTAGGTGCGAGTGCCGATATTTCCTCCAGATATGATTTCTGCTTCTATGACACGGTTGTATAATCTTCTTATCTGTAACCTCGTACCATTGCATAAACCATTTTGTTGGTCAATGTTACCTAATAGCATTACTGGCACACCAACTTTGAGTACTAACCTGTGATTAGGCAAACCTGATTCTTTAAGACCATTCAACACATCTGGTGAGTATAGTTTCAGCTGTGTTGAATTAGGATTCTCAGTCTGACAAAGACTATCGGAGCTTAGATACTCTCTTTCTTCGCCTGGGAATAACGCTAACAACCTGTCATTTATCTCATGCACAACCTCGTTCTTAGGCGCAAGTATAGCCCTCTCGCTAAAGTAGTTATGATTGTTGTAGTTATCTAAAATTGAAGGGTACACGAAATCAATTAAAGATGAAATCGGATCAGATGTGTCGTTAATTAGAAGATCCGGTGGTATTTCAATTGATGCTTCCCCGTCATTAGGACAACCAACATTTCCTTCACCCAAATCCAAAAGCCACTTGGCAAAATTGTTGATATCTTCAATCTCAGATGTAGAGCGTCCAATGGTTAATCTCATGTTTTTTGTTAGCCTTAGCAACTTGCATTTACTCCATAAATATGACGAACAAAGCAAGGCATTCACTCTCTTGTCTTCCACCATTGGGGATAACAAGAAGAATTTGTCGAAAATCACCACCAAAAACAATAACCTTACCTCCAAATGAAATTTCAGAACCTATGGAAGTGTCCATATTGAATATGTCATTCATCGTTCTATCCAAAGCTTCGAATGCGTGTTTATGAACCATTGGGGCTTCATCCCATATAATTAACTTGGTTTCACGTAGTAATCTAGCTGTGTCACTGTCTGGTTTTATATGACAAACTGAATCCTCAGTAAGATTTAAAGGAATATGAAACCGGGAGTGTGCAGTCCTGCCCCAGTCAGTAGCAACGATGCAATTCCACTTGATGCGACATTTAATACAATTTGACCCTTAGATCTAATTGTCGCAGACAATGTCTTCCATAAGAATGTTTTACCGGTTCCACCATATCCATAGACAAAGAATACACCACCTGCGTCACCTTCAACGGCTTTCAGTATTTCTTCAAAAACATACCGTTGTTCATCGTTTAGCATACTCATTTGCCTTTCGTACTCGTTTCCACGATCTAATTGGGTGTAACAACGCTCCTCATATATTAGGCGATTTTGTGAATCAGCTAAAGACGCTTCATCAGGATATGGCATTGTTAAAAACCTTCGTAGAGATGAGTTATTCCGAAGTAAAAATTTTTCTATTTCGCCCAGAGCATAGTTTTTAAGGTGGTCCTCAGGAACTGACAAAGCTGTAAAAAATGTGAAATCAAGTTAATATAATTAATTACAAACATTAGTTAAATTATAAAAACAGAAAAAAAAAGTATTGTATCATAACTAATGACTTTATAGTAACAGTAACATAACCATTTTGTAAGAAAATATAATTAAAAAAAAGTTACCTTCTGATCGATGAAATTTTCTTAATCTGTACATAAAGTCATCTGTCATATATTTCCACGTGCTTTCCCATACCACCTCAGGTCTAGACAAAGTATTTGATAACAACATCATTGCAAACAAAACACTAATATATGAACATGTTGCTGTTTCATTTGCTTCCTTGATTGCTTCAATGTACTCCGTGTCATCGTCCAAAAGATCAAGTGCGTAACACGCATCTCTAAAGGTATCGTGTACATGACCATTAACGGTTCTAATGTCCTCAAACGATTTTGGCCCTTTGACTTTGTTAAGAAGAATCCTTAAAAAATATGCTTCACCAAAAGAAGGGGGTACAGAGTGAATTCTGCCAATCGCTTTTGCCTTTTGTCTAGGTTCCCAACAACGATTTTCAATGTTCGATACATAAAAAATTGGAAACTGAACATAAGTAAGGGTACGGGCCACTGTGTCATTCGGGTCTTTGTTACGTTCCATCCAAGACAAAAACATTGACACTTTCACAGATGGTTTGTTAAGGACGGAATTTATATCTTCGTCAGGACCAAAAAACGACATTTTGTTGTCCTGGAAGATGGAAAGGTAACCTTGTAACAGAAGGATACCTATAGTGTACTTCATTAGAGAATATCCTCCAAGATGCCTCACATGCTGAGATGTACCTACAATCATAATACTCTTTTATCTCATCTTTTGATGGTTCTTCGTTTTGGTTATCCCCTTGCACAACAACAACAGTTGCTCTATCAGGTCCTTTGTTGATGTATTTAAACAAATATTTGATAGACCCAGCTTAATTGCACCACTCAACATTTATGTACGCCTGATACCTTTTCAACAGCTTTTTGTTGTATGGTACAACACTTCTTTTGTCTAGCTCAATGCGGTTCTTTATAACTGTCGCACCATCGTTTCTTCTTCTGTACACTGGGAATCCATTTGAATCTAATGTCGTATGATCTTCAAACTTTTTTGGAAAGCCTTTCGAACATTTTCTATCAACCATACATGGACAGCTTAGGTTAGCAAGACCACATGGACCATGAATCATATAGTCTTTCACAAGTGTGTATAACTCCGGGTCCTCATTTCTGTTTGGAATCTCAGCACATATAAATGCATCAACATGGTCCACTGTAGGAAGTTTATATCCATCCTCCATGAATAAGCATAAGTGTGCATGAGGCAATCCACGTTTTTGAAACTCGGTCGTGTAAACAACTACATAAAAAAGGAAAAAAAATAATATAAGTTTAAAAATGATAGCCAATAGTTTAATTTAAAAAATATATATATAAAATAACCTGCGGCAGCTTTTCCCAATAGATGGCGTTCCTTTAAGTCTTTGCAAATAGCATCCAATTTCAACTTAAATAATCTTGACAGAATATCTGGTCTATCTTCAGGTTTAAGTGTGGTGTCTCTAAGAAACCTTGTTACCTCCGGCCATTTTGGGTTGCATGTGATGGTTATAAAAAAGTCGGGATAACCAAAACACTTGCATAGAGACATGGCATCTAAATAGTTTTGCATCATATATCTAGCACCACCGGTAAATGAAGACGGCAACATCACACTTTTACCAGCTTTAGATATATCTTGTTGACCGTTGTTTTTTAACTTTTGAAGACTATCATATGTATCTGATCTAAGATTCTTTTGCTGATGACGTATATAGTTGAGTCTCTCAGTCTCAATCATCGTGTATGCATCAACCAAGAATTGTTGAAATAGTCTCCTTGAATTAAGAATCAATGAAAATTGATTAATCCTATCTTGAACACGATACGCAAAGAATTCTCTCATAGTACAATTTGGCCGCTTCTTATTGGTAACATCTACGACACCTCTATGAGGGATGTCAACTCTATAACTATCATCCCCATAAGGGAACAAAATCGGGTATTGAAGAGCAAGATAAGAAGGATGCAATTCACTTATTCGTTTTAGATCACCTGTTTGGGTTTCCACAACAATATCTCTACTGTCAATTGCGCTGTCAAGATCTCCAACTATAAGAGCAGCGACCTCGCTAGCCGTTGGTAGGTTATACGTCCTACCATCTTTCTCCCTTCTTCCAATAAGGCGTAACTTTAGAGATACTTGCGGGTTCTCTTGAAAAGAATCTCTGACCATTCTATAACTTTTAACCAGCTGATTGTCTGTGTCTTCAATATCATTTTCTGCTTGATATTCTGGTTCAGGTATAGGTTGTTGTTCAGGCAGTGGAATTCCCATTTCAGCAACTAAAGAACCATCACCGTGTAGACGGAAAACTATGAGATTAAATGTGTAAGTTTCAACTCTATGAAACACAAGAAAATCCCACTTGACCAAAGACAAATCAGTTGAAATCTGTGAGAAGTCGAGAATGTAGTAATGAATATCCCACAACTTTTTAATCCTTACAGTCCTTTCTTGATTAGGACTATAACGAATCGTGACATTATTTTCGAGAAGATCATCATTGAAATTATGTTCCATGAATTTTTTTGGCAACCACTGCAAACAATTATAAAATATGTCAAATATTTTTGTAACATAAACTTGAAAAATATATAAAAAACATAACATAGCCAATAAGATTTTAAAAAACTTACCAAATTTTTCGCTTCAGGAAACATCATTACATGATAAAAATTATCTTTCACATCCAAATCACGGTCAATCTTGAAATGGTAGATATGAATTGTGTTTTCAGGAAGGACCTCAAAAAAAATAAAATCTGTCTCTTCAATTCCAAGATCCGTAAAAACGTTTGACCATCCATCAGTTATAAAGCATCCGTTAGTCGTCACTTTGATCACTTTGATGTAAACATGCCAGAGCTGAGAACCTGTTCTCAACGTGACATGCCCAACATGAAAGCCTAAGTTTCGAACGGCATCATTGTAAAAAGGAGGCAACGGCTGTAATATTTAAGAAAAAATAAGTTATCGGAAAAAACCACAAATACGAATAAATTTAAATAAAAATTTTACCAGAGATGACGGTGAAGCATCATAAATAATCTTCACAAACGCTGGAGCCATGACTGTATAAACAATACAATAAGTATCAGTGATATAATGCATTGAATAAGTAAAAGCAAGTTACATTATAAAAATAAGTATCAGTGATATGAGATAAACAAAGTGACCAAGTAAAAGCAAGTTACATTATAAAAAGCAATTTCAAACATGTTTACATTCATAATTTCAAGCTATTACAATTTCAATCTTTCATGTAAACTTGAGTTCTAGTAAGTGCATATGTAGCAAACAGTAATAATTTCAAGCTATTACAATTTCAAGCTATGATGTAAACTTGAGTTGTAGTAAGTGCATATTTAGCAAACAATAATAAAGAACAAATTTAAAGTTGTAGATGATTCAATCAGCATGATATATGTTTCCCTACTGTTTCAATAAATCATAAGGCAATCTGAAGTATATTTAAAATTAAGTTTACTATATAAATTTCATACTTTATAACCACAAATCCTTGCAGAAAAACAGAATCTAACATATGCAGCTCTAATTTGCAGCTAATCCTTGCATAAAAAAAGAATCAGTTAAACATATTAAAAAAAAAAAGCCCTACCATTTTTTACTCACTAATTTGCAGTTCTTAAATGAATATCAAATAAACCTAAAACGTAAGAGGATCAGAATAACAGTAGACAAAAAATAACCCCTAAAAATTTATACACCATCATAATTAGTCAATATAAGAAAACCCTAATATAAGAGCCATAAAAATTGTTACAGATAAGAAACTTCACAAATGATTCATATGTTTACTAATTATATTCAGTGCAAATCGATAGAAAATCGGCCCTTGAATCAAAAACATACTCACAAAAACCCCTAAATTTTGCTACAGATTAAAGAACAGATAAATATGCATACATATTAAACAATCGTACCTTAAAATAATGCTTCACGATTCGATTGACTGCCAATTCGTTGTGAACAAAAAGATAATGATTGATAAATCAATTAACAACCGAATCGATGTGAAGAAAATTGAAGAATACGTATGGATTTATACATCTAGGGTTCATATTTTGGGTGATGATTGTAAAGAGATATGGAAATCGGATATATGGTAGAGTGATTTGATAACCTTAGAGAGAAAGATGGAAACTTCAATTTTCCTTATCACAATGAAAGAGAAAACCGGGATACATCTAATGCCGCTCATTGCCGCTCAAAACAATTTTTAGAGATACAATCACATGACACGTGGCATTAAGTGTTGTAAGAATAAGACAAATGGCCAAAGTTTGTTTTGTTTTATTATAATGTATAGATTTTTTTGAAACTTCAACTTCATTAACGCACATTCCGACCAACAAAACGCAGGCCGGCCAAAACACAAACGTACAACATATATAACGGAAATTTACACCAATCTTTCCAAACAATACTTTTATGCTTGGACCTACATTTTAACCAAAGAAAACCCAACGCCTTGATATTTCCAAAATGCTTTCGCTATCCCCTCTACCATTCGAAAACATCTTATCATTCCTCGCCTTCCATATACACCAACATGTTGTGATCACCAGCACATGAACTACCTCCTTTTCTTTCATTCCCAATCCGCACACCTTGTAAAACTCCATCAAATCTCTGAACGAAAAAGCATAAATTGGCGGAAGTTTGTCCCACCTACTAAGCTAATTCCAAACTCTTAGCGAAACGCTACACGCCTTGAACATATGATCCACCGTTTCCTGTTCTTCCCCGCAAAGAACACAATCATCCGTTTCCATTGCAACACTCCTTTTAACTAGAGCTTGCCTTGTCGGTATGCGATCGAGCTCTGCCCTCCAAGCGAAAATCCTACATTTAGCCGGAACCCAGTTACATTTCTTTATGACATACACCTGCCCCGAAACCAGACCTTCCAACATTATATTTTTTACAGAAGAAATAGAAAATTTTCCTTCCTCATCCACGGTCCACCTCCACCACGGTCCACCTCCACTTATCCTTTCGATCTGAAAGACTCACACTAGCCATCACCCGAACACACTCCTGCCATTCTTCACGCTCGACGGCAGAAGAAAACGACCTGGACCAGTTCCATTTCCACTCCGTCACCTGCCTCCCCTGATAACACCTGTCAAAAACGCTGCCCATTTTATCCACCTCAAGCGCAAACAACCGAGGCCATCTAAATATAAGCGGCTCCTGTTCAAACCAATGATCGATCCAAAATCTTATACTTTTTCCATCATTTAAAGTCTCTTTGATATAACAATGAATCTTTTTATCTTTCAGTAACAATTTATTTTCCATTCGCATGATATTAGTCCACACCCCCGTTAACATCGAATTAGAGGGCAAAATTGTCAAGATATGTACGGTCAAGATCATGTTATAATTTTTTTTTAACTTTCATGCAGGCAGGTAAATGTACCCTTGTATACCAAGACCCAATCTTGAATACAAATCCTTTTAACAAAATCACCATTGAGTAATAACAGTAATATGATTACAGGCCTCGTTTGCTATACATGAATCAACAACCGGAATACATATTCAATCTTCTGAGGTAGCAAGAGCTGATTGCAATACATCTTCAAGATACTTCTCAGCCGCATTATATTGCCTTTTCTTGTCCTCAATTGCAAGTGCAGCCAAAGCTTTGTCCTGCAACCAAATACACCCAATCATTTTTTTTATTTTTTATCAACTATGCGTAAAGTGAAATGTTGCAATTTTTAGAAACAGGTGAAGTACAAGGTGTGTTAAACTTACAGGTGGCAAGTCTTGATAGCTTCTCAAAGTATCAAGAATAGGCTTTGTTTTCTTCTCTAAATCTTTTCTATGCTCAGCCATTTCCACCAGCATTCCATGACTGATCTCCGGGGTGTAGCCCACACGATTAAGCATTGCCTGTTGAAAAGAACTCTTTATTAGCCTTTTATTGGTATGTGTGTAGATACAGAAATAGATATGTATGTGAAGAAGATAGTCCGTGGAAGTACTGTGTGAAACCACACACTCCGTGGCGAAGCTTGAATTTTTTTATTTTTTTTTTTTTGGGGGGGGGGGGGGGGTCGAAAACGTATATACCCAAAAATTTCTATACGAAAACTACATATATAACACTACTGGCCGAAAAGTTCGGGGGGTCGGGCGCCCCTTCCGGCCCCTTCAAAGCATCGCCCCTGCACACACTCGTTGCTTAACTCATCTGGATAAATAAAATGTGTCATGGTTAATTTAATTGAACTCATGTGGTAAGGAAAGAGATGATCAAATGCTCTTAAAATCCAATTGATATATGGCAGCTGATGTGGTTTAAATGTGGTAATAACCAGTGGTGTAAGACTTCAAGAATATCACAAAACCAGATGGATATCAAATTTGATGTTTCTACTAATAAGTGAAAGTCAAAGCAGAGACATTTGATGAAAAAAGTCTCAGGTCAAAGATGGTGAGTATAGTAATAAACATTCAGAATTCAGTCATTTAGGCCAGGTCACTGATCCTAGAAACCATAAAGAAGACAGATGGAATACTTATATGGAGTTGAAATTATGGTTTGATAGTCATAAAGTCAAAGCAGAATTGCTAGTCAACATTGACCAGGATGACAACCGGAATATGATGCAAATGGCAGATTGTTTTTCAAAAACATATTCTATTCTATATATACTTGAGCTTTTTTTTCTTGTATTGAGTTAGTTATATGATTCTTGTATTGAGTTAGTTGTATGAATACATGTAATAATCAGAATGGATTGTATACTTTCAGTTGGGCCATTAATAAGCCCAATTTGAAGTGGGAATATGAGTTGGATAGAACTTGGGCTGGGTGCAAAAACGCATCCTGTTTAGGGACCAAGTTAGAGGTAGTGTTTGGGAGTTAGATTTTCTTTAGGGATATGTCTCAGGAAATTCTAAACTCTTTTGTCTGAGGTAATTTTCCGTTACATTTACAAAATTTTACCGGGTTACCATCTCCTTTACTCAAAAAAAAACCATCCACACTTGAACAAGGTAATGTATCTTACATCTTTAACAAGAAATGGTTATATATGCTACATTGTTGTTTTACCAGGTTACCGTCCCCTTTACCCAAATAAAACCACACACACTCGAACAATGTAATGTATCTCACAGCTCTAACAAGTAGAAAAGGTTATCACGATGCTACATTGTTGTTTATTGAAAAATTTGGTAAGGTTGATAATTTGATATCATGGTAGTTTTACTTAGAGGAGTAGTTCTTTAAATTTAACAAGTTATATCTGCATAAAAGAAATTATAATTGTTAATGTCTGTTTTGTTCTGCATCAACAATACTTGTTTTCTTTTAAAGCAAATAAAAAAATTGTTTCTGTCGCAAATCTAACATAATTTCAGATTATTACATCACTAGGTGCTTTTATTCTATCAAATAACATATATCTCCATGAACATGCAATCACGCATGGTAGGATCAATATGACAGCTTGATTTAAAAAGCAAGCAGGCGTGAGGCGATAGGTGGAAAAACACCTCAGTGCCTTGATGAAGAAGGCTGATAGCCTGATGCGTAAAGAGATGAGAGAGATGTAGCTTTTGGTTGTACACGAAGCTTATTTGGTTGTACAGAGAGCAACGTCTCACGTACATGAAGCCCTCGCCTCGCACTCGGCTTTTGGGACCTAAATGCCTCAGAGCGTCTAACGCTTTTTGAAACCAAGATGACAGGGCATACAAACTAAAACCTAACTACTGTAAGGTTTGTTGGTATATTAGTGGATGAAGAAACTGTTGACTATAAGGTTTGTTGGTATGTTAGTGGCATACAGACTAAAACTTAACTACCTGTCAATAACATTATTAAGTGATTCCACATGAACACACTAAACTGTAAGTTTGGGTTGAACAAATTACGGTTCTGAACCGCCAAAACCAGGGAACCGAACCGGTACTGCCAGATCTGAACCGAATTGTTGTATTTCGGTCCGCTTCCGGTTCTTAAATTTAGGAGAAAACGGTTCCCGGTTCGGTTCTGGTTACAACCAATGGGTCCGTTTAAAGAACCGCTAGAACCGGTTTGGGTTTAAACTTTAAATAATATATTCAAAAACCCTATTAATTTATTTAAACTTTAAGTATTATATTAAAAAAATGTTTCTAGGATTAAAGAATATAAAAATAGTTTTTACATGTTTGAATAAAGTTATTGTGATGGTTAACTAAAAGTTTTTTTAGTTAACTTTTGTTTTTTACATTGTATACTTTCGTTTCATGGTTTGAAACATTTTATTGTTTCTACTTTTACTTTGATTGGTTTGAACTTTGGATGTTCCAACTCTTAGTTATATGTTTTACACGGTTTGATTGTTTTAATTGTTTGTATTTTGTTGTTAGTTTTAGGATTTAATTGACAACCGGTTCCGGCGAGAACCGTTTAACCCGGTTCCAAACCGGAATCGGTTCCGGTTCTTACATTTAGCATCAATGGTTCTGGTTCGGTTCAGTCCGGTTCTGAACCGTTGCACAGCACTCATGTACATGCCACATACATGCACTTGTTACTAATAAAAATAGCTGTCAATTCTTAAAAAATGTTTCATGCAAAAACAGAATAATTGAAAATATACCTTGTAGTTGGAATATTGTTGAAGGTATTGTCTCTCTTTTGAAACCAAAATTGACAGGTTTGTTTTCCAGCCTTCCATTTGAGTCTCACAAGGAGCTACATCATCTTCAAGTTGTGCAAGTGTTCTACCAAAATAGAAAGTTAATTTAGAATTAGGTTTCTAAAATGGTTTTCTTTTTGTCTACACATGTATAGTTCGATCAAGAGACAGCCAGACAGGTAACATTTTGTAGATATTTCATACCTGAACAACTAGGTGGCGTTTCGATGTGTCTAGACTCTAAAGTGACTTTGGGAACGTGACTAGAAGTCGCGACCAGTTTTGAGTGTTTGGCAAAAAAAAAAAAAGTTTCTAAATCCTTTATTACAAGAAGTTGGTGTAATCATTTTAAAAGCACATTCAAAACACTTAATTTTAGGGACGCGATAGTCAAACAAGCGGGTTTACCTTTTCAAATAAGTCAATCTTGCTATAGCCTTACGAGTGTAATCAAGAAGAATTTTGGACTCCTTCTGCACTTTAGCCCTCTTATCCTCTACTCCAGTCTTTCTTAGTGAAACATCCCCCATAGCCACAAGGAAACTACATGAATGATCAATCTCTCCAATTATCCGTCCAATAATCAAGCATTAATTATGGTAAGCATAAAATGTATAAATGATAAAATAATGGGCAGATATTACCCACCTGCTCAGCTCGGTGTCCCTTATGTTGAGCAAATTTGCCACATTGGCGAGAACTTGCGATGATGCCACCACGTTTGCTGGCAATCCTTCTTGTGCTAGCCCCGTATTCTCTAATATCTCTCTGATCCTCGCAGCTGTAATACCATACCACCAGTGTTTTAATCTTGTAACATTTTGTATATCAACTGTAACCATTACTTTTTCTTTCTGAAGTGCAAACATACCAAATTAATTAAGCAAAATCGATACCGGCGTTCTCATAGTCGTAACCTTTTTCTCAATTAAATACTTCAACAAAAACAGTTACCAAACATCCCTATACTATCATCATATCTATATGCATTTCATCAAATTTATCAGACTTAAATCAATGCACATGTAATCATCATCCTCCATCCTAATAATTTAGGGCAAAAATTTTCAGAAACCATTGCAGAACCATAACACAAAAACATAAACAAAACAGATTAACAACCTTGGGATCGATACTCGGAGGCTTTAAGTCGAAAATCATTGGCGATTATGGAGGCAGCTTGTGTTCTGGCTTGAGAAATTGTGGCGAGATTATGCAAATGTGAGATGCTACGAGAGGTGTATTCGAAATCAGGAACATGATCTTTACCGGCCGCATCGAATTGAGAAGCTAGCCATGATTTTACTTCACCGATTCTGTTGGTATCGAAAGATCCACTAGTGGTTTTTGACAGTTCGGTTGCAGGTTGTTGTGGATAATCGGGTGTGTCGCTCATTGTGTAGGGGATAATCTCCAGTTAGGGTTAGGATTTGGGGGTGATTTTATTTGAAAATTTTTCAGATTTGTGAAATGCAAACTGGGCCGGCAAAAAGGTAAGGAGTTTAAAATTGGTAAGAGGTTCCTTCACCCATCTATGTTGGGTCGTTGGGACAACTTTCATCAAAATAAAAATATTACTACTACTACCTCCGTCCCATTTTAAATGTCCAAATTTCTATTTTTGGTTGTCCCAATTTAATTGTCATTTCCAAAAATGTAAATATAATTTCCAGTTTTGCCCTTACCATTACAAACTTCCATTTTTTGTTGTCCCAATTTAATTGTCATTTCTAAGTACATTATTGTCATTTTACAACTCAAAAAATAAAATACTCATATATTTCTTAAATTGTGTGAATGTGGGTCCCATGACATCTAAAATGGGACGAAGGGAGTATTATTTAACCCTTAAATTTTATCACATTAAGTTGTGGGGAAGAAAAGAAAATAAATTGTTTGACCATTTGAAAACTTTGTTTATTACATATGAAGATGAAGATGGGTCACCTCTTCCTAAATACACCGTGTGTACGTTAAAGGGGTGTTAATTGTGTCAGGTTGATGGTTTGGCGGGCTGTGGATTGGTGGGTTGAAATGTTATCCTGAACCCGACCCATATTGTTATTCGGGTCAAAGATTTCAACCCTAGCCCTCACACAAATAAATTTGGGTCAACCCGATCCGTTTAACCCATATTTTTAAATGAGTCATACAAGTTGACGATTTATAAGCGAGTTGTTCAGTTTTAAACGGGTTATTGATAACATGTTAAATTATTGAGTATGAGTGTGATAAGTAATAATATAATGTGTCCAAACTAACATTATTATAACTAACCATATAAAATATATACCGAAAATATAAAAATATAAAAGTTTTTTTTTATTATTATGACTAACCATATAAAATATAACGGTTGAAAATGGATCAATCCTCTTTATTGTGCCTTTTTATTAGTACCTCATATTTATAGTGTAGAAACATAGAAGTACGTTGAGAATGTGTTGGATCTATATGTTTAAAACATGATAATAGAGTAAATTGTCAAAATCGTCCCTGAGGTTTGAGCATATTTGTCATTTTCATCTAAAACAACATTTTTGTACTATATAGTCCTTCACTTTTGACTTTTTTTGCCAAAATCGTCCATGTGATTTGGGATTTTTTGTCATTTTATCTAAATGTTTGATAGAAAAAATAAAGCAAATTAAACGTTTGGATGAAAATGGAAAAATATCTCAAAAGTGAAGGACTATATTGTATAAAAAAGTTGTTTTGAATGAAAATGACAAACATGCCCAAACCTCATAACGTTTTTGACAATTTACTCTAAATGCTCTACACTAAGCAACTATATCAATTGCGTGTTTAAATACGATTTAGACATTAAACACGATAAAAAATAAATGTATAATCATTTACTTAATTGATGAATACTCAAAAATTTAAGGGTTATTGGATTTTAATAATCCGAAGTTTCACCCGTTGGCCACTAATAATCCTAAATTCAAAAATTCCCTGTAACAATCCCAACTTGTAAGATTTTGGCCACCAATGATCCTTTGCTAACTGGTTATAACCCAGTTAGTCTTTTGCTGACGTGGCTGATGAAGTGGACACAACTTTGTTATTTGTTGACTTGGCTGCTTATGTGGCACCATCACCCCTTCCACTTCCTCCTCCTCCACTGCCACCACCATCTCCTCCAGCCACCACCATCACCTCCGACCACCTCCACCCACCACTATCACCACCTCCACTTCCTCCACCACCACTGCCATTTCCACCAACACCGTCGTCATCTCCACCCACCACCACTGCTATTTCCGCCACCACCTACCATCGCCATCTCAGAGTCATCCTCACCTTCGTCACCTGACCGACAATCACCCCCGTATCGGCGGTTCTCAAACTTGACCAAACCATCACCGATGAAGGATCCAGAACCGTGGGAATAGGGTTAATTCCATTGTTGTTGTTGTAGAGGTTCTGATTTCATTGGAGATTGAATGATTGTGGTAATGGATGGTAGGTGGTGGTCGGAGGGGATTGAAGATGGTGGTTGTGCGGTGGCAGCTAGGTGATTGGAGAGGGTTGAAGATGGTGGTTGTGCGGTGGGAGTTGGGAGGTTATGGTGGTAGTGAGGTAGTGGAGTGGTGGTGGTGAAGATAGTGAGTGTATGTATATATATAATTAAAAAATATATATATATTTTTTTCATATCAATATCCACATCATCATCCACATAATGAACCAACTTATTTTTTTTACACATGAGCGTCCACGTCAGCATCCACGTCATCAAAAACTAACCCAGTTAGCAAAGGATCATTGGGGGCCAAAATCTTACAAGTTAGGATTGTTACAAGGAATTTTTGAAGTTAGGATTATTTGTGACCAACGGGTGAAACTTCGAATTATTAAAATCCAATAACCCAAAATTTAAATACATTGTTAATATCCTATAGTTAGATAATCATAATCCGTACTAGATGATGATTATGAATGTAAATTTATGGTCATGATTATTTGCAAATATATTTCTTACATGATTTCTTTGGTAGTCTCTAGTGACTTAATTATATGATCACATTTATATATCCTACAAAAACCATGAGGGAGTAATGCCAGCAACTTCCCCCTCATTAGTTGAAACTTTTAAACCTTCAACTTCGTTAACATACGGGTTTAGTTCTTCTATTTAAAAAAAAAAATACTTTTTATTAGTTAACTTTGTTTATATACGTGTTTAGTCCATCTGCTACAACTTTGATAGTGTGCATGTTTAGTCCCTCTACTTATTCTTTTAAGTAATTGATTGTCATTTTTCGTATTTTACTTTTAAACCTTCGACTTCCCTAATATACATGTTTAGCCCCTCTATTTTTAGAAAAAAAAGTTTCTTTTTATTGGTTAATTTTGTTTATATGCGTGTCCAGTCCATCTGCTTTAACTTTTGGTAGTGTACATGTTTAGTCCCTCTACTTTTATTCCTTTTAGTGTTTCCTCTTTTAGTATTTTCCCTTTGCTACCATAACGAATCAACTCGGCGGAATAGTGACCGTTAGCAATTGGTGGACAACCGCTACTACTCTTGAACTTTAATAAATTTACTTTATAATTCATAAACTTTATTAAAACAAAAATTCTTTGACACACATATTTTTATTTATATCTAATTTTTATTGAGATCGTGTTGTGTTATGAGTAGTATATACAAGTAATCGAAACACATGAGTACATGTTATTAAACTGAGAAATAGGGCATAAATTGGTATAATACAAAAGGGGTAGCCTGGCACTCCCCCATTGGCTCAGATAAATTACGCTTTTATCCTCAGTTTAAAATTACGAATTCGCCCCTGTTCGATTTTGCCTCCGGTTCAAAATTACAACATTGCCATCACTTTAGCTTTTGATAAATTACGATTTTACCCCCGATTAAAAATTACAATTTTGCTCACGGTTCAAATTTACAGTCTTGTCATCGTTTTAGTTTTTTTAGCAAAATTGTGGAAAAAGTGTTTTGTTTTCATTGGTTGTTGAGAAATATTCGTTTTAGCGCCTCGTAACGCGGGCAGGGACAATCAACTAGTTGGAAACTAATGGTACAAAAAGTCGAGAGACATCTAGAAAAGCTATGTATACTATATTCAATTATTGGCCTCTTCAAGTATGTGAATCGGTTGCATCAAGTTGATTGGAAGAAGCCATGCTTTTTTAATATAGTACACATTACTTTGCAATTAAAAGTCCTAGTTCTTGGATAAGATTTTAGAAAATCTAATTGTTTAGTATTTCTTTTTGGTCTCTCAATCTTCAGAGGGTACTAAGTTTTCCGTACAGACACCGTTCAAAGAAAATGAGGGTAAAAAGACAGAATTAAGTGGATGCAGAAATTGACAAGTGAGCTCACAAGTCACAAGTGAGTGTGCAAGACCACACTAATTTTGGCATTTTATATTTGGTTTTCTGCTGGTTTTAAGGAGATTCGGCGAGTTGTTGTTCGAACTAAATGATGGCAGAAAGGGGACCAAAATTGAACACCATTGAATGTTAAGAACAACCATTCAAGTCTAGACATCTTGGTTTGGATACCTAAACCCTCTATGATTGTTTTAGTTTCTTGTTATCTTGAAGATGGATCATTAGTCCATCCGTAGTCGGGCTTGATATGTTGATTATATCATAAGATCATGGGTAAAACATAAACCCTAATGATGTAGATTCAATCATAAACGATAAAATAAGAGGTGTGTACTTGATTAGCAGTCACCACACCAGAGAGGGAAGTAGACGTCATGTTCGTCAGATTGGTCTGGTTCCCCTTTAGGATGTATCTTCTTGATGGTAGTACCGAGTTCTTTAGGGTTGAAGAACTCGTAGTAATGGAGAGAGAGGAGGGCGATTTTAGTGTGATGTTATGAGGGTCTAACCCTAATCCCTCTCTAGTAATCTCCTTATATACACCCAAGGGGAAACCCAATTAGTTAATTAGGGTAATCTGGCCCATCAACAATTACCAACTAATTTATTATAGGTTTAATATATTTTGATCCAAATAATATAAATGATTATAATGGCTACACAATTAAATATAAATATAATAATTATATTTAATCTTACATTCTCCCACTTAGCCGAGTAATCATTTATCATGAGTATTAGATTAGTCTGATCAGAAGTTAATACTCATTTTAGCCTTAAACAAGTACTATAGCAGAGAAATACAGCCGTTGAATCATTATGCGACTCAGGACCCCCATTAGTCATACTATAGCCTTAATTTAAAACCTAACAGTTATGATCAAAATACAAACAAGCCCTTTAGCGTTTGATTTGTATTTATAGTTGTCTATATGTCATTACACCGGCAGAACATATGTAAGAGACATACAAAATCAAACTGATGAGGAATATTAAAAGTTAATCATTCATAGTACGATATGCAGTTGTACATAGTCATCAATAAACCCGTGATTATTATAAGCGCTTACATAATAGTTATGGGTGATAGACTTTTAGTTATAGGATCCTTAAGCATATCATGAATGCATTCGATACAAAGATTTAGTTTCCTCAATTCGTTCATAAACGAATAATTAATTGCGTATCGAAATTTAATGCAGCACCTCTCGAACTGTTACTGTTCAAGGAGACATGGTAGCTGACTTTATCACAATAAGTCTTCAATATATTAATTATATGGAGTTAATAAACTTTTGAGTCCACTGATAAATTTTCAACAACATTTAGTGACTATTGCTTTGTGATCAACAATATATTATATCGTCATATCTTAGGTTGTTATTATCAGTTTATTATGACTCCTCCATAAGATAGGTTTGTCTGCTGACATAAAGATATACCCGAAATTACATTTTGTCATCTTTTAATATCACAAAGTTAGAGTAATAAACCGGTTTTAATTCTCACTTCTTCTTTAAATTATAGTCTCTCGTTTCTTTTAAAGATATTGTAATACTCAATTAAATGCTTCACATTAATCTAGACATATCTAGTGTGTTGCAATATGAGTAATATCTAAACGAGTATAGACTTGAACTTACATAAGACTTCCAATTAATGAAGCGTAAGGAAATAATCTCATTTATCCTATTATCCTCTAAAGGAGAGCAGTACTGTTTGTTACATATGTAAGGACCAATTTAATGTTAAACTTATGGAACGGAAGTAATGTCCCATTTGGTCTATCTCAACATGTTATGATATCTATTATGTAAGAGATATCTCTGAGATCTATTATATCAAAGTTTGTGTTAACAATGCTTTGACTTATGTAACATATACCTGTCAAAAGAATATCATCTATATAGACAAGTTTAATTTAGTTGCTCCCACTCATTTTGAGGTAGGTTCATTAATCCACTTGATTCTTGATGAAAATAATTACGTTAAGATTTCATCACATTATGATGTTTGCATTAAACCATACATGGATTTTATTGGCTTACAAATAAAGTGTTCTTTAACCTTCAGTTTGGAACTTTAGGTTGTTATCTAATGAACATGTAAATGTGTCAACCATTTGTTAGGAAAAATTGTTTTAATGTTCATCTAATATAGCTTTAAACTATTATAAGCTACTAGAACAGTGATGATCCTCAAAGAAATCTTTTGTTAGATATGTAATAAAGATTCTTTAATAATATATCTCTTCCTGGGTATAACCTTTGACAATCAATCATGCTTCTTTGTGTCTTAACGTTTATATCAGGATTTGGTTTAGTTATGAACACTCTTAGGTTATTCAATCAAATCCCAAACGTTATGCGAACACATAAAATCAGTTTTACTAGAAAACAGTTTTATTCCATTCAGAAGATTGATTGACACTAATGGCTTAATTAGAAGAGATAGGATCGGTAAACTTTTCCAAAATCCATTTCAACTCCAAATTATGGAGGTTATGTGATCATCAAAGTTAGTAGGTTTTTAAACCTAGATGACCTCCTGAGTTGATTATTGGGTTTGCTAGAAGTTTCAGTTTTATGAATTAGCTCTTGATTAGGTTTCTATCATTTTCAGGATTCTAAGTTTGTAAGAGTTGGTGCAGTATGGTGTACAAGAGGTGTAATCGGAGTTAAATTTGGAGTGAAATTTAATGACACTCTTCCCCCCGCCTCTTGTATTCCTTGCAAGTCGTTATAAGGACTTTGACTGCTCCCACTGACCTTAGAAAACTTTAGGAACTCAGCATGCTTAGGGTCAATACTTAACGACTAACAAATTCTAATAGAGAAAACAAATTAATGACATTAGTCGTTGTAGTTTCTCTTGTTGAGGATTATGTTAGTTTAGGTAAGAAATCTAAGTGCTCCCACAATTGAGCAACAATGAAACTTTTGTAAGAGTAGCATTAGATTTAAGGAGATAAGGTTTGATTGAACAGTGTCGTGATGGAGCGATGTCTTGTACAAGAGGTGGAAATTTAAAATTTTCAATCCCCCATCTCTTGCAACTATTGCAAGTTATTATTAAGACACTTAATGCTCCCACTGATCTTTAATATCTCTAGAATGCTACAAGAGAAGTTTCAATGAGCTACGTGACGTGGGAACCTATCACATATACGTTAGACTTTATTTGATTTCTTTAATGTCCAGATATCATAAGAAACTTTAAGGACATATTTAATAGAAATCTGATTAACTACATATATGAATAGAGTTCTTCTAAGACCGTAGGCCATATGCGACAAAATTTAGATACAAGTTGATAGTCTTTCAAATGATAAATGAATTATGTCTGAATGTTCCATTTGGAATAAGTTCCACGAATGTCAATGAATGACTTATGATGGACCCATACTTATTCCTTAAGCCAAGTAATATTTAGGGCTGTAACGTCATGATTTAGAATCACTGAAAATGAGATTAGATGAAAAAATCATCCTTATTAACCATGTTATGATTTCTCATGAATTTTGGTTCTAATGGATGAAATTTATAAGTCTCATTTTCCTTTTGTCAAATTCTCATTTGCATGATGACAAAAGTTGTGAAAAAGTAAGGTATCATCTAGTTTCATCACAGTAATGTTTCTATCCAGATATTTAGAACAAATAAGATGAGAATTTAAGATAAGTGTGACTTTATGTTGACTATGCAAACCTCACAATCTTCATAACATTGCTTAATTATGATACTATATTCTGATTAATCAGAATATATAAGGTATCGAAAAGCGTTGTCAGAAGACTGCTCATTATGGTTCTTATAGTCTTAACATTTAATTTTGTCACTAACTCTCATGTTAGTTATTTGTCGAGTTCTGGTAAAGAAACGTGTGGAACTAGAGTCAACTAATCATGTGTTAATAGGAATATTAAAATTAGCAGACTTAGATATCATAGGAAGTGACTACCTAATTAATTCATCCAACTGTTCTTTAGAATAATGGATAGTCTCGTTGCTTATGTTTAGTCTAATGACATAATTATGCAGTGAGATTTTCCTTTGAAGAAACTAAAAGTTGGAATTTTTACTTGTAATTTGTCTATAGACCTTAAAACAATCCTCTTTTAAATTAAGTGGTTGTAAGGTGAGTAACAACTTATTTTTCAGCTTTAAACATTTATTTATTTGTACATATGTTGCTTATCAACACACTCATTATACTTTGGTACTTTTGAGTGTTATAGTTGATTTATAAGGCATCAAATTGTACAAGTGAAAATCTTAGTATGTAATGTACTGGAAAAATGTACTTATTTCCATGCGTAAGCCCTTAACTTTATGGGTCATGGTATCGTACATTATTATGTATTCACATATACCACTTAACTTTATAGTTTAGAATTTTAAAAGAAGGCATGCATCTTAGGAGTTCTAGTGATTATTCCATATATAAGAGATTAGCCTTAGGGAAATCTTAATCTGGAATAACTTTAGTGATAGCATTATGTTAGAGAGTTCTTGATTATTATAAGAGACATCATGTTCGATTTGTCCTGATCATCATGCTCTAATTTTCTTCTTTATAATCTTTATCAGAAGAGAGCAATAGGATTATCGTGTCTTAAGAAATAATCAAGGATTTAATTTAAGAGCTAATTCCAATAGAAACTTTAAATAAAGCAAACATTTTGGGTTTAGGAATTAGAGTGGATGAGATATAGGTAGAAGTAAATTATAGTGAGTAAAATTATGGGTACTTAAAATAAAGCAGACGAAAAGATCATAAAATTATGTAAGGATCATTGATATAAGGATCATTATATGAAGAGATTGTGATATGTCTATTACTAACATCAAAATAATAGACTTAGTAAAGTCCTACTTAAACAAAGACAAATCAGCTTTGGCCAGAAGTGTAATCATTTAAGTATGTGTGCAAAGTAATCGTGACAAATCAGCTTTGTCCAGAAATGAGACAATCACTTTAGTTATGCACTTGTCAAGCATGCTAAACATAAATGAATTAAATCAGCTTTGGCCAGAATTAAGACATTTCACGTTTGTAATGCATGCTTAACATAGCTTTTATAATACTTGAACAATAAATAGATGCATCAAATCAGCTTTGGCCAGAAGTGATACATCAGAAGCTCATTCAAGTTAAGCCATTTTGGTTTTGTAAAAGATTATTTGATCCTTATTAATTAACTAAGTATTTACAAAACCAATTATTAATTAGCTAAGTCTTAGTTCACATTAAACAGCCTAAGTTTTGAGATTTCGAGTCATGGTCTCGAGTCGTGCTGTTATGGTTTCGAGTCGCAACCTTAGTCTCGAGTTATGCTGTTATGGTTTCGAGTCGCAACCTTAGTCTCGAGTTATGCTGTTATGGTTTCGAGTCGCAACCTTAGTCTCGACTAATCACGTTATGGTTGCGAGTCGCAACCTCATGGTTTCGATCAATCACGTTATGGTTGCGAGTCGCAACCTCATGGTTTCGATCAATCACGTTATGGTTGCGAGTCGCAACCTCATGGTTTCGAGTAGCAACCTCATGGTTGCGAGTAGCAACCTCATGGTTGCGAGTAGCAACCTCGTTAACAGCTGTTTTGTGATAAGGTTGAATCAGCTAATTTTAAGGGATTTGATTATAATTTCAAAATATCTCTATCTATCCAAGTTAATTATTCGATTAAAATAATATGTTATTTGAAACTTGGAGATAAAGTTATACAATTTTAGGAAATATAATCAAAATCTAACTTATCCCTAAATAAAGGGATTTCTTTTAAAATTAAATGTTAATTACATTATTACCAACAAAAAAAAAAAAAACGTTGGATTATATCATAATTATAATATTAATAAGATTGTTTTTCCATTGAATTCAATTAATTTATAATACAATGGCCATAACATGGTTAATGATTGCAGCAAACTTTATTTATGATATTAGATATTCTTTTCATCATCAATCATAAGCATCCATAAAATATTGACTTCAATTAAATATTGATGAAGTGTAATTCGTAGAAGAATTCAATGAATTAATATTGATTTCGAATTTCAAAATCAACATATCAGTGGGAATTATTACCGAAAAAGTTTAACTGCTTTCCATTATTTTCATAAAACAACTTAGCAATCATCAAAGATAAAATAATTTTGATTGATTTTAATTTCCAAATCGATTCATTGAATTCCTTGATTGAATTGATACAATCAACATCTGCTCTGATACCACATGTTGATTATATCATAAGATCATGGGTAAAACATAAACCCTAATGATGTAGATTCAATCATAAACGATAAAATAAGAGGTGTGTACTTGATTAGCAGTCACCACACCAGAGAGGGAAGTAGACGTCATGTTCGTCAGATTGGTCTGGTTCCCCTTTAGGATGTATCTTCTTGATGGTAGTACCGAGTTCTTTAGGGTTGAAGAACTCGTAGTAATGGAGAGAGAGGAGGGCGATTTTAGTGTGATGTTATGAGGGTCTAACCCTAATCCCTCTCTAGTAATCTCCTTATATACACCCAAGGGGAAACCCAATTAGTTAATTAGGGTAATCTGGCCCATCAACAATTACCAACTAATTTATTATAGGTTTAATATATTTTGATCCAAATAATATAAATGATTATAATGGCTACACAATTAAATATAAATATAATAATTATATTTAATCTTACATGATATAGTGCCCCCCACCACAAAACCCCCTATGCCGCCTTTGTACACCGCCCATAGGGGCGCTATGCCCCTCCCACCATGAGCTCCGGCGAAAATTATGACGGGAGAAAATTTCGATTTTCAAAAAATTTGACCGTTGAACGGTCATAAATAATAAAAAATAATAATTTTCAAAATCTATATCTATATATACTCCTCAATTTAAACAAACAAACCACACACAAAATCCATCCTACATCCTACAATCTCAAAAAAAAAAAAAAAAAATTCTTCTGCAATGTCTTCGCCTTCATCGGAAGACTCATTCATCGATCTCTACCAAAGATTTTTTTTTTCCTACGACGAAACCGCGGAGGAGGAGGAAGTGGTTACAAGTGTGTGTGCCCTCGCGATTCAAGCCATGCAACATATTAACCGTTCTCCTTTGTGCCCGATCTTGATGAGGGAATATGTTGTGCGTGATCGTGAAGCCGCACATGAACGTTTAATGAAAGACTACTTCGATCCTACACCGGTTCACAGTCACGATGTTTTTAGGCACCGATTTCGGATGAGCAAAACGTTATTTTTGCGCATTAAGATGATTTGGAAGGTAAGTATGACTACTTTAAGCAAAAAACCAATGCTAGAGTACAGGATTCATCTCAATTCAAAAGGTAACATCCGTGTTACGTGTATTTGCCTACGGAAACACGTACGACATCAACGACGAGTATTTGAAGATGGCGAAGAAAACCACACACGATACCTTGGAATATTTTTGCTACGCTATTTTTTTACTTACTCGTATATATTTAATTTTATCTTACAGTACAATAAAGTTTAAAAAATAACGATTATATATAATTTTATATTTTAGGTATATGCCAAATTGCCAATTATAGGGAAACGTTACTTGAGAAACCCGACTTGGAACAACCTTCAGCAAATATATGAAGTGCATTTTGAAAAACATGGAATACCTGGCATGATTGGTAGTTTAGACTGTCAGCATAGGTGTTGGTATAATTGTCCAACCGCATGGCAAGGTCAACACACACGCAATGACCAGAAAGGACCGACTTTGTTTTCCAAGCGGTTGCATCATACGACCTTTGGTTTTGGTCGACCTTCTTTGGTTTCGTCGGGTGTATGAACGACATAAATACTTTCGAGTTTTCACCATTGCTAGAGGGTTACATTTCGGGTACGATACCCAAAGTTGGGTTCCATGCAAATGGGAATGATTACACGCATGGATACTATTTGGCCGATGGTATATATCCGGAGTATTCAAATATTGTGAAAACGTTTTCTGAAACTCTTGATATAAAATGACAACATTTTAAGAAACTGCAAGAGTTTTCGCGAAAGGACATCGAGAGGTGTTTTGGGATCCTACAACAACAATGGCATTTTATTAAAATCCCTTGTCGTATGTGGGATAAGGAAAAAATTAGAATGGTGGTGTATGCTTGTATCATAATGCATAATATGATTTTAAAAGACGAGAGGAAAGTTATATGCCAAAACTATTTTCCGGAAGATGTTCTTGAATGAACGCAAGTAGCAATGGAGTAGAGAATCTTAAACGGTCAACGATTGTGTTCTAGGGAATTACATGATGCGTTAAAGGAGGATTTGGACAAGCATGCTTGGGCGATTTGCCACATTCCACAAGATGGCGACGACGAAGAAAAATCCGAAGATGAAGAAGAAGAGAATTTCAAAGTTCTTTGAATATGAAGGTTTGGATGGCGGAGATCAAGAATAAGAAGAAGAAGAAGAAGTATTAAATATATTTTATTGTAATGTTTTTTAAATATTGTAATGTTTTTTAATTTTATGAAATGTTATTAGTTTTAAATTTAGATATTAAATGAAAAATAAAAATATTAATAATTGAATAATGATAGGTATGTGGTGTTACCACTACACACCCTTGTGATATACCCTGCCCTCTCTTGCAATTTTGTGCCATTTATCACATAACCCTGATTATGTAGCGTGAAAACTGAAAACTATGCATGTATACATGGCCTTAGTGGAAGGTTTTCAAAATCGTTATATGTCAAAAGTCTCTTGGCGCCAACAAAAAAAAGTAATAATAAAATAAAACCCGACATACAAAATCCCAACATAATTTCCTCATGTATAACCGGGTGTACTAATAAAATAATAATAAATCCATAATATTGTATATCTTTAGTAAGTTAAAATGATAATAATACGTAAAAATCATGTAGTATTTGTTTTATACACTTTAGTAAGTAACCCCTTTAAAAATGTCAGTTGATGTTTTATTTATTAAGCTCACACAAAACATTGTTTAGCCATTTCAAATGTTACATAGTTATATTTAGAAAGTATATTTTGGAAGTTGAGTGTATTTAGTATTTATTATTTTGTGGTCTTTAAAAAAGTGTGGTTTAGACCCGTTAAAGTCAAAATCATACATGATTGCATTTTCCTATCACCCACTATGAATCATATGGTTGCTTTAGCATCAAGTGTTACTCCGGGTCCATAACTATAGTGACTATTGATATCAACATGCAAACCTACTTATTCTTTATTTCTTTCAAAAAGTTTTAATAAATTAATTGGCAAACGCATAAAAAGATATCAATATTTATGTAATTTTTCATGTAAGAAACTAAATATTTCATAAGCAAATGTAATAGACCTTCATAGACAACTTTTTTTTGTATTTTTAAGTCATAAAAAAAATTATAAATCCTGGTCAACAAGTGGTGTGATGCACATGTAACATTATACAATAATATTGTTGTGTAATTATTCGAGCGACATCACATATCACATACCACTACGTAAGTAAACAAGGCGATGTGATATGTCCTGTATCGTTAAATAGGTCACTAAAAGCATTCTTATTGAAATGTTCATCAAAGATCAAAATCTCTTTAAATTTATCTCTAAATTTTAGTTAATCACCCACATCTCATTCTACATCTATATCTTTCGTATTCTTTTGTCATTATTACTTTTTTTTTTAATTTATTCATGCTTGAGGTACAAACAAAATTGCTTGAGGTACGATATTTAAATTTTAGAGATGTGAATAGTGAATCTCTATATATACACATTCAAAATGAGAAAATATTTACACTTAATTGGAATGGAGATTCGGATGGGAAAAAATAAGAGAAATCTCTAAAATTTAGAATTGAGAAGGAGATGGAGACTCCATTTGAGTGCTCTCAATATAGTGAGGCTAGGGCTTAGATCATTCAATTGGGGTATATACATCTTCATCCTCAAATTTGTAAGATTTTCTTAATTTTGCATCTTCATCCGTTACTCTATCTTCAAAGTGAGAGTTTCATGAAATGTGATTCTCTAAATATAGAGATCAACTATTCATCATTTCTTTATATGTTTGTGAATATCTAAGAAAGAGAGAAAATAACAAAATAAGTCAATGTGAATGAGTTAGAAATGAAGAATGAGATGCAGTTAAAATTATAAAGATTCTACAACGAACATGCTTCAAAAGTCCATAACTTTAAAGAGCCGAAGTTTATGTTTGCTTTATTTATTTATTTTTTAAGTTATAATGTACACATGCTAATTAAACTATAACTTTTACGTTTTAAATTTGCCAACTTAGTTTATCACTCTTAGCTAAAAATTACGAGTCAAGTTTGAATTTTGATTTATGAGTTAGGGCTCAAAATAGATTAAGCCCTATAAGAATATTTACAATGGATTTCTTTTATATTTGTGTGAGTGTGTTAGTTATGTTACAAGGAATGGTTGTGAGAGGTTGTGAGCGAAGGAGAGAGAAAATATTACTGTTTATCTGTAAATATATGGGAACACTATTCATCTCTTATAAATTTTTTAATATTTTTGAAAGTGGTTGTGAGTGGAGAAGAAAGAAAATGCAATGTTTTAAAAACCGGTTTAAACCGACCGGTTAAACCGGATACCGGATGTTTGGCCGGCACGAATCATACCGGTAAACTAAGGAAACGGCAAAGAAGTTGTACCGCCGGTAAATTGGGTTATACCGGTTTAAACCAGTATACCGGTACCGGTTTGTACCAGGACAAAGATCAAAGTTTTGAACTTTTAATTTTTAGGTGCCTAAAAAAGGTGATTATTTACCTTCTTAGTTAAAGTGTAAAACTTAGCGTCCACGATTGACAATCTATATCGATCAAACTTCTTCTTCACTCAAAGATAAAAAATCATTGGGTTTTTCAAATTAAGTTATTCAACAGATCATCTAGGTTTACCTTCTTTTGACTTTTGTTCAATCATTCATGTTGTTAATTGTTATAGTGTTCGCTAATTGCTATATAATGGGTATTTAATCATAAACTTTTAGATAATTTTTTTTTATTATGGATTAACTTTTGGAATATTTTTTTATTATGAACTGATGTAGTTTAGGATTATTTTTTGAGTTGTAATTATATTTTATGGATTTATATAGTTAATTAGTCAACAGGTTGAACCGTCCGGTACAACCCGGTTCAACCGGTTGAACCATTTCTGATTCTAATCCGGTACGATTAAAATACCGGTTTTTAAAACATTGAGAAAATGTAATGATAAAAGTATAAAAATATTATTTAACTGAACAGAAAAAAGAAAAAATAGTAATTTTTAGTGTAATTATTTGGAAAGGAAAAATGAATTAATTGTGAATGCTCTTAACTAAATAGATGAAGAATCTGACCTGCCATGGTACTAGCATCCCCGTATCATTATCTTGAGTTATCTCAAAGAAATGGTAACGCATGACTTGTTTAAGCTGATAAGATTTTTTTTTTTTTTTTTTTGTGTATAGTACCTATAATTAACTAAAATATAATATTAAAATAATAAAAGTGTTAAAAAAAAACTATATATTATTATATTATTAAAACCATTATTTCATTTTAATTCGTTTATTAATATATAAATATATAGTAATAGGTGTAAAAAAATAAACTACCAATACAAAAAAATTAATAACATACGTTGTACCTTAATTATAGTTATGAAGGAGTTGCGAATTTGACTAGTTAAGACTAATTAAACCAAGTATTTTTTTTAATCATTTTCTCTATTATTTTAAAACATATATTTCATAACACTTATAAGGATATTTTTGTAATTTTGATTGAAATGGAATAATTGTTGCCTATAATTGAACTTGATAATTTCTACGGGGTTTGAGTAGCTTGAAGATAAGTTATCCCAATTCCCATATCGTTGATTGAAGGATAAATTTCTTTATAATATAAATAATTTAAACACCACGTGATAATAAAATATTATCCATTATATTAATAAAGCCATGTGTATGTGTAGTGCTACACATGAATAATGTTTATATCTTTAGGCGTTTTGCGCCACGTATCACTCCAGTCAGTAAAAAGGTATTATGGGGCATTTTTCATAAATGGATTTAATGGGATAATGCCCAATAATACTCTATCAATAATTACCAAATTATTAATTTTTTTAGATAAAAATTAATAAAATTTCATTAAATTACAAAATTCAAACAAACATTCCAAGTGATTAGAAATTTTAAATTATAAAATTCAAACACTACACTTTTGTTTCAGTCTTATTATTATACAATAAAAAAATGTTTTTCTCTAAAAAAAGGTCATCTTCTTCTTCCTCAAGACTTTCTACCACCATGCAATATCATCGGCTGGAATAAACTAAGATTATAAAAACTTCATTCAATTATTTATTTATTTTTAATTAAAAGTAATGGATATTTGACCGTGGAAGGGTCTGATTGGCCCAAGAAATGAACGAAAGGCGTGGATTAAAGGACGCTCCGAGCCTTTTTTTTTTAAAACAACACCCCGGGGCCGATCATCCAGACGTTTAGGGGCGTTTCTTAGGGATAAATTGCCTAAAAACCCCCCCACTATAGGTGGTCTAAAATATGTATACTAAAAATTATTTTGTCTCCATTAAATACTACCGTAAATCAAGAGTGGGAGTTGACTAGAAAACCTAAGTTTCCTAGAAATTCTAGGAAGCAATAGGGAGGTGACATGTTGATTTTAGTTTTTTTATTTAAAAGGGCATGATGGTAATTTGATTATTAATTTACTTTTTGGAATATTATATATTCTAAACTAACTATCCAGATATTTATGGATACATATATCTCTTTGATGAGTAGGATTCCTACAGAAAGTGTGTTTTTCCTAGAAAGTCTAGGAAGCGATCTTGTCCATCCGATTGATGTGTTTAAGGGTTGAGATTAAATCAATGGCAATCTTGTAATAATTAACTATATTTAATAGATTGTTTTAAATGAGTAGGGGCAATTTCGTCCTTATGTGTGTTTTAAACCAATCAAAAATAACCGTCAGAGATATCACATCTCCTTAATACACGCCAATTTCCCCCCCCCCCTCTCTCTCTCTAAACCCAAATTCGGAAACCCCCAAAATCATACCAAAAATACCTAAAATCATGGATGAAGATAAGAGATTTTCCTTGTTCCATATACGTAAGATCAAGCTTTCATTGTACTGCGTGTTTTACAAAGCGATTATAGGTGATTCTTGTTTGTAATTGACGGTATTTTGTTGGTTGCAGGGAAGAGATTCAAAAAGCAGGAAACTTTGAAAAGGATAGATAGCAGCGGAACAGTTACCGGAAGCCGATCGAAAGCTGGGGCGAAATCTGCTGATGTAAAACACATTTATATGAATCTGCTTGCTGTTAAAACACAGATGTATGAATCTGAATTGCTGTTAAAACACAGCTGTATGAATCTGAATGATAAAACACATTTGTATGAATCTGCTTGCTGTTAAAACACAGCTGTATGAATCTGAATGATAAAACACATTTGTATGAATCTGCTTGCTGTTAAAACACAGTTGTATGAATCTGAATGCTAAAACACAACTGTATGAATCTGCTTGCTGTTAAAACACATTTGTATGAATCTGCTTGCTGTTAAAACACACCTGTATGAATCTGAATGCTAAAACACAACTATATGAATCTGCTTGCTGTTAAAACACAACTATATGAATCAGAATGCTAAAACACAACTGTATGCATCTGCTTGCTGTTAAAACACAACTGTTTGAATCTGAATGCTAAAACACAGCTGTATGAATCTGAATACTAAAACACAACTGTATGAATCTGCTTGCTGTTAAAACACAACTTATGAATCTGAATAATAAAACACAGCTGTATGAATCTGCTTGCTGTTAAAACACATCACCAAAAACAAACTGTTAAAACACAGTACCAAGAACATGCTGATAGATTCCAGCAAGAAAACGAAGGAATGATTGACATTACGTGAGATCAGAAATCGAAAACAAAAAATTCCGAAATTTATGTATAGTTAGTTATTGAAGATAATTTCCTAAAATAAAAATAGATTATGAAAGTACATAAATGCCCTTTTAGATAAAATCCTTCAATGCCACATATCGCGTTCTTATTGCTTCCTAGACTTTCTAGGAAAAACACACTTTCCACCCAACTCCTACTCCTCTTTGATATCTTATATTAATTTAGAAATTCACAATTACTTTAAATTACGGAGTTCAAATCATCAACAATTTCTTCACGTTGTGTTTTATCAGTTACTGATTTCATCACAATGTATTCTATCAGTTACCGGTTTCAGTTACTATTTCATCACAATGTGTTTTATCAGTTACTGGTTGATGTGATTTTGGCATTCTTGGTGTTGTGTTTTATCAGTTGCTGGTTTCATCACAATGTGTTTTATCAGTTACTAGTTGATATGATTTTGGCATTCTTGATGTTGTGTTTTATCAATTACTGGTTTCATCACAATGTGTTACACCAGTTATGATTCATAAATGGTATGTTCTTTTGTATTTTGGGTTCTTCACGATGTGTGATAGTGTATATAACACACCAGATGTAAACACTTGATAACTGATCACTTTTTGAACGCACTAATGGTACATCTACTATCTAACATTTGTATCCATTTCAAACAAACAATTTAGATCATTTATATTAAAATACATACTCAGTTTGCCCAACAACCATAAAAAAGGAATGCAAACAAAGAAATATAACATAAAACACACTACTTTGAACATAATGTCCAGAGAAAAAATAAAAAAATAACAACCACACCAATCAGTGTTTTCGTCTTCAACACAACCCAGTGTTTTCGTCTTCAACACACTATCATCATCAACCTTAAAATGGTAAAATACATCAACCTTTATAACACAACATATTCAGGTGTCATTTTAAAACACACTGTCATCATCAACCTTAACAACTAAATTTAGCAATCAAACCAACAATCAACTAAAACTGTAATAAAATGTTTACACACAACTTATTTATGCATCACAAACTACAACATCAATAATATAATATTATAATGTTACACACTCTAAAGGGTAAACATGTAAATCTTGTGAAATTACTGTCCATGGTTTGATTATGACTATATTGCACTAAGAAGAAGAAGAGTAGAAGCCAATGATAATGAACAAGTAAGCACCTCGTGAAAGCCTCCAGTTGTCATCCTTCCTGCGAGTTATTCACCATGATTAATATGAACTACCAATACAAGATTATATATTTATGTATTTATATAGTGTATACAGAAGTCCAGAGATCGTTTACCATTTAAGCAAACCAGAACAAAGAGAGAGAGAGAGGAAATCTTGAGGTTTTTGGAGGTGGGTTTAGAGAGAGGGGGGAAATCACGTGAAATTAGGATTGGTTATTGATATGACAGTTTCTTGACTGATTTAAAACACGTCCAATTATCAAAATACCCTTACTATATTAAAAGTCTCTAATTATATAATACAGATATTACGAAAATACCATCCATTTGATCTAAGCCATTAAACACACTCATCTGGTGGCCCAGATCGCTTCCTATACTTTCTAGGAAAAACACACTTTTCGTAAGATCCATACTCCGTAAATCAAAACCCTCTATCAAAGTTTATTTATAATATGGTATGGATGCGATCTGGTACAGTACTCGTACCTGTATTTGTGTTGTGTCGATATCAAATCTGAACAAAACTTGATACCGAATACCGTATCGAATATTATGGTACGGTATAGATATAGGTACAAATATTTTGATATAATACTCGATTTTGGTACCATTTTGTTTTGTTTTTGTTTTTTTTTTTTTTTGATCTTTTGAGCACTGATACGAGTATTAAATAGGTAAAATTGGTACGAGTATCAATAAAGTAAAATTAGTACGAGTAGTAGTACAATACGGGTATCAAATTGGTCAAAACGATAAAAGTACCATAATTCCATAATATAAAAAATAAAACATAATATCGGATTCATTCATAATCAAATTCGGTTCCAGTACCATTTATACCCATACTGATACCGAAAGTACTGAATACAAAATCAATAAAACTGGGTACTGATACATGTACCGAATAAACAAAATCAACACAGACACGGGTACTGATATGGGTGCGATACAATTTGGATACAGATACAATGATACTTAAAAAAAACCACATCCCTAAATACGAATCATCAACGTATACATGTTAAAATAAATTTAGAAATTCATTGTAGAACTCTTAAGGTGAGTTTGTTTCACAAAGATTCTATAGTATTGTACTTAAAAAAGTTTTTTTATAATGTTTTTAATTTATAATGTTTTATACATGTTTTTAAAACCCAATAGAATTTTAACCAAAAGACAAAATTGTTCCCCATTTTAATATCGAATTGAAGAACCGGAATCAACTAAGTGCATCACATTTGAAGCTCAATTTTTATCTATATAATTTAATTAAAAACATACTATTTAAATTCTATTTATTTTTTAAAAAACCTTATACATCAAACATTTTGTGATGTTGTCTACATCTCTATCTTATTCACAAACACTTATTTTATTATTTTTTTTTTCATTTCGTGTATATTCACAATAAAAATATAGAAGGTTGGATATGAGTCTAAAATATATAGGTGTACTTTAGTATCTATATTTTTTTTCTCTATTATAAAGATTCTACTATAGTGATGTTTTTGTTGTTTATGTATTTCTTTCTCTATATTAGGGATGAGCTCGGTACTAGTTCTGGTACCGAATTTCCCAGTACCAAAAATACTGGTACCGAATTTTGTCAAATATGGGCACCGGTACCGAAAATGTTCGGTACGGTACGGTAACGGTATTCAAGTGTAAAATTCTGTAAAATACAGGTATCGTGTCATACCGGTACCGATACCAAAAGTACCGGTACCGAAACACCAAATGGTGGGTACCGATTCGATACCGAAAAAAATTTGGTACGGAAAATTCAATACCAGTACCGGTTCGGTACCGATTCAATACCGTTACCAAATACCATATTCTATAGTACATATATTGTCTTAATATAGAGGCTCTCAGTATGAGTACTCTAACTACTTTTTCAACAAACAAAAATAAGAAATGTAACATGGAGTACTATATGGCTACACATTATAGATTGCTAATAAACATATAAAATTTATGTCGTTTCGGTGAAAACAATAAACCAACATACCAATATCAAACGAAATTGTTCATCAAAATCCAAAATAAAAATAAATATTCGTCATTTTTTGACACACCTGGTGAAAACCTTGATCTAGATCAACTAAAATGATGAAGAACTTGTTTAAAGAGGCAGGATCTAAGAGAAAACACCTATAAATGTGAAAACGGTGAAAACGCCTCTCATCCGTTGGATCAAAACAATCTATGGATTAGATTAGCGCGGATGTGTTTTGGTAAAATATTCAACTTTCGAACGTGAGCGCGCTTCATTAAAGGCAAAAAGGTAAATGTGCATCTACAAAACTCATCAAAATGCGACCGAAACATATATATATACTTCCCAGAGAAACCTCTCCAATTCCAACGAAAAACGCCAAAACCCTAGAAAACGCGAAACCACAATATTATGGCGTCTAAAGATCAAACAAGATCTAGAGGCAAAAAACTGAGTGAGTTAACTTCGATTTACATTATGCTAGTTTTATGATGATTTTGATGTTTTAGTTTTATCAATAAATGTACAATTTCTATGGGAGTGGAATCCGTAGAGTCACCTGCTCTAAAACGCCAAAGAACCGCCAAGCAACGAAAGAAGACAACAACAAAACATGGTAGAGATGGTTACATTTTATGCGATTTATTAAGTCGGAAACACCAACAATTTTATAATGTTTGTTTGTAAAACTCCATATAAAAGGCAGAACTGAGTATCTATAAAGATCTGTTGTTAAACGCCATATATCATGTAATATACTTTGATAGTTTGTTACTAAACGCCAATACATGTATTGTTTGTATAATATTGTTTGACTGTATGAGAACGCCATTTTACATATATCATTTGTGTTATTAAATGTCATGTATCATTTATGATTGTCTTATTGAACGTCATGTATCATTTGTGTTATTAAACGCCATGTAACATTTGTGTTATTAAATGTCATGTATCATTTGTGTTATTAAACGTCATGTATCATTTGTGTTATTAAACGTCCTGTATCGGTTTTGTTACTAACTGTGATTCTGTGAATGTGTTAAATGCCATGTAAAAGTTATGTGTGGAAAATGTTTGTGCAAACACCAAGAAAAACAAGAAAACGCCAAAAATAGTATAATGTTTGAATTATTAATCGATCATCTTAGGTAATATATTACTTTAACTTAAAAACAGAGACGATTATAGACTAATGGCAGGTAGACAAGCAACAAGTTGCGCCGCTACCCCCTTCTGAATAGTAAACCCTACCCTGCTAAACACAAAATTCTGCCCCTTAACATGAGCGGTGTTACTGCTTACCACCTGCTGAACTCGCTTGAGGAACCGCACCGCGTCAGGGGCGAGAGCGCCAAAGGTAGTTTATGAAAATCCGTCATGATCTTGTTAAGTGGAGGAAAATGCTAGTAATTGAAGAGGCTGATGAAGAGGCAAACTTGAAACAAGATTTGTTAGAGTTGGATGCTTTAGTTGAAGAGCGGGATTTGACGGAAGCCGAGGAGTGGGTTCATACAGAGGCGACTAAAAGTTAAAAGAATTGGAGGAATGTAAAGCTAGGGACCTTCGGCAAAAAGTGCGAGTACGATGGGCTAAGGATGGCGATGAGAATACGAGCTTTTTTCATGGTATGGTGAATAAAAGAAAGGTGTCTAATAATATTCCGGGGTTAACGGTTAATGGGACGTGGATTTTTAAGCCTTCGGAGGTTAAAAAAGAAGTCCTTCAATTCTTCAAAAGTCGTTTCGTGGAGGATATAGAACAGAGGCTGCACTTAGAGTGTTATGGGATAAAACAATTAAATGATGAAGATGTCGATATGCTTGTTCAACCTTTTTCAGAAAAAGAAATAAAAGATGTGGTGTTCGAATGTGGCGGAGATAAAGCTCCGGGTCCGGATGGGTTTAATTTTCGGTTTGTAAAACGATTTTGGAGTTTGTTTGCTTCTGATTTTGTGAGGTTGATGAATTATTTCGCTGAAACCGGAAAGATTAATCGTGGTGTTGGTTCGTCTTTCATTACTTTAATCACTAAAGTTAATGATCCGGTGCATCTTGGTGAATATCGTCCTATTACTCTCATTGGAATTATCAGTAAGGTAATTTCTAAAGTTCTTGCCAATAGAATTAAAATGGTGATGGGTAAAGTTATTCATGAAACGCAATCCGCGTTTTTGTCGGGAAGATATATTTTGGACGGGCCATTGATTATTAGTGAAATTCTCTCTTGGGCGAAACGAATGGGTAAAGCGCTATTTTTAGTTAAAATAGATTTCGAAAAGGCATATGACAATGTGAACTGGGACTTTTTTATCTCGGTTATGCGACAGATGAGGTTTCCCGAGGTGTGGTATAAGTGGATTAAAGGGGTTTTATCTTCGGCCCGGTCTTCGGTTCTGGTTAATGGAGTGCTACTTTCGAGTTTGCTTGCGAGAAGGGTCTTAGGCAAGGAGATCCTATTTCGCCATTTCTTTTTGTTATTGTCATGGAGGCGTTGTCTTGTATGATTCGGAAGGCGTGTGATAGTGGCTTTTGACGGGGTTCGGCTTCCTAATGATGGTCCGTTGGTTTCTCATTTGCTCTACGCGGACGATGCAATGATCGTGGGTGAGTGGTCTAAGTTTAACTTTAAGGCGTTGAAGAGGATTTTACGTATTTTTCATTTATGTTCCGGGCTCCGTATAAACATTCAAAAGTCTAGTTTATTCGGTGTGGGGAAAACGATGCAGGAGGTTGAGGTAATGGCGAATGGGTTGGGGTGTAGGCCGGGAATTATCTCGTTTAAATATTTGGGAATTCAAGTTGGTGCTAACATGAATCGCATTATTAATTGGGAACCGGTTGTTGAAGTGTTTAAAAACCGCTTATCTAGGTGGAAGGCTAATGTTTTATCTATGGGTGGTAGAGTGGTGCTTATCAAATCGGCGCTAGAGAGCCTCCCTTCGTATTATTTCTCTTTATATAAAGCGCCAGTGACTATTATTAATAAACTTGAAAGTATTATTAGGCGTTTTCTTTGGGGTGGTGACGAACATAGGAATAAAGTGCATTGGGTCGCTTGGGAGGTTGTTACAAAGGCTAAAAGTGAAGGCGGCTTGGGTATAAACAAACTTGAGGATTGTAATAATGCTTTGATGCTTAAATGGTTATGGCGTTACCGGTTAGAATATGATGCGTTATGGAGAAAGGTGGTCGATGCAGTTCATGGCTCGCATAGAAGATGGGAAATGTTTTATTGCAATAAAAGATTTTCCGGTACTTGGAGCAAAATTATTACGTGCGGGTCTCGTTTGAAAGCACAACATAACTACTTTGTGAATATGATCCGATGTTCGGTCGGTAATGGTAATTCGGTTAGATTTTGGATTGATCCATGGATTGAAAATGAACCGCTAAAGAACGTGTATCCTTCTTTGTTTCGGTTAGAATTAAACAAATGGTGTTCGGTGGCCGATCGGCTTGGTATGGAAAACAATCGAACTGTGATGAATTGGAACTGGAGGGTGTACCCGTCCTCGTCCTCTGATGTCGAGATTCATGAGTTGATTGGGCTTCTTAGAAGGTTTGAGAATATAAGGCATAATGATAATGAAGATAGTTGGCTTTGGAATGGGGAGGTAGACAAAGAATTTTCGGTTTGCGAGGTTCGGAAATGGATTAAAGGCGATGTAGCAAGGGATACTCTTGGTTGTTACAAATGGTGTAAATGGGTTCCAAACAAATGTAATGTTTTTATGTGGCGCGCTCAAATGGATAGGATCCCGACAAAGATGGCTCTTAGGAGAAGAAACATTATGGTGGGAGATAACTTATGTGCTTTATGTGGCGATTCAGATGAAAACTCAGATCATTTGTTTTCAGCTTGTAGCGTGTCAAGTGGAGTTTGGCTCGGTATTTCTTCTTGGTGTAATATTTCGCCTTTCTTTTTGTTTTCAGTAAAAGATGTGGGGCGGATAGTGGAGTCGATGAGCGAATCGGATTTGAAGAAAGAGATAATTTATGGTATTCTTATTGTTAAATGTTGGTGTATTTGGAAGGCTAGGAATGAGAAGGTTTTCTCTAGTGTTAACCCGAACGTGGTCCAAATGGTTTCCGATATAAAATCTTTGGGGTATCTTTAGTATAGGAATAGAAATAAGAAGGGCACGGTGGATTGGATAGATTGGTGTAAGTTTTCTTGTAATATGATGTAATTTTGTTCTAGGCGGTTATTTCCTCCTTGTAGATTACGCCGGTTTTGTGTTTTAATGAAGTTCTGTCACACCCCGATTTCCACGTGTCTCACCGGTGGGCCCGGTGGGGGATTACCGTGACGATGTTGGCAACAATATAGTCAAACCACACAATTATATAATGCACAGCGGAAGCTTAAAGATAAATAAATATATTTCAACCTCTGATTGTAATATCAAATGTATTACAGAAGTCGAATGTATCCACAGCGGATCAAAATAAATAAATATTGTTCATTCAGATACGGCATCGAGTTTGCGAGACTATTCGTGATGCTTAGGCAGCTAATACCAGCCAATTTCGTCTAGCACCTGCACTTAATCTTTTTGGGGAAAATACGTCAGTTTACACTGGTAAATACATTCAACTGACACATTTGAAAATGTTTATTAAAATTGGTTTGAATGCACAAGGCACAAACTCTTTTATAACTTGGGAAAATTATAATAAAATCTTGTGAACGTTTTACATGTTCTTTTATGCGTTCAGTAGCCCGGGTCGTGCCGGGTTAAAGATTTATAGACACACCACGTTTGCGTAAAACCGTAGTATAAAAACCAACGGCTACGTCTTTTAAATTTAATGTCGACACTTTATACCGGGTGTACGCCTACACCGGGATGTCGATGGTCGTGGCCATTTCGTAAAATGATGCCAAGGATATCCGGGACAACGGTCATTAAACCCCCCAAAGGCTTATAAGCAACAAAACTGTTTAAATGAGCCGATCATATTATTTAATTAACCACCTAAGCGATGGAAGAATATAATGCTCAATCAAGCGGTATTAATATACCGTAACCCAAGCCCATATAGGGGAAATAAGTTAAAGTATTTACCTTTGCAAGTATATTTCCTTAATTTGGATTAAATCACCGATAGCTTTTACTGGGGCTCCTAATCTGGAACGAAGGTTTTAATTAACCTCTTAGAATCCTAACGAGTCTTTATAATGGCCGTAGCCTAGACCGGTTGGTTCCGATATATATAGATATGGTTTAATCGCGCGAAAAGCGAAAACCGAGAATGGAGTGTGATTCTGTCCCAACAAGTTCAGAGACTTGTTTTATATGGGTTAATGGTTCACACTCTGGATTTTGGGGTTCAAATAATATAATTTGACCCGTATCGGCTAATTTATGAAAACTAGTTTCATAAGCCGAACCGTGCGCGCAATAGGCGAAACGGTTAACCATGAGAGTCGTACGCTTATTTCCTAAGTCAATATGCCTTAAATGGGTTGTGGTATCAGTAGGATACCTTCCGTGATGCCCGTAACGAGTTTAAGTTAGTATTATGCCCCGTAGGGGCTTTTCGGTCATTTTAAAGACTTTAAAAGGGCTTTTCGAGTTCTACAGGAAATCTGAGTTTCCCGAGCAGCTTATAAAGCTTAAAATACTTTATTTATTATTTAAAATCAGTAGCAACTGGAATCGGGTCAAAAGACCTTGTAGAACTCATGTTTTGGCCGAAAAGGGCATATTCGGTATTTACCGAACCGTAGCCATAACCGCAGGTTATGAGCGAGGTAAAAATTATTAAAAATCTTTAAAATTCCCAAAATATTATTTCAATATAGTGGGTAAAAGTTTTGGTGACGAAATCTTGGTTTAGATAGGTGTTATGCTAATTGCGCCGTTAATTAATAAAGTTTTCTTTAAATGCGCCATTTAGCATAACTCTCATTCTAGACCTCGGATTGACGTGAAACTTTAAGGACATGCCTATAATTTAGTAAGCAAGGTTCTGGTCTGTTCACGCGTCCGAAATACTCGTTTTATTTTCAAAATGGCGTTACGGTCAACTTTTAGGCGAATGACGGAAATGCGCAAAAGACTCGGATAACTCATGAACCGATCACAGAGGTTTATACCGACATGTGACCTGGTCCTAAGAGAGTCCTAAGGTATATTTATACCTCACTAAAACGGGTCAGAACTGAAGTCAAAGCAAAAGTCAAACTTTTGCGACATTCGGCTCCGAACCGGTTCAATATAGCAAATGGTCGATTCAAACGAGCGCAAACAAGTTTATATACTTAATATCATGTTTTATAAGTGTCAAAACAGGTTTCATAACATATACTTTACAGATTATGCATAAATCGCTAAAATAGCTTTATGTTGACTTTTTAACCGCACGTTTGACTCGATATTTGACATAGTTAGAGTGGTGATCAGGGGGAACCTTTTTAGAGGTTTATTACCCACATAAATACCATCTCATAACCACTTTTGATTCGTCATAAGACTGAACCATTTGCAAGTTATTGTAATGACAACCGTTAGTTACGACGGTTGTGTTTATAGGCTAAAACTATGGAAATGTATGACCAAAATGGTTATGAACGACTTACAGAAGTTGTATCTTGATTATGGAACAGAAGAGAATGCTAGGGAGCTCTTGGAATGATCAGATGGAAGTGTTTGAGTTGTGTGAATGTTGTAACCTCAACATTGCTATTTATAGTGCTCAAAGGACCTCAAGATCATCACAACTCAGCCTACATTTGATCATGGATCATGGGCAGGTGTCCCTAAGGTGTATGGGTCGAGTAGGGGGCACCCATGCCTCATTGATTGTTGTTTGGTCGTTCAAATGCTCCAAAAGGCAAGTAGTTACAACTTTCTGCATCTGGGCGTCTAATGCGGCCCGCATGGGAGTTCCATGTGTTTCTAATGCGGGCCGCCTGGGATTTAAATACCAGGCGAGTAAAAGAGGAGGCTCGCGGCCCGCCTTAACTTAACCACAAATGCAATGCGGGTCGCGTGGGGCCTGTTTTTCAGATTTTTAAAATCTTTTGAAATGATTACGAAATCCTGGTAATTAATAACGAAATCTTTCGTAATGATTTACCTGACCTTTCGGGTTTGAAGGGGTAACTTTGCGGTTTGGCCCTCGGTTATTTACCGATAGGGGCCTCGTGTTATTTACCCGCATTATAAAGTCCCCGGTTAATTTATTAATTATTTGGAAAGCCTTAACTTTCACTGTTGACGCTTTTAACCCTTCTCATACGAATTCGAGTATAACTCTCTCGTTTTAAGACGGAACTTCGCGGAATTTATACAGTATATTCTAGTGAGCGTATAATACTTGTTACGAAGCCTTGGGAACGTTAAAGGGTCACTCAGAGGTATAATTAAACATGTTGACACAGTTAACCCCTGTAGCTCGTAATCTCTCACTTTCTTCCGCGTTTCGCTTCCGTACGATCTATGATTTATTCGTTTGAAGGTACAAGCGTTATTTAGGGTTACTATACAGTATATATACCCTTGTTGACATTTATAACCCTCGAATTTATATACTTTCAAGGTTTGTCAAAATTAGTCCTTTATTTATTATGGATGCCACGCGTAATCAAATGACACGTGTTAACACATCATTGGACACAAAAATTCGAGGTGTTACATCCTCACCCCCTTAAAATAAATCTCGACCCGAGATTTACTCAAATAAATAGGGGTACTTTTCTTTCATTGTAGCTTCGACTTCCCACGTATATTCAGGACCTCTACGTGCATCCCATTTGACTTTTACAATCGGTACGTGCTTTCTTCGAAGTTTCTTCACCTGTCGATCTTCAATCGACAAAGGTTTTTCTATGAACTTTAAGCTCTCATCTATATGCACATCTGTGTGTGGAATCACCAATGATTCATCGGCGAAACACTTTTTGAGATTGCAGATGTGGAACACATTGTGAATTCCATTGAGCTCTTCAGGCAAGTTCAACTTATAGGCGACTGACCCGACCCGTTCAATGACCTCAAAAGGTCCTATGTATCTCGGACTCAGTTTGCCTTTCTTGCCGAAACGCATCACCCCCTTCCAGGGTGATACCTTAAGCAACACTTTTTTCACCTACTTCGAAGTGAAGATCCTTACGTTTTGGATCAGCGTAGCTTTTCTGCCTATCGCGGGCAGCCTTGAGACGTTCCCGGATCTGGACAATCTTGTCCGTTGTCTGGAAAACAATCTCTGGTCCTGATAATTGGACCTCTCCTACTTCCGCCCAACAAACAGGCGATCTACATTTCCTACCGTATAATGCCTCGAAAGGCGCAACCTTTATGCTGGTGTGGTAGCTATTATTGTAGGAGAATTCGATCAGGGGTAAATTCTTATCCCAGTTACCGCCTAAATCGATTGCACATGCACGAAGCATGTCTTCTAGCGTTTGGATAGTACGCTCACTTTGACCGTCCGTCTGTGGATGGTAAGCCGTACTAAAGTTTAAACGCGTGCCCAAAGATTGCTGGAAACTCTTCCAAAAATGAGACGTGTACCTGGTATCCCTGTCCGAGATAATAGTCACAGGTATGCCGTGTAAGGCTACAATCTTATCAACATAAAGTTGGGCTAACATATCGGAGCTATACGTCTCCTTAATGGGTAGAAAATGAGCTGATTTAGTCAGCCTATCGACTATGACCCATATTGTATCGTTTCCTTTCCTGGTTTTGGGTAACTTGGTTATGAAGTCCATAGTTACGCATTCCCACTTCCACTCGGGAAGTTCAGGCTGTTGTAGCAAGCCAGACGGCTTTTGGTGCTCGGCTTTGACTTGAGCACAAGTCAAGCACTTTGCTACATGGGCGGCTACAGACTTTTTCAAGCCTATCCACCAATAATTTGCCTTTAAGTCTTGGTACATTTTGTCAGCACCAGGATGGACTGAGTATTTGGAACTATGGGCTTCCTGGAGAACAACATCTCGTAGTCCTCCATAAATCGGAACCCATATACGTCCGTTCAGCCTAAGAATTCCATCCTTGCTAAGAGTCAACTGCTCCCCAGTTACTCCCAGCTTTTCATTAGGGTAATTAGCTTCCAACACTGCCTTTCGCTGTGCAGCTAAAATCCTTTCAATTAAATTGTTCTTGACCTCAATGCTCTTGGCATTGATTCGAATAGGTTTTACCCTTTCTTTTCTGCTCAAGGCATCGGCGACTACATTCGCCTTGCCGGGATGGTACCTGATTTCACAATCGTAGTCATTCAAGGTTTCCATCCAACGGCGCTGCCTCATGTTCAACTCCTTCTGGTTGAACAGGTGCTGGAGGCTTTTGTGATCGGAATAAATCACGAATTTAATACCGTAAAGGTAATGCCTCCACAACTTCAGTGCAAATACAACGGCACCCAACTCCAAATCATGGGTGGTGTAATTCTTTTCATGCACCTTTAATTGCCTTGAAGCATAGGCAATCACCTTGCCCTTCTGCATAAGCACACACCCCATGCCTGTGTGTGATGCATCACAGTAAACTACGAATTCATCTGTACCTTCAGGTAGTGTCAACACAGGTGCGTTGCTTAGCTTTTGCTTCAGTATTTCGAAGGACTCTTGCTGCTTTGGGCCCCAAATGTACTTTTCTTTCTTCTTGGTCAAGGAAGTCAAGGGCGCAGCAATCCTTGAAAAATTTTCAATAAACCTCCTGTAGTATCCTGCTAACCCCAGGAAACTACGGATTTCGGTAGGCGTCTTTGGCTCTTGCCAGTTCATGACCGCCTCTACCTTAGCGGGATCCACTTGGATACCACGCTCACTCACAACGTGACCCAAAAACTGAACCTCTCGTAGCCAAAACTCACACTTCGAGAGCTTGGCGTAGAGTTTCTCACGTTGTAGTAATTCGAGAATGCAACGAAGATGCTTCTCGTGGTCTGCTTGGTTCTTGGAATATATAAGGATATCGTCGATGAAGACTATGACAAATTTGTCCAAATACGGCTTGCAGACGCGATTCATGAGATCCATGAACGCAGCCGGTGCATTTGTGAGCCCAAAAGGCATCACTAAGAACTCGTAATGACCATAGCGAGTCCTAAATGCTGTCTTATGTACATCTTCATCTCTGACCTTTAGCTGATGATAACCCGACCTTAAGTCGATCTTTGAGAAGTAGCTCGCTCCTTGCAGCTGATCGAACAGATCATCGATCCTTGGCAAAGGATATCTGTTCTTTACGGTAACTTTATTTAGCTCTCGGTAGTCGATACACAACAGCATCGATCCGTCCTTCTTCTTTACAAATAGGACTGGTGCTCCCCAGGGAGATGAACTAGGTCTGATAAAACCTTTCGCCAGCAGTTCATCCAACTGGGTCCTCAGTTCTTTCATTTCTGTCGGAGCTAATCTGTAAGGTGCTCTTGCTATCGGAGCCGCTCCAGGAATGATGTCTATTCTGAACTCCACTTGTCTATCTGGTGGCAAACCAGGTAGTTCTTCGGGAAAAACCTCGGAGTATTCAGAAATGACAGGAAGATCCTCGATCTTCGGCTTAGGTTCTTCTATTATCACCTGAGCCATGTAAATTACACAGCCTCTGTTTAAACACCTTGAAGCTTTGAGCATAGATACGTCCTCGGGTAACCCGTACTGCGTATCTCCCCGAATGGTAAGAGATTCACCACTCGGAGTCTTTAAAACAATCTGCCTCTTGCCGCAAATGATTTGGGCCTGATTACGGGATAACCAGTCCATGCATAGCACAATGTCAAAACCCGCTAATTTGAAGGGGAGTAGAGATAAAGGAAAAGAATGGTTCCTAATGGACATTTCGCATCCTTCTAGAACAGTTGAGACGGTTTCTATCGTGCCGTCTGCTAACTCTACTTCGTATTTCATATCAAGGGTTTTGATAGGCATATTCAGTAGTTGGCAAAATTTCTGGTCTACAAAGGATTTATCAGCGCCAGAATCGAATAGGACTCTTGCAAATATATTATTTACGAGAAAAGTACCTGTAAGCACATTGTCGTTCTGAACCGCTTCCTTTGCATCCATGCGAAAAACTCTCGCATTTGACTTTTTCGTCTCTTCCGCCTTCTTGGCATACTTTGGGCAGTTACTCTTGATGTGCCCTTTTTCATTACAACCATAGCAGGTTGCATCCTTGATTTTCTTGCACTCCACAGTCTTATGATCCTTGGACTTGCATAGTCCACAGGAAGGAGTCTTTGATTGCGACTGTGAGTTTGATGCAAATCTGCATTTCCCAGAGTGGGGTTTCTTGCAGATCTTGCAGTTGGGCCTTTCACCAGTTTGCCCATCCTTCTTCGCCTCCGACCCTCTTTTGCCTTCACCGCTTCCACGGTGCTTCTTCCCTGATCTTCGTGAGGTATCATCCTCACGTTTTCTCTTCTCAGCCTCCTTGTTCCTTAGTGTCCTCAGACGGACAGCATCTAAAGTTAGTGACAAGGAGAGGTCAGTGACTGACCTGAAGGTCGTCGGCCGAGAGGCCTTTACACTCGCCTTTATTGCGGGCTCCAAGCCCCCAATAAAACAGGCGATTCTTCGAGGTTCTGGGGTCACAAGGTACAGGACCAGACGAGACATTGTATTGAAACTCGTCAAATATGCCTGGCAGTCCAGGTTCGTCATCACCAGTGACACAAAGTCAGCCTCGATCTTCTCAACCTCATGCTGAGGGCAGTAGTTTTCCTTAATGAGAGCAATAAATTCCTCCCATGTCATCTTGTACAAAGCAGACTTACCAGATGCCTGCACCAACGCCCTCCACCACGCCAGGGCCTCGCCCTTAAATGACTGGGACACATATTTCACCACATCCCTCGCTGCACACCCGCTGATGTCCACAATAGTGTCCATCTCATCTAGCCAGGTGATACAATCAACAGCACCTTTCTCCCCTGTAAATTCCCGGGGCTTACAAGATACAAAGTATTTGTAAGTGCAACCCTTGGCATTTGATGCATCAGTATATTCTCTATCGCGATGAACGCTGTCCTCAGTGGACGAGTGTTTGTCGTCATCTTTCTTGGGTTCAGAGGGTGGTTTGGAGTGTGTCTTTGGTTTAGAGGGTGGCTTTGACACGGTTCTGCCTTGGGACTCAGTATATTGACGATCAAGAGCTGCCTGAACAACATTGTCAATCAGAGCCTTCAGTTGTGCGCCTGTCAATTGCACTGGCGTATTGTCGTATTCATCATCATTAGTATGGCTATTCTCTCCGTTGGGATCCGCCATTGTAACTTGAATCTGTTACAAAAGATAACAAAATTTTATTCAGGAGATTATTATATAATCGTCTTTTATGACAATTTGTCAACCATGGTACGGAGACCATATTTGGTTAACTTATTATTTCATTACATATTAGGATTTGAATATATCCTATTTCAGCTATATAAATAGTATTGGTGGCGCAAAGCCTAATCCCGATGGTGTTTTATAATATTAGCCGAGATTTCAGAGAATCAAAGGCATAGAGGTTTGAACCGTAGTTCTCTTACCCCTTTCTGGCAGGGAGTCATAGACCACCACTGTCTTTTGTCGTATAAGACAATTATTACGGCCCATAGGCGCTACACCTCTAATGGATGTTTTTAATATGGTTGGCCCGTAGGCACTACATCTCTCATGGATGTTTTAATAAGGTTGGCCCGTAGGCACTACATCACTAATGGATGTTTTAATAATATTGGCCCGTAGGCACTACATCACTAATGGATGTTTTAATAGTATTGGCCCGTAGGCACTACATCACTAATGGATGTTTTAATAAGGTTGGCCCGTAGGCACTACATCACTAATGGATGTTTTAATAATATTGGCCCGTAGGCATTACATCACTAATGGATGTTTTAATAGTATTGGCCCGTAGGCACTACATCACTAATGGATGTTTTTAATAATATTGGTCACCTTCATTGGTGATTTAACCCACGATTTATAAATCATTTAGTTGGGTTTTGAAATCCTTAAAGGATTATTGTATATGAATGACGTGCGTGATTTTAACGAATCACATCTGCCATGATTGTTAACATGCGTACAGAGGTTAACAGGGAATCAGAATCCTTTCAATTAGGTCGTACCATCTTGACTGGATCTTAAAAGACACCAAGCTAGGTTTCACCTTTTAAGATTCTTTATTTAGGCAGATCAATATAAAAGGAATGGTTTTGATTTATTTTATATATATTAAAACAAAACTCATAACATACATTCCAAAATCTCAAATACAATAACATATTGCCCTAAACGGGTCTTTCAAATAGTACATACCTCCATAGAGGTTTAAAAATAAGTGACAAGTCCACGCAGGGACTAATACAAGATAGGTGTCCATGCAAGGACTAAAAGATAAGTCCACGTAGGGACTGAAATACGATAAGTTGTCCACACAGGGACTTATTTCAAAGTAGAAATTACATTAGTACAACTATTAAGGGCTAGTGGTCACGTTTCTTCTTTTTGCCCTTTAGTAGGTTCGCCAAGCCTTTGAGAAATCCTCGGTGGCTTTTCTTCTCTTCCTCGAACTCTCTCTCCACACGATCTAGTCGATGGAGTATTTCTTCCTGTTCAGGAGGAGAGAAACGTGGTTGTGGCGCTTGATGCGGAACTGGAGGTCTGGGAGGTATTGGATACCCATGAGCTGAGTAGTCCGGTGGTCCCATGTTTCCATGTGCTCCGTCAGGGTAGCGCGCATTATATCTTGCCGACACCACATATGGGTCGCGCTCATAGCCGTAGTTGTATTGTGCTTGTGATGGTTCGAACGGGTTGTAAGCCGTTGGACCCGTATAAGCAGGTATGGGTTGGTCATACCCAAATGGTGGCGAATTTTGTGCAGCTGGTGCGGAGTTCGCCTCCTGTATAGGACTTGAAGGTCCTTCTTCTTGTAGTGGCGGATAGTGGCTACTACTAGAGTGTCGAGGAGTGCTGAAGTGGATACCCCCTCCTCCTCGTGTAGACATACGAGCATTTGTCCTCCTACGCCTCGGCGGATCAGGTATTACTGGTTGTGCCGGTGGCGGAGGTGGTGGCGTAACTGCCTCAAAGCGTGAATCCTCAGAGGGATCTTGTGGATGTCGCGGTTGTTGAGATGTCTGTTGAGGTGGCGTGTAGTACCACTCATGTCGGTCAAACAACGCTTGGAAACTGTCTGGCCCCTGATAGGGTGTGCCATGGAAGGATGACCCATCAGAGACTTCTATCGGATGCGTGGGCGTACCACGAGCTGGTTCAGTAGGATCCTCATCTTCCTCCATGGGATCTTCAGAAAAATGGTCTTGTGGACCTAGTGGAACAAAACCTGAAGGTTCCTGTATGTAGTCAGCCGGATTAAACTGACCTATGTAGTATGGAGTAGGGTCGTCATAATTCCGGGTCGATACCGAACGTTGTAGAGGTATGAAGGAAGGTTGTGGGTTGTTGGGATCATTTTCCGAGTTTGGCCCAAAGGAGTGCCGATAAGATGGCGTCGAGCTGTGCGAGGTGGAATGCCTCGCGGGTTCGTAAAGATCTCTTCGTCGTTGTGGCTCTTCGCTCCTTGTCATCGAAGGATGTCTTGTACCAGATGGTCCAGCTTCGTTATCGTGATGTGTCACGATTTCTCCTCTGCCTCTTCTTCCCCTTCCTCTTCCTCGGAATATAACAGGTGGCATTTTCCTGCTCCAAAACTTATTAAAAATCGAAATGAAAAATAATGACAAAAAGGAGTATCAGTCCGAATTTGTCCTAAGTTCTTGTCTAGACTCAAGTATGTGCAATTGTGTCATTGAGATTAAACACAATATGGTAGTGTTTAATTCACTCAATGTTGGCTCTGATACCAACCTGTCACACCCCGATTTCCACGTGTCTCACCGGTGGGCCCGGTGGTGGATTACCGTGACGATGTTGGCAACAATATAGTCAAACCACACAATTATATAATGCACAGCGGAAGCTTAAAGATAAATAAATATATTTCAACCTCTGATTGTAATATCAAATGTATTACAGAAGTCGAATGTATCCACAGCGGATCAAAATAAATAAATATTGTTCATTCAGATACGGCATCGAGTTTGCGAGACTATTCGTGATGCTTAGGCAGCTAATACCAGCCAATTTCGTCTAGCACCTGCACTTAATCTTTTTGGGGAAAATACGTCAGTTTACACTGGTAAATACATTCAACTGACACATTTGAAAATGTTTATTAAAATTGGTTTGAATGCACAAGGCACAAACTCTTTTATAACTTGGGAAAATTATAATAAAATCTTGTGAACGTTTTACATGTTCTTTTATGCGTTCATGTCACACCCCAACCAATGGCGGAAACATCGGGATGAGACGAAGTGTGAAGATTGCTCGAGACATCATAACGCTATTTGTGACAATAATTTAATAATCCAAATTTCATTTCCAAAATAAATGTCAAAACATTACAAGAAAAGCAAATAACAACATTGTTCAACATAACATAAACAAAATTGATACAACACTTTAAACCTAAACGTCTAAGTGAGTATTTAGGCATCTTTGCTATCCGTTTTCATTTCATCATCATCAACCTGTAACATGTTTAAAAATACAATTCAATGCAAAAGCAAAGGCGAGTATACAAGTTTGGTACGTACATAGCATAAGATAAAAAGTGTGAACAATTCCTCATGGCAAGCATATGATTCAAGATAAACATTAAATATGGCATGTGTCTAACATATCAAACCAAGAAAACGCAATATGCTCAAGACATAACCTCAAGTTTACGGGCGGGTCGTTAATCCTATAGCGCTACATATGTCAAGGTTTGGCTCGTACGAAGTTAATGATAAGTTCAACACATAAGAATAACCCAAGTTTAAAGTATCAAGTCATCACGTATACAAGCATGTTATAGGAACGTTCATGTGTTTAACAAAGTGTTCATGTGTAAGTTAATAGGTAAACATGTTACACCCCAAAAGTGGTAAAAGTAAAAAGGGGGAAATACGAGTATACTCACGGTTTACAAGTGGTGACTTGAAATTCCGAGAGCAAGTTTGTAGATGAATTAGTTCGGAGCACCTTGTCCTTCTACACAAGGAAACGTAGGTGTGTGAGTTTGGCGTATAACGGAAGATTATAGATTCGGAGTTTTTAATATATAGAAAGTAACATAGGTGAAAATAATCATCTTGTACGCATAACTCTTGTTCTTGACACTATTGAAACTCAAAAGAGTTGGTATGATTTCATGGATTCTAAGATCCATTAGAGTCGTAACAAGGGCATGGTCATAGATGATGTAACGTCCACTTAACAAATAACTATTAAGTCATCATCAAGTCTTAGTTACTTAGATGTATACATATAGAATAACTTAGATATTATATAGTTTACAAGTCTTATGATTCAAGCATGAGGTAGGAGATTAATGTCTCCATTTAGGTACCTCTTTGTGTCATAGAATACATACATGAGGTAGGAAGAACAAGCTTCCATTTAGGCACCTCTATTGTTCACCACTACACTTGTTGTTATAAACAACAAGGAGGGTCATGAACATACAAGTATCAAGGTATTAACAACAACTAATCTATAGCAAAACATCAAGTAATGAGTGGATTCTTATGAAGGATAGCCCAAGCTAATCCAACCATCACACATTCAACAAGTTTCACACTTGAACATTACTTGTGGGTAAAACCCTAATTAAAAACAGAAAGTTTATGAGGTTTTAACCTCTGATTTAGATGTCTCAACCTTGTTTTTAAGCTTAACCAACCATGGGATAAGTTGTAAGCATTAGGACATAGGTATGAGATGTGTTGGACACAAGTTGCATAGATTTAAACAAGTTTTTGATGAACATAAAAACAAACAGAAAGTTTATGGACTATTTCGGGGCATTTCCAGGTCTGATTTCTCCAAGGAGAAGTCTAGGAATCGAACCCCATGATTATACAAGCAAGTAGGAAAAAGAATCGAGTGAATCGGATAAGAATTGAGTGAGTTATGCTCATTTTCGTGAAGGGGTGTCAATCTACTCGAACCTTTGCTTTCAGCTACGGTTTGGAGGATGTTTTGAGAGTTTTTAGTGTTGCAAAAGTGGTAGGGAGGCTGGTTATAAGTGGTATTTATAGGGGGAAGGATTAGGGTTTCAATGGGTTGGGCTTTGGAAGTGTTTAGAAGGGGTTACACCTTGAAACTAGCCCACAAAACCCAACTATATGGGGCTGAATTTTGCTGAATTTGGGCTGCCATGTTTCTTTAGTTTTTTATTTTTTTAAAACATTATAATGAGTAATTTTATTAGTTAAGTTGTGTAATAATATGCAACAATGTTTCCCCTAACTTGTAACAAGGTGAAATATGAAATAAAACATGATTTAACTAGGCAAAAAGTGTAATGTACAAGTATGTAACATGTTTGTAAGTAACAAGTATATGTCACATATTTACAAGTTCAACATATGTTTGTAAGTATCACAAAGAAGTATCAAATGATCTCATGATTAATCGTATTATGGTGTATGTATAGTATGTAACAAGGAAATGCAAGTTTTCATTCATGATCAAAATCTCGAGTTTACAACGAGTACTAGAAGGAACGAGTACAATGATACAAAGCTTCCAAAATTAGCAACACGAGTAAGACAAGCTATAAATAGAAGTACAAAACACAGGGCGTTACAGTCTCCCCTCCTTTAGGAAATTTCGTCCCGAAATTTAGGAAGACTCAGGGAAAAGATGAGGATATTTCGATTTCATTTCGCTTTCGAGCTCCCAAGTAAATTCAGCGCCACGTTTTCCTTCCCATCGAACTTTGACAATAGGAATTCGACTGCGCCTCAATTGCTTGGTTCCTTGGTCCATGATTTCGACCGGTTTTTCTACAAAGTGAAGTGTTTCGTTGACTTGCAAGTCTTCGAGAGGAACGTGGAGTCCTTCGTCAGCTAGGCATTTCTTTAAGTTGGACACATGGAAGACAGGGTGTACATTGCTGAGTCCTTCAGGCAGGTCCAGTCTATACGCAACCTTGCCAATCCTTTCGAGAATCTTGAAAGGACCAACGTAGCGAGGTGCGAGTTTCCCTTTCTTGCCAAATCGAACCACGCCTTTCCAAGGGGATACCTTGAGAAGCACGTTGTCACCTGTCTCGAATTCCATAGGTTTGCGTCCTTTGTCAGCGTAACTCTTCTGTCGGTTCCTGGCTTTCAATAAGTTGTCTCGAACCTGTAAAATCTTGTCCGTAGCCTCTTGTATAAGCTCGGGACCGGTGATTTGGGCTTGACCAATCTCGTGCCAAGAAATAGGCGAACGGCACTTGCGACCATACAATGCTTCGAAAGGAGCCATTTGGATACTCGTGTGATAGCTGTTATTGTACGAGAATTCAGCCAAGGGCAAGTATGAATCCCAGTTGCCACCAAAATCTATTACGCATGAACGAAGCATATCCTCTAAGGTTTGGATAGTACGCTCGGTTTGACCGTCAGTCTGAGGATGGAAGGCGGTGCTAAGGTTAAGCTTAGTACCCATAGCAGATTGAAAAGTTTCCCAAAGACGAGACGTAAAACGAGCATCACGATCAGAAATGATATCAATGGGCGTCCCATGACGACAGATGATTTCCTTCATGTAGACCTTAGCCAATTTCTCGACTTTGAAGTCTTCACGAATGGGGAGGAAGTGAGCTGATTTGGTCAATCGGTCAACGACGACCCATATGCTGTCATGACCAGCTGTAGTGCGAGGAAGCTTAGTGATGAAATCCATGGCAATGCTCTCCCACTTCCAAACGGGAATTATTGGTTGTTCGAGCAAGCCAGAGGGACGTTGATGTTCGGCTTTTACTTTGGAACACGTAAGACATTTAGAAACGAAGGTGGCTATATCCTTCTTCATTCCAGGCCACCAATAGGAAGTACGCATATCATGGTACATCTTATCGGCACCAGGGTGAATAGAATATTTCGTGTTATGGGCCTCCTTCATCAGGAAATTGCGAAGATCGTCACGATTGGGAATCCAGATGCGATTGAGATAGTATAGAATACCATCGGGTTTGGACACAAGACTATTCTCAGCACCACATTGCATTTCGTTGTAGAGGTTACCCTCATTAACGGATGTATACTGGGCGTTACGTATGAGATTTTGAAGATCGTGGACGAGTTGGAAACAACGGATACTTTGGACGTGAGTTTTACGACTCAGGGCGTCGGCTACTACATTCGCCTTACCCGGGTGGTATTTGATTTCGCAGTCATAGTCGTTTAACAATTCCACCCAACGACGTTGACGCATGTTTAGTTCTTTTTGATTGAAGATGTGTTGAAGGCTCTTATGGTCGGTGAAGACTACACATTTAGTACCATAAAGGTAGTGTCGCCAAATCTTCAATGCAAAAACGACCGCACCAAGTTCAAGGTCGTGAGTAGTATAGTTTTTCTCATGAATTTTGAGTTGCCTCGATGCGTAAGCGATAACTTTGTCACGTTGCATAAGGACACAACCAAGACCAAGGTTTGAAGCGTCGCAATACACGACAAAATCATCGTTACCATCAGGAAGCGTTAGGATAGGAGCATTGCAAAGCATGTCCTTGAGCGTTTGAAAAGACTCTTCTTGTTCGGGACCCCAAACAAAAGGTCTCTCTTTTTGAGTCAAGGAGGTCAAAGGAACAGCGATTTTCGAAAAGTTGGAGATAAAACGACGGTAGTAACCAGCAAGACCAAGAAACGAACGGATTTCGGACGGAGATTTAGGTGCGACCCAATTTTTCACAGCTTCGATTTTTGCGGGATCAACGTGAATACCAAGTTTGTTGACAGTGTGACCAAGGAATTGAACTTCTTGTAACCAAAATTCACACTTGGAGAATTTGGCATATAGGTGTTCAGTACGAAGGAGTTCAAGAATAAGGCGCAAGTGTTGCTCATGCTCTGCTTGCGTCTTGGAATAGATGAGGATATCGTCGATGAAGACGATCACAAAACGGTCCAAGTATGCTTTGCACACGCGGTTCATTAAGTCCATAAAGACAGCAGGTGCGTTGGTCAAACCAAAGGGCATGACCACGAACTCATAATGACCATAACGCGTACGAAAGGCGGTTTTAGGCACATCTTCTTCGAGTACTCGAAGTTGATGATACCCAGAACGAAGATCGATCTTTGAAAAGCAGGTTGCGCCTTGCAATTGATCGAAGAGGTCATCAATGCGAGGAAGAGGGTATCGATTCTTGATAGTAAGCTTGTTGAGCTCACGATAGTCAATACACATACGAAAGGACCCATCTTTCTTCTTGACGAATAAAACGGGAGCGCCCCAAGGAGAAGTACTAGGGCGTATGAAGCCTTTGTTAAGAAGCTCTTGAAGTTGACTCGAGAGCTCTTGCATCTCAGAGGGTGCTAAACGATAGGGGGACTTAGCGACAGGCGTAGCGCCAGGCACTAAATCGATGCGAAAATCGACAGAACGAGCAGGAGGAGGACCAGGAAGGTCTTCGGGAAATACATCCGGAAAGTCACGTACAACAGGAACGTCACTTATGCTTGGGCCTTTATCCTTCTTTTCCACGATGTGGGCGAGAAAGGCGAAGGTACCCTTGCGTAAGCACTTGTTTGCCTTGATGCATGACATAAGCTTAAGGCCTTGAGAAGGCTTTTCACCATAGACGTGTAGAGAATCACCATTTGGAAGAGGCAAGCGAATAAACTTCTCAGAACAGACAACTTCAGCACGAACTCGCCTAAGCCAGTCCATACCTACTATGACGTCGAAACTACCCATTTGCATAGGTATGAGATCGATTGAGAACGTATGATCGTTAAGGATTAGTGAACAATTGGAGAGAACAGAATTGACTTTGACGGTTTTACCATTAGCAACTTCGACAGCGAAAGATTTTGGCAACTTAGAGCGTTTACACTTGAGCAAAGACTCGAATTCTAACGACACAAAACTTTTATCGGCACCAGTATCAAATAGGCATGAAGCATAGACATGGTTAATGAGAAACGTACCAGTGATGACGTCGTTTGCATTTTGAGCCTGAGCTGTGGTGAGAAGGAAAGCTCGACCCCTAGCGGGTTCTTGAACCTGTTGTTGTTGTTGGGGTTGTGGCTGTGGTTGTTGCTGTCGAGGTTGTTGTGGTTGATATCGTTGAGGACACACATTGGCCATGTGGTTGGTATCACCACACGTGAAGCATGCTCGCACAGGGGCGACTTGATTTGGAGCCAAAAGAGCTTGGTTTTGGTAGGCCTGTGGGGGGATACGACAGTATGGCGAGAGATGCCCATACCGGCCACACTTGTCACACTTTCGACAATGAGCGTTTGGGGGGTGATGATATCGGCATTTGTCGCACTTTGGGTGCGTTCCAGTATAAACCTTGCGTTCACCATTGAAAGCAGGCACAGTTTGAAGGGGTTGTGGGTTTGGCGGAGTGACGACCGCGCAGTTTTGGCTTGAAGCCTTCCGCTTCTTGCCTTGGTTTCTCTTAGATTGCTGGGAGGGTTTAGACTCATTAGGGGAGTTAATGGTGGCTTGGTGCGCATTCTTTGTTGAAACCTTGTCAAAGGTTCCATGAAGAACACAATTGTTGTTAAGTTCGGTAGCTATGCGGTACGCGTCTTCAATGGTTTGAGGGTTGGCAGATGCAAGATGGTTTGTTAAAGAAGGTGCAACACAACGAATGAATTTGGCCACGGTTTTGGGGGCGGTTTCTACTTGACCAGGGCATAGAACACTAAGCTGCTTGAAGCGTGTAATCAAACCATCCATGTCACTCCCTTTTTGCGTGAGGTTCCAGAATTCATTTTCCAACTTTTGGAGTTCGTGAGGGGGACAAAAGTGATCCTTCATAAGTTGTTTGAGATCGTCCCACGGCATAGCGTGTGCGACCTCGTTTCCTCTCTTGTTACGCTCAGTTGTCCACCACTCAAGTGCCTTTTCACGAAACACACCGGTTGCATTCAAGGTTCTTAGTTCGTCAGGGCAACCACTTTGCAAGAAGGTAAGCTCGATGGCATCAAACCAGTTCATCATGGCGGTAGCGCCATTCTTGCCGGTAAATTCTAAGGGTTTACAAGCCATGAAGTGCTTAAATTGGAAGGTCGATTTGGGTTTGTCGGCCTTTGAGTCGACCGAACCATGGGGTGAATCGGTTTGGATCTTGCTAACAATGTCGGGTAGGACCTTTGCAAATTGTTTAGCCATAAACTTCATACAATCCTTTTGGGACATGGCGGAGGAGGTCGAACCCTTCTTTGACTTGAGTTTCTTGGATGAACTAGAAGACATCTAAAAGATTTGAAAGAGAAGGGAAAGGATGAGACTTTGATCATTAATTGAAAACAAGGTTTGTGTATGCAAAGCAAGTAGATGTTCAAGTACCAAGTAAAGTTCACATAAAGCATAAGTTTCCAACACACATTCAACATGTATAGCACATAAGTTGCGAATAGGAAAATATAAATTTAGTTGGTTCATGAGAATTATTATTGTTTGTGATTGCGATAATGTGCGACATGATTAAAACGACATTTCGAAATGAATGAACGTTCAAGTATAAAATCACATATAAATTGAGATACATAAAAGAGAGGCTCAATAAAACATAGGAATGTTTCGGGTAGAGAAACGTCGACAATTCCAAAGTGGGTCGAAAGTCCTTTCGATTTAGAGATATTGTGCTTTGGCCTATAAGTAAGATACTCTCGTCGAGAAGCGATTAACGGTATCTTACCCTTCCGGTTACTACACATCTCTAAATGATTGGAACATTCGGGACTTTGGCGAGAATAAAAAAAAATCAAGGAATGGGACTTAATCGACAAGATGCGGGTTTCACCCCTAACTTGACGATTTCGTACCCTAAATGTGGTTGGTACTTGTCGGCCAAAATAAAATTTTGACACTTTGACAAGGGTCCACTAGAGTTGAAATGGAAATTACCATTAAGTTGTGGATGTCACTCCTAGCTTAATGGTGAAATTTCGTGCAAAAATAGATTAAAGGTCGAGTGAGAGTCGTTTACCAAATTGTGGGTTTCACGCCTATTTTGGTAAAGTTGTCTCGTTGATGTTACAAGAGTATAAAATAGCAAAAGTGTATTCGTGTTAGCCTTAGGAAAGGCACATAAATTTATTAACAAGAAGTGTAGCTAGGAAGCATGTAAGATAGAGCACAAATGTTTTAAACAACAAATAAGAGACAAAGTTCCTAAAACTATAGACTAGGGCAAAAGCATGGCAATTTTCCTAATTCCCTATAGTTATGGCTCTGATACCAATCTGTCACACCCCAACCAATGGCGGAAACATCGGGATGAGACGAAGTGTGAAGATTGCTCGAGACATCATAACGCTATTTGTGACAATAATTTAATAATCCAAATTTCATTTCCAAAATAAATGTCAAAACATTACAAGAAAAGCAAATAACAACATTGTTCAACATAACATAAACAAAATTGATACAACACTTTAAACCTAAACGTCTAAGTGAGTATTTAGGCATCTTTGCTATCCGTTTTCATTTCATCATCATCAACCTGTAACATGTTTAAAAATACAATTCAATGCAAAAGCAAAGGCGAGTATACAAGTTTGGTACGTACATAGCATAAGATAAAAAGTGTGAACAATTCCTCATGGCAAGCATATGATTCAAGATAAACATTAAATATGGCATGTGTCTAACATATCAAACCAAGAAAACGCAATATGCTCAAGACATAACCTCAAGTTTACGGGCGGGTCGTTAATCCTATAGCGCTACATATGTCAAGGTTTGGCTCGTACGAAGTTAATGATAAGTTCAACACATAAGAATAACCCAAGTTTAAAGTATCAAGTCATCACGTATACAAGCATGTTATAGGAACGTTCATGTGTTTAACAAAGTGTTCATGTGTAAGTTAATAGGTAAACATGTTACACCCCAAAAGTGGTAAAAGTAAAAAGGGGGAAATACGAGTATACTCACGGTTTACAAGTGGTGACTTGAAATTCCGAGAGCAAGTTTGTAGATGAATTAGTTCGGAGCACCTTGTCCTTCTACACAAGGAAACGTAGGTGTGTGAGTTTGGCGTATAACGGAAGATTATAGATTCGGAGTTTTTAATATATAGAAAGTAACATAGGTGAAAATAATCATCTTGTACGCATAACTCTTGTTCTTGACACTATTGAAACTCAAAAGAGTTGGTATGATTTCATGGATTCTAAGATCCATTAGAGTCGTAACAAGGGCATGGTCATAGATGATGTAACGTCCACTTAACAAATAACTATTAAGTCATCATCAAGTCTTAGTTACTTAGATGTATACATATAGAATAACTTAGATATTATATAGTTTACAAGTCTTATGATTCAAGCATGAGGTAGGAGATTAATGTCTCCATTTAGGTACCTCTTTGTGTCATAGAATACATACATGAGGTAGGAAGAACAAGCTTCCATTTAGGCACCTCTATTGTTCACCACTACACTTGTTGTTATAAACAACAAGGAGGGTCATGAACATACAAGTATCAAGGTATTAACAACAACTAATCTATAGCAAAACATCAAGTAATGAGTGGATTCTTATGAAGGATAGCCCAAGCTAATCCAACCATCACACATTCAACAAGTTTCACACTTGAACATTACTTGTGGGTAAAACCCTAATTAAAAACAGAAAGTTTATGAGGTTTTAACCTCTGATTTAGATGTCTCAACCTTGTTTTTAAGCTTAACCAACCATGGGATAAGTTGTAAGCATTAGGACATAGGTATGAGATGTGTTGGACACAAGTTGCATAGATTTAAACAAGTTTTTGATGAACATAAAAACAAACAGAAAGTTTATGGACTATTTCGGGGCATTTCCAGGTCTGATTTCTCCAAGGAGAAGTCTAGGAATCGAACCCCATGATTATACAAGCAAGTAGGAAAAAGAATCGAGTGAATCGGATAAGAATTGAGTGAGTTATGCTCATTTTCGTGAAGGGGTGTCAATCTACTCGAACCTTTGCTTTCAGCTACGGTTTGGAGGATGTTTTGAGAGTTTTTAGTGTTGCAAAAGTGGTAGGGAGGCTGGTTATAAGTGGTATTTATAGGGGGAAGGATTAGGGTTTCAATGGGTTGGGCTTTGGAAGTGTTTAGAAGGGGTTACACCTTGAAACTAGCCCACAAAACCCAACTATATGGGGCTGAATTTTGCTGAATTTGGGCTGCCATGTTTCTTTAGTTTTTTATTTTTTTAAAACATTATAATGAGTAATTTTATTAGTTAAGTTGTGTAATAATATGCAACAATGTTTCCCCTAACTTGTAACAAGGTGAAATATGAAATAAAACATGATTTAACTAGGCAAAAAGTGTAATGTACAAGTATGTAACATGTTTGTAAGTAACAAGTATATGTCACATATTTACAAGTTCAACATATGTTTGTAAGTATCACAAAGAAGTATCAAATGATCTCATGATTAATCGTATTATGGTGTATGTATAGTATGTAACAAGGAAATGCAAGTTTTCATTCATGATCAAAATCTCGAGTTTACAACGAGTACTAGAAGGAACGAGTACAATGATACAAAGCTTCCAAAATTAGCAACACGAGTAAGACAAGCTATAAATAGAAGTACAAAACACAGGGCGTTACAGTTCAGTAGCCCGGGTCGTGCCGGGTTAAAGATTTATAGACACACCACGTTTGCGTAAAACCGTAGTATAAAAACCAACGGCTACGTCTTTTAAATTTAATGTCGACACTTTATACCGGGTGTACGCCTACACCGGGATGTCGATGGTCGTGGCCATTTCGTAAAATGATGCCAAGGATATCCGGGACAACGGTCATTAAACCCCCCAAAGGCTTATAAGCAACAAAACTGTTTAAATGAGCCGATCATATTATTTAATTAACCACCTAAGCGATGGAAGAATATAATGCTCAATCAAGCGGTATTAATATACCGTAACCCAAGCCCATATAGGGGAAATAAGTTAAAGTATTTACCTTTGCAAGTATATTTCCTTAATTTGGATTAAATCACCGATAGCTTTTACTGGGGCTCCTAATCTGGAACGAAGGTTTTAATTAACCTCTTAGAATCCTAACGAGTCTTTATAATGGCCGTAGCCTAGACCGGTTGGTTCCGATATATATAGATATGGTTTAATCGCGCGAAAAGCGAAAACCGAGAATGGAGTGTGATTCTGTCCCAACAAGTTCAGAGACTTGTTTTATATGGGTTAATGGTTCACACTCTGGATTTTGGGGTTCAAATAATATAATTTGACCCGTATCGGCTAATTTATGAAAACTAGTTTCATAAGCCGAACCGTGCGCGCAATAGGCGAAACGGTTAACCATGAGAGTCGTACGCTTATTTCCTAAGTCAATATGCCTTAAATGGGTTGTGGTATCAGTAGGATACCTTCCGTGATGCCCGTAACGAGTTTAAGTTAGTATTATGCCCCGTAGGGGCTTTTCGGTCATTTTAAAGACTTTAAAAGGGCTTTTCGAGTTCTACAGGAAATCTGAGTTTCCCGAGCAGCTTATAAAGCTTAAAATACTTTATTTATTATTTAAAATCAGTAGCAACTGGAATCGGGTCAAAAGACCTTGTAGAACTCATGTTTTGGCCGAAAAGGGCATATTCGGTATTTACCGAACCGTAGCCATAACCGCAGGTTATGAGCGAGGTAAAAATTATTAAAAATCTTTAAAATTCCCAAAATATTATTTCAATACAGTGGGTAAAAGTTTTGGTGACGAAATCTTGGTTTAGATAGGTGTTATGCTAATTGCGCCGTTAATTAATAAAGTTTTCTTTAAATGCGCCATTTAGCATAACTCTCATTCTAGACCTCGGATTGACGTGAAACTTTAAGGACATGCCTATAATTTAGTAAGCAAGGTTCTGGTCCGTTCACGCGTCCGAAATACTCGTTTTATTTTCAAAATGGCGTTACGGTCAACTTTTAGGCGAATGACGGAAATGCGCAAAAGACTCGGATAACTCATGAACCGATCACAGAGGTTTATACCGACATGTGACCTGGTCCTAAGAGAGTCCTAAGGTATATTTATACCTCACTAAAACGGGTCAGAACTGAAGTCAAAGCAAAAGTCAAACTTTTGCGACATTCGGCTCCGAACCGGTTCAATATAGCAAATGGTCGATTCAAATGAGCGCAAACAAGTTTATATACTTAATATCATGTTTTATAAGTGTCAAAACAGGTTTCATAACATATACTTTACAGATTATGCATAAATCGCTAAAATAGCTTTATGTTGACTTTTTAACCGCACGTTTGACTCGATATTTGACATAGTTAGAGTGGTGATCAGGGGGAACCTTTTTAGAGGTTTATTACCCACATAAATACCATCTCATAACCACTTTTGATTCGTCATAAGACTGAACCATTTGCAAGTTATTGTAATGACAACCGTTAGTTACGACGGTTGTGTTTATAGGCTAAAACTATGGAAATGTATGACCAAAATGGTTATGAACGACTTACAGAAGTTGTATCTTGATTATGGAACAGAAGAGAATGCTAGGGAGCTCTTGGAATGATCAGATGGAAGTGTTTGAGTTGTGTGAATGTTGTAACCTCAACATTGCTATTTATAGTGCTCAAAGGACCTCAAGATCATCACAACTCAGCCTACATTTGATCATGGATCATGGGCAGGTGTCCCTAAGGTGTATGGGTCGAGTAGGGGGCACCCATGCCTCATTGATTGTTGTTTGGTCGTTCAAATGCTCCAAAAGGCAAGTAGTTACAACTTTCTGCATCTGGGCGTCTAATGCGGCCCGCATGGGAGTTCCATGTGTTTCTAATGCGGGCCGCCTGGGATTTAAATACCAGGCGAGTAAAAGAGGAGGCTCGCGGCCCGCCTCAACTTAACCACAAATGCAATGCGGGTCGCGTGGGGCCTGTTTTTCAGATTTTTAAAATCTTTTGAAATGATTACGAAATCCTGGTAATTAATAACGAAATCTTTCGTAATGATTTACCTGACCTTTCGGGTTTGAAGGGGTAACTTTGCGGTTTGGCCCTCGGTTATTTACCGATAGGGGCCTCGTGTTATTTACCCGCATTATAAAGTCCCCGGTTAATTTATTAATTATTTGGAAAGCCTTAACTTTCACTGTTGACGCTTTTAACCCTTCTCATACGAATTCGAGTATAACTCTCTCGTTTTAAGACGGAACTTCGCGGAATTTATACAGTATATTCTAGTGAGCGTATAATACTTGTTACGAAGCCTTGGGAACGTTAAAGGGTCACTCAGAGGTATAATTAAACATGTTGACACAGTTAACCCCTGTAGCTCGTAATCTCTCACTTTCTTTCGCGTTTCGCTTCCGTACGATCTATGATTTATTCGTTTGAAGGTACAAGCGTTATTTAGGGTTACTATACAGTATATATACCCTTGTTGACATTTATAACCCTCGAATTTATATACTTTCAAGGTTTGTCAAAATTAGTCCTTTATTTATTATGGATGCCACGCGTAATCAAATGACACGTGTTAACACATCATTGGACACAAAAATTCGAGGTGTTACAAGTTCGCCTTTCAAAAAAAAAATATTATAATGAATTTCGGAACGCCATAAATGCCAAGATATTTACTTTGTAAGACAAAAAACGATTAATTTATCGTTTTTGTTTTTAACTACACGCCAAAAAGTTTTTGTTTTTAACTACACGCCATAAAGTTTTGTTTTTAACTACACGCCAAAAAAACCTCCACGACACAAATGAGAAACGGTGTATGAGATGCATTGGAAAAAATAAAAAAACAAAAAAAAACCCTCCGCCTTGATTGTATCGCGCACCACGTGTTCGTCCACGATCCGTTCTCACTGTTTTCACACTTCCAACTGTTTTCTCCTGATCTCGTTTCCTTGTTCGAAACCTTCTTATTAAAACATTATTCCGAACCAAATCCAGAACTATTTATTTTTCATATAAACGGTTTACTTGCACCATCCATTCTGATATTTTACATTTATCGAACCAAACCTTCTTTCTATTTAGGGCTGGCATATCGTTTATACCCGTACACGATAAGACACGACATGATAAGACACGATACACGAAATCCCATACACGAACACGACACGATAACTTATCGTGTCCTTTTTTTCAAACACGAACACGACACGATATACACGAAAATTACATGTTAATACCTGTTAACACGACTGTTCGACTGTTATACACGAAAATTACCTGTTAATACCTGTTAACACGAACAAAAACACGAACACGACATGCTATCTCAGAGTTACAGAGGGAGTTTAGGGTTTAATTTTTTTTTTTGAATTGAATGAGGAATGAAAATAGAAATGAATTAAGGAACCCACACGCACATGGCTGATGAGTTTTATTTAATTTAATTTCTTATCGTGTACTAACGGGTATTAACAGGTAAACAGGTATTTAACCTGTTTATACACGAAAATTAACACGTAATCTCGTGTCTACCTGTTTGGTACACGATACCTGTTAAGGCCATACACGATACCTGTTAACTTCGTGTAGTTTCGTGTCGTGTATTCGTGTAAAATTGCCAGCCCTATTTCTATTCCAACCATCATCATTAAACGGATCCTTGATTTTTCCTTCTGATAAAATGAATCTTCAATTTTCTTCTTCTAAATTAATATTCCACTTACTATGCTTAAACTAATATAAACAACGAAAACAAAATTATATATAGTTGAAAACAAGTAAGTAGTAAGAAGCTTGAAACTCAAACAACAACTTCAACTAATGTTACGGAAAATTACACTTTTGTCCTTTATTTTAATACTTTTTAGACGGTGTCCTTTGGTGTAAAATTTGACGAGTTTTATATTTAATGTGTCAAAATCCTGCATGTTATATCATTTAGCCCTAACTCAGTTAGATTTTCTTGTTAAATCTGGTCATGTGACTTGCATATGAGGGCAATTTTGTCAATTTACTCTCATCTCTCTATTATCTCTCTAAAACATCCAACCCTTATCACCACCGCCACCAATACCTCCATTGCCACCACCCCACCAGTCCACCACCACCCTACCAATATCAGCACGACCACCACACCATATCTCCATCACCACCACACCATATCTCCACCACCATCTCACCATTATCACCACCACCACCCATCATCACCACCACAATAAAAATAACCCCAAACCCCCACGTTTACAACAGATGAAGCCCTAAGTCGCCGTCATATTAAAACCGCTTGAAACCTTAGGCGTCGACGGATAAAACCCATTCAAATCCAATCCTTCAACTCAGATCTTGACAGGGGCGGCTGTGGAGTTGGTGTTAGGTGGCGAGTGGTAGGTGGGTTGATGGCAGGTGGGTGGGTGGCAGGTGATTGTCGTGGTGGTGGCATGTGGGTGGTGGGTGGCAGGTGAGGGGTTTAATGGTGGCAGTTGGGTGGGTTGCTGTCACACCCCAACCGATGGTGGAAATATCAAAGTAAAACGGAAACGAGATTGCTCGAGACTTCATAACTTGCTATTTGTGACAATAATTAAATAATGTGAATGTCATACTAAAGGGAAAAATACATAGTTTTGGAATGGAAAGTACAATGTAATGCAATTAAATATAACAACATGAAACAAATTGTCACACCCCGATTTCCACGTGTATCACCGGTGGGCCCGGTGGGGGATTACCGTGACGTAGTTGGCAACAATATAGTCAAACCACAATATATAAATGCACATCGGAAGCATAAAGATAAATATAATTCAACCATTTACTGTAATATCAATGTATCACAAGGAGTTGAATAGTATCCACAGGATGGATCAAAATAAATTAAAAATATTGTTCAACAGATAGACATCAAGCTTGCGAGACTTCCTTAGATGCTAGGGAGCTACTACCAGCCAATTACGTGTAGTACCTGCACTTAATCTTTTTGGGAAAATACGTCAGTTTACACTGGTAAATACAATCAACTGACTCATTTTGTAAAATGGTTGAAAATTGGTTTGGATGCACTTGGCATAAACATATTTGTTTAACTTGGGAGAATTATTTAAAATTATAATCTTGTGAACGATTTACATGTTCCTTCTTTGCGTTCAGTAGCCCGGATCCTGTCCGGGTTAAAGATCAATAGACACACCACATTTGCGTAAAACCGAGGTGGGTAAACCATCGGCTACGTCTTTTAATAATATAGACATAGTACCGGGTGTACGCCTACACCCGACTGTCAAGGTCGTGGCCATTTCTTCGAATGATGCCAAGGATATCCGGGACATGGTCATTAACCCCCCAAAGGCTTTTAAGTAACAAGACTGTTTAAATGAGTCGATCAAACTATTCAATTAACCACCTAAGCGATGGAATTATTTGATGCTCAATCAAGCGGTATTTTATATACCGTAACCCAAGCCCGTATAAGGGAAAATAAGTTAAAAGTATTTACCTTTGCAAGTATTATCCTTTATTGATTAAATCACAAGTATCTTTTATTGGGGTCCCTATTCTGGAACAAAGGTTAAAATAACCTATTAGAATCCTGACGGGTCTTTATATTAGCCGTAGCCTAAACCGGTCAGTTTCAAAGGGTAGATACGGTTTAATCGCGTGAAAGGCGAAAACCGGGAATAGAATATGATTCTGCCCTAACAAGTTCAGAGACTTGTTTTATATGGGTCTAACATTCACACTTTAGATTTTGGGGTCAAAATAATATGGTTTGACCCGTATCGGCTAATTTATGCAAACTAGTTACATAAGCCGAACCGTGCGCGCCGTAGGCGCAACGGGTAACCGTAGGAGTCCTACACAGTTTTCCTAAGTCAATATACTTTAAAGAGGTTGTGGTATCAGTAGGATACCTTCCATAATGCCCGTAACGAGTTTTAGTTCATTATGTGCCCCGTAGGGGTTTTCTGGTCATTTTAAGGACTTTTAAAAGGGCTTTCTGAGTTCTATAGGAAATCTGAGTTTTCCTGATCAGTTTAATAAGTATAAAATACTTTATTTATTATTTAAAATCAGTAGCAACTGGAATCGGGTCAAAAGACCTTGTAGAACTCAATTTTTGGCCGAAAAGGGCATATTCGGTATTTACCGAATCGTAGCCATAACCGCAGGTTATGAGCAGGTTAAAATTAATTAAAAATCTTTAAAAATTCCAAAATTTTGTTTTAATACAGTGGGTAAAAGTTTTGGTGGCGGAATCTTGGTTTAGGTAGGCGTTATGCTAATTGCGCCGTTTATTACTAAAGTTTACTTTAATTGCGCTTTTTAGCATAACTCCTATTCTAGACCTCGGATTGACGTGAAACTTTAAGGACATGCTTAGAATTTAGTAAGCAAGGTTATGGTCCCTTTACGTGTCCGAAATACTCGTTTTATTTTAAAAGGGCGTTACGGTCAACTTTTAAGTAATTAACGGAAATGCATAAAAGACTCGGACAAACGACGAACCGGTCACAGAGGGTGATACCAACACGTGACCTGGTCCTAAGAGAGTCCTAAGGCATATCTACATTGTACTAAAACGGGTCATAACTGAAGTCAAAGCAAAAGTCAAACTTTTGCGACATTCGGTTCCGAACCGGGTCTATATAGCAAATGACCGAATCAAACGAGCGTAAACAAGTTTATATATTTATCATCATGTTTTATGAGTGTCTAAACAGGTTGCATATCATTTATATTACAGATTATGCATAAATCGCAAAAATAGCTTTCTGTTGACTTTTTAAGTACACGTTTGACTCGACATTTGAACTAGTTAGAGTGGTGATCATGGGGAACCCTTTCAGAGGTTTATTACCCACATAAATACCAACACATAACCACTTTTGATTTGAATGACTTACAAAGGATTTGAATGACTTACAGAAGCTTGACACGAAATAGGATGCTAAGAGAAAGCTTTGAGAGCTCCAAGTATGATCAGAAGAGTGTGTTTGAGGTGTGGTGAACATATGCACACAATGTGTCTATTTATAGTGTTCAAATGGCTCTTAGATCATTACACAATAGCCTACAAGTGATCATGGATGAATGGCATGTGTCTCTAGGTGTTATGGGTCGAGTAGGGGGCGCCCATGCCTCTGGGAAACCCATCCTTAATTGTTTTACCGCTTTAAACAACCAACAGCCAACTTTCTGTCGCTGGGCATCGCTTACGGACCGTATGGCTTAGGCCTTGCGGTCCGTAAGCCTGTGGCGGATCTAAATCAATCATGCGCTCCCTTACGGTCCGTAAGGCATGACCTTTACGGTCCGTAAGGGGTTAAGAAACAATCTTTTTAAATCTTTTTACAATGATTACCAAAATCTTGGTAATTAATAACCTGACATTTCGGGTTTGAAGGGGTAACTTTGCGATATGGCCCTCGGTTAATTATAATTAAGGACCTCGCGTTATTTACCCGTGTTATTAAGCCCCCGGATAGTTTACTTATTATCCGAAAAGCCTTAATTTATATAGTTGACGCTTTTAACCCCTCTCGTACGAATTTGGTCATAAGTTTCTCGTTTTAAAACGGAACTTCGCGGAATTTATATATTATATTTAGTGAGCGTATTTTACTGTTACAAGGCTTCGGGTATGTCAAAGGGTCACTCAAAGGTATAATTAAACATGTTGACACAGTTAACCCCTCGCAGCTTGTAATCTCTCACTTTCTTCCGCGTTTCGCTTCCGTACGATCCATGATTTATTCGTTTGAAGGTACGAGCATCTTTTAGGGTTACTATACAGTATACTTACCCTTGTTTGACATTTATAACCCTCGAATTTACATACTTTCAAGGTTTGTCAATATTAGTCCTTTATTAAACATTAAATGCCACGTGTAGACTCAAGACACGTGTCAATACATTATTGGACTCAAAATTTCGAGGTGTTACACAAATACATAAATTAAAGTTTAGGTGTGTTTCTAGTCCATCCTAAATATCGTTCTTCATGTGTTATCACTAGTTTCCTGCAACATGTGTTAAAATAAAATCAATAAAAGTTAGCGAGTATACAAATTTGAATACATAAGATAAGCGTGACTAAAAGTTGTCTCGTATCCAACATGGTAATTTGCATCCATTGTTCATTAACATACTAGCATGTGTTATCTATAAGTCAAACCAAAGTATATCGCAATCGCGCATATCCTTGTCGCCGAAACGAGAAGGCCGTAAAGTAGGTTACTTAACAATACCACAAGAGTAAGGGCGGTGCATTAATCCTATAGCGCTATAATTGTTAAGGTAGGCTTGCAAAGTTAATAAGCATATAGAACACAAGAATGAATATAACATGTAACAACAAGAATATAACAAGTATCATGTTTTAACAAATAGAGTATTTATATGAACAAGTTTAATCGCGAGTATGTGAATTGTAATATAGCGTACATGTTGCACCCAAAGTATGTAAAAAGGAAATTGGGATCGAGTATACTCACGGTTTGCGTAGTAAATCCGCGTGCGTGAGTTGATGCGTTGAGTGTTTAGAGGACCGCCGACTTATCCTACAAGGATAAATGTGGTGTATGAGTTTGACGGATTTTGGAATCGAAATGCAAATGCAAGATGGTTACTTAGTAGGAAAACACCTAAAAATTATCTTGACAAAACATCTAAGTTTGGACACCTTAAATAAGTGTTTTTCATAGGCACAAGTTCGCCTATTGGAAGCCCAATCCATGAGGAGTTTAATCCAAGATTATATAACCACAATACTCTTGACATCAAACCATGAATTGGTTAGTGTCTTAGGATCAGTTATGTTACAGATATATATACATATATATTTTTAAGTGTTAGTAGTCCAAGTCATATATTGTCATGCATGGAGGTAGGATGAATTCCATCCATTTAACCTCATTGTATGGATTCACCAATGCACAAATCATCACAAGGATGATTCGAATGGTCATGAACATAAGCACATAGTTAGATATTCATCTAAATCATCAAGTAACCAAGTGAAACTCAAACTAGACTAGTGCATTCCAATCATGCCAAATGTTTGGAGACTTGGTGTAGTTTGGACACTTTATTACTAGTAAGTGTACTTGACGACTTAGGTTAATTAGATTGGAGGTGTTTGCACCTCAATCTTTCTGAAATGAAGCCCCAACTCAAGTCCATCAACATACAAGTCAGTTAGGAACAAGGTTGAGTTCATGTTCATAAGCAAAGGTACAAAAGATAAAAGCTTTATAAAAACAGAAATTAAATCCAACTTTGGACCTCAAATGTGGCGATATTCCATCTTAGTTTACTACGGTAAACTTGTGGAAACATTTCTAGAGGTTATCTAAGTGGAATAGAAGAATAAAACGAGAAGAAATAATGAAGAAAGCAAGTTGAAAGCTCACTTGAACACTTAGAACTTTCTGCCTAAACTTGAGAATTTCTTGATGATTTTGGTGTGTTTGAGAGTGATTTAGAGTTGTGGAAAATGAAAAAATGTTAGAGGAGGCTTGGTTTTATAGGTAAAAATTAGGGTTAGTGTTTTAAAGAGGTTAGGAGGTGATTAGAGGAGAATGGAAGTGGAAAAGCTTGAAACCCGATTGGGGAGAACTTGGAGCTGCGAATTGATACTGGCCGCGCCACGCGACTAGGAAACTCTTCCCCGTCGCGTGGCGCGATGAGGAGTGTTTTCCAACCTTTTGTTTTTGTTCAACTTTGGTCCCTGCACTTGGTTTCTAGGTTATTTTATGTCGTTTTCTTGTGTTTTGGCTTGTTTCAAGCATATAACGTGTTTGTAAACATGTGATGAGTATCGTGTACGTATGATTGATAATTCAAGCATATAATAAGTCTCGATTTGCACGTAAATGTGTATTTGACAATTGCCTGCATAGAATATAAGTATGTGTTTAATAAGATTGATGTAAACATTAATTTCCATTATGATCGAAGTCTCGGATTACAATTTTGGAAGTGAAATACGAATACAAGTTTCTAAAAACAGAAATGCGAATACAACTTTCTAAACAAAGAAAACACAAAAATGTGAAGCGTTACAGTTGCTGAGGGGGTTGATGGTGGTGGTAGGATTATGGGTGAAGGCTGAGAGAGAGAGAGTTGTAGAGATGTATAATAATAATAATAATAATAATAATAATAATAATAATAATAATAATTTTAAATAAAAATGAGTAAAAAGACTAAAATACCATTGCTTGACCAGATTTAACAAAAAAAAATCTAACTAGGTTAGGGTTAAAGAACATAACGTGCATGATTTTGAAACGTTAAGTACAAAACTCGTCAAATTTTGCGCCAAAGAACACGGCGGTCACTGCCTGAATAAATGTATTAAGATAAAGAACAAAACATGTATTTTTTCCTTAATATTAACTAACTTATAACTCTAGTTCAAGTAGTCATATAACTAAAATTAGTTTATAAAGTAAACACAACTTCTTTTTTTAGAACGGCGAAATATATATAAAAGGGCTAGCCAAAAGCTAGCATAAAACAAGAACATTACACAATAAGAGGCGTGCGCGCGCGCGCGCAGGGGGGGGGGTTTGTAACTAACCCACCCAACTAAATTCGGTCTTACTACTTCTATTCCCTATCCACAATATATGAAAAGCTAAGAGTATAATCAAGAATGTTCCCTTGGGCATGATCATTCGAAGCAAATACCGTGTCATTACGAAACTTCCAAAAATTCCACCAAGTCAAGGATGATACCGTGCATTATAGGTTTCTTCTGCATTGTCATGTCTAAAGAATCCAACCAAGGAAGAAGCTCTAACGAATTAAAGGATAAAGGTGAGTGAACATAAAGCCAACTAAAAATGAATCCCCAGGCATGAGCAACAAACTTACAAACTACTTAGAATATGTTCAAAACTTTCCACCCTCACATCACACACCGAAAAAAGCACACTTGGGGTGTCACTATCCCGACCACCAAATTTAGTCTATGTATCATATGATATAGTAAAACATGCCACTCTAAAACATTTACCTTAATAGGGACGTACGAATTCCAACTTGTCTCCAAAGGACCAAAAGGTAAAAACATATTATGGATCAATCTCCGGATAGTTTTAACAGCTGTCTCCAAAGGACCAAAAGGTAAAACCATATTATGGGTCAATCTTTGGATAGTTTTAACAGAGAACGATTCATCCGCATCCAAATCCCAACCCCACCTATCCTTATCTATATCAAATCTCTTATTATTTACCAGTGTCACACCCTTATTTTCCACGTGTCACCGGTGGGCCAGGTGGGGGTATAGTGACGTAGTTGATATCGTCATAGTCAAACAACACAAATATATGAATGCACAACGGAAGCAAAGAAAGATTTATTTCAACCAAACAAATTGTAATATTCAAGTATCACAAAGTAGTTGAAACAGATCCACAGGCGGATCAAAAATAAAAAGGAGAATTGTTCAACAGATTTATTGCATCCGAGCTTGTGAGACTCTAAACGCTGCTAAGGAGAGGCAAACCTATTACGTGTAGTACCTGCACTTAATCTTTTTAGGGAAAATACGTCAGTTTACACTGGTAAATACAATTTAACTGACTCATTTTGAAGATGTTTTAAAAATTGATTTGAATGCACATGGCACAAAACTTTTTATAAGTTGGGATAATTAATCAAATTTAAACTTGTAAAAGAATTACATGTTTTTCATGCATTTAGTCGCCCGGTTCGTGCCGGGTTTAAGATTAATAGACACACCACATAGTATAGTCCCGCGGTGGGAAACCAGCGGGTATACCTTAATAAATATAAACACACTGTCGGGTGTACGCCTACACCCGCGTGTTAAGGTCGTGGCCATTTTATGAATGATGCCAAGGATATCCAGGACATGGTCATTAAAATCCCAAAGGCGTAAAACAAACAAAACAAATTTTCAAACGGGTCATCTTGATAATACTTAACCACTAATCGATTAAGGTCAAATGCCCGACCAAGCGGTATTTTATATACCGTACCCCAAGCCCGTATAAGGGAAAATAAGTTAAAAGTATTTACCTTTGCAAGTATAATTCACAATAAGCAAGTGCACGTATCTTTTACTGGATCTCCTATTCTGGAACGAAGATTTATAATAACCTATTAGAATCCTAACGGGTCTTTAATTTAGCCTAAGCTTAGACTGGTTAGTTTTAAGGAACGAATACGGTTTAATCGCATAAATAAGCGAAGACCGTATTAGAATGTGGTTTTGACTCGACAAGCTTGTATACTTGTTTAATATGGGTAACTTAATCACATTCTGGATTTTGAGACAAAAATGATATAGTTTGACCCGATACGGCTAATATGTGTAAACTAGTTACATAAGCCGATCCGAACGCGAAAAGTGCGTAACGAGTAACCATAAGAGTCATATACAAGTTTCCTGAATTAATATGCCTCAAATATGTTGTGACATTAGTAAGATGTCTCCTATTATGCCCAAAATGATTTTAAACACAAACTATGCCCCGAAAGGGCATTTTGGTCATTTTAAAGGGGTATAAAAGAGTTTAATTGGTAACCTGAGTTATAGGTCTGAATAAATCAGTAAATATACTTAACTTATTAAGTTATAACAGTAGGGTATCAAATATATGTGAAATTTATTACTTAGAACCATACTATGCACCGTAGGGGTCACTTCAGTAATTTCACATATGCCTAAAAGGTCAAAACTGGAATTCTGAGTTTAAAACATTTGCCTACTGTTAAAAACATAAAAATTTACTGAATACATCAGTAGGTATTAACCCCATATGTTTAAAAAGGTTTTATTACATACTATGTGTTAAAAACGCTTAAAAAGGCGATTTGGAGCCATTTCCGGGTTTGGTATAGAAAGCTGATATTTTATATTCCCAGAAGGCTCAAAATAATTTATTTGACATATTAGATCATTAGAAAAAGGTTTGTGGTCAATAGGATTTATAAAACTCATTTTATAGCCCAAAAGGGCAAAACCGGCATTAACCGAATAAGCTAAGAACTCTATGTTATGCTCAGCCTAAAAATAAATAAAAATTTCTAAAAATCCCAAAATATTAATTTATATCAGTAGGTAAAAAGTTTTGTATAAAAATTTGGGTTTAGATAGGCTATATGCTAATTATGCCATTTATTCCTTAAAAGGCTTCTAATTACGCTAATGAGCATAACTTCAATTCTAGACCTCAATCTGATCTCAAATTTTGGGTACAAGTTTATAAATTAGTAACTAAGATTTCTACTCGTTTACATTTTCAAAAATCATATTTTTAGGCTAGAAGGGCATAATAGTCAACAATTAGGCAATTAACGGAAACAAGCATATGAATCAGTTATCTAATGAACCAAGTTGTATAATCACAAAGGGTTATACTAACTTGTAAATAGGTCCAAAAGAAGCTCTAAGGAAATCCTAAACTTAGCTTAACGGGTCAGACCTGAAAGTCAAAGCAGAAGTCAAACTATGCGACTTTCGGTTCCAAACCAAGCCTAAACTGAAAATTGTCGAGTTGAACATGTTTAGACATGTTCTTACATTAGTTACCAAGTTATATTAATGATCAAACAGGTTGCATGTATCCTACATTGCTAATTATGCATTAATATTGAATAAAGCGTTCTGTTGACTTTTTAAAGTAAGCTTTGACTCGACAATTAACATAGTTAGAATGGGAATCTGAAAGTACCCTTTTAAGGGTTTGTTACCCACATAATTACCTACTTATAGGTATTTTTAATTCGAGATTTGACTGGATAATTATTGACTAATCTCGAAGTCAAACCTTAATTACGATGGTTTGACTTTTAGCTAATTAACTAAGCTAAACTAATTTAAAAAGGATTAAGGACACTTACAAGAGTCCTAAGTAGGATTAGGGACTTAAGAGAAACTTGATTGCTGTCCAGAGAAGCTCCAGAGATGCTTGAATAAATTGTAAGTGAGCAAGTCCCAAGTTCACAACTTCAAGCTCTTATATAGTGCACCCAAGGTCACAAGATTTTGCCAAGCAACTCTACAATTGTTGTGAGATGATCCCAGGTGCCCCTATGTGGCTATATACTGCCTATCAAGCCCCTGATTTCGAAAACCATGTTAATAAGGCGGTGCAACAGGTGTCCAAAACTTGCTGCTAGCGACAGCCTTACGGACCCTAAGCAGAATGCCTTGCGGTCCGTATTCACCCCTTGCGGATCGTAAGCTTATACGGATACGGTCCGTAACCGACCCTGATCTGATGCGCCCAGGTATGCTCCTTGCGGACCGTAAGCTTAAAGCCATACGGTCCGTAACCGATGGCCATAAGCCAAAAATCATGCAAACTTCCAAAATTTGACCATACAATTGTGTAGTGATGAATTCTCATGCATGCTCTGCAGTAGGGGACCATGTGGGCAGGCTTTTGCATGCCTTGCATGAACTTTCACATTTGGATCTTTGTGGCAAGCTTGAAATGACGGAATTTCCAAGAATTCATCTTGGATTCTCTTGAGGGTTGGACATGAATAACATTTCAAGTGTAATTTTTTTAATCCAGAATTTATTTACCGAAGGTTGTAGTAACAATTCATAGAATCCAATTTTCCATATAAAAATGGAATTTTATTTATTTAGAACAACCGGCTATATATCAGATGTTTATCAAAACGATTCAAGGATCTTGGGATTCATAACTTGGGTCGATCAGAGGTATTTAATAACATGTCGCCCTTGGGTCGCTCAGAGGTAATTTAATAACATGTCGCCCCTTTTTAAATCCTACCATACATCTTTATTTGATCCCGGTTCTTGACACGTTTGTCTTACATGACACGTGTCTTTATTTTATTGGACATGAATTTTCGAGGTGTTACAACCAGTTGTAAAAGATTATTCAGTTGATCTAATTCTTGACCTCCTTTAACCAGACTCCATCCACCCTTCTCCAAGAACTAATCAAACAATCACTTTGTTATTATAGTCTAAACAACATACGAAATCTTTCCCTCATTGTGTTATCATCTAACCAGTGATCCTTTCAAAAATTTCTTCACCATTTTCCACCATATTCTTTAAAGTAGACCACAAAATGATCCCTTTATTGTACATTAACCTACTAGACTTCAGGGCTGGACCGTTAGTCTTTCCACTCTAGGCACAGGCCTAGGGCCACCCAAAATCAAGGGCCTCCAATTTTTAGTTAGTTTTATTTATTGTATATGTATTAGGCCCAAATAAAGTAAAACTAAACCAACTTTTTATTAAAGGAGCTCATATAAAAATTATGTAAGAAAACAGGCCCACCTTTAAGGCCCAAATTCAAAACTAAACTACAGACATAACTAGGGATGAGCGTCTGAAGAAACAGTAATCGGAATGACCAGAATCAATCAGACCAGGGGTTTAGTTTCTGCATAAAAAAGGTTAATCCTCTCGCTTGATTCGGGGGTTTGACTGAGTTTCTTCTCCGGGTATCACTGCAAAACAGAAAGCCGTTAGTCTCGCCACGGGGAGAATGGGGGTTCTCTCCGTGACCACCCTCCAGCATGAGAATAAGTATAGTGATCTCAATGAAGAATGAAGAAGAAGAAGAAGTAGTAGTAAAAGTGAAGTGAAAGTAACTTGTGAGATCATACCTGCAACGTCTTATTTATAACCGGTTTTTGGCAGGAAATTGGTGTGACGGAGGAAGTAACGGAAAGTATTTTCCGTCGGCAGTTATTCACTTTTTCGTCAATCACTAACGTCACATTCATGCACACGGATCGTGAGTGTGATCGACGGCTGGGGAGATGCCACGTGGAAAGTGGATTTGCTGTGGATTGATCTTCAAAGGAGTGCCATCACCATGATCAGATGAGCGTTCCAGATCATGTCACGTCACAATTAGTTATAACTGAATGACTGTGCACGATGAGTATTAACAACCTTCTAGAAGATCTACAGCTGTAAACCTTTATGCCCTTGCCACGTGTCTATTCTGTTGTAACAGAAAAAAATACTTTTGTTCAAGTCTCGATTTCAGGCGCGCGGAGATGTTTAGGATCTTTTCTTCAATTCTAACTGTACCCTTGCGCGAGCCCGCGCAAGGGTGTTATGTTTGTTTCGCCTTTTCTCTGGCACATGGTTTATCGAAGACAGTTTTCTTCCACATCCTTGTTCAGAACCGCTGCGCAGCCGCGCAGGGTCTTTAAAGGTGTTCTTGGAATAACATCATGGTATGGTCTTGTGATCCTGCGCGAGGTTTCCCATACCATATTCCTTTGTCTCCGAACTGTTTCTTCCTAAATCTTGTTTAGGACCGTTGTGCAGCCGCGCAGGGTCTTTATTTAGGATGCTTAAGGGATAAAGTTGTGGTATGGTCCTATGCGCCTGCGCAAGGTTTTTGGGACCATACCCCTTCAGCGTCGGTACCGAAAATTGCCAAAACTTGGTACCAGTACTGAAAATGTTCGGTTATGTACCGGTATTTGAAGGTAAAAATGGGTATACCATACCGAACCGAAAGTATCGGTATAAAAAATGCCAAAAAGTGGGTACCGAATCAAATACCAAAAATAATTCAGTACGGTAAATTCCGTATCAGTACTGGTTCAGTACCGATGCCAAATACCAAATGCTCATCCATAGACATAACTACAACAACCATCGACCATTTGACGTCATCACCAATCAGCAAATCAGGGCCTAAAATCCCTAAAATAGAACCGCAATCACTGTTCCCACTTCTAATCACAACCTGCTCTGTTGATTTTCTAGACTATCATCTACACTACCGGTAATCACTCAGGGCGTCAAGTCCGTCGGAATTGGAGGAGAATTTACGGTTGAAATTATGGCTAATTACTCAAGGTAGGTTAACTTTAATGGGCTATTTTTCTATTAATCTCTATATATGTTATACGATATTCAAGAACTTTATCATTTTGAAAAAGGGCCTCTGCTTTATGGTTCGGTTAGGGTCTTCAAAAACGTTGAAACGGTTCTCCTAGACTTAATAATACGATTCCACGCCTCATTAGAATTGCCACCCCTTTGTCCATCCACAATCCCTGCTTTATTTGCATGATAACTTTACTAATTTGCACCCATAAATCATTATTTATGAAACAAACTGCCATCATAACTGGAAAACTATTCATCAATTTTTAAGCGTTACAAAAATTCAAATAGATAAACCTCAAAACCATATTTTATTTCAATCATCTACAACAATTTCTTAGAGTAAAGTGCAATTTTCGTCTCTGTGGTTTGCTCTAACTAACAAGTTTCGTCCACCCTAAACACCTTTTGTCTCTAATGTTTGATCTTTTCACACTTTACATCCCTGGACCACCCGACCATTAACTCTCCTGTCAGTTTTTAGTGAAATTACTAACCACTCTTAACGCTATCTTCTTCTTCAACATATGTCTTAGACCACCCACCACCACATAGTTTTTGTGGTGGGTGGTGTGACATATGTTTGAAAGAAAGATGGAGTTAAGGGTATATCAAAAATTTTGCACAAAAACTAACAGAAAGGTTAGGGGGTTAGGGGCTGTTTGGCAACTTCTGAATGGTTAAGTGCTGAACAGTAAGAGGTCTGAACCATTAAGAGCCAGTATAATGTTTAACCATTTAGAGGCAAATGTCTGACCAATTCATATTAGAGGTCTTAACCGTTCAGACTTAGTATAATGCTTAACCATTCAGAGGCAAATGCCCGAACCATTCAGACATCTGCTCGCGAAACAAGCTGTCTGAATCACTAAGTGCTGAACAAGTAAAAGATCTAAACCATTAAGAGACTCATTAAAAGACAAATAGACCATGATAGTGAGGTATAGTGTTGTAAGGTGTTAAAAGTGACAAAACCTATAACTCTTTTTCAAAAAAAAAAAAAAAAAAAAAAAAAAAAAAAAAAAAAAAAAAAAAAACTAGTGAATATGAAAACGCCAAGCACCATCTTCCACAATGCCACCGTCACCGTTAATATTATCCGGGCTGGATTGGCCTTTCATTTCTCACACATACAACACACAAATCTCCCCCAAATTCAATTACGTCTCTCCCCACTCTCTCTCTCTCTCTCTCACACACACACACACACACACATCTATGTCTGTTCAATCTGTAATCGATTTTAAGTGATCACACAACTAATTACTTCTCTAACGTAGATGAAGAGGATGGTGAAGACGATCAATTGTAGTCAAAGTCCCACCGTATTTATTGTTGTTAATGCTTACCCTAAAAGGTACTCTTCCAAGATCCCCTCTGATCTAGTCCTCTTCTTGGGCCTAGGGTTCATAGATTGGTAGCTTTCTGCATCTCTTTCCATCATAAAGATACTATTTTTATTCGGTATATGGAGTTATTTATTTGCTGATTCAATAAATTTGGGGGTTTTAACCATCTAGGGTTATGAAAGTTTCAATCTTTGATCTGGGTTTTTGACTTTTTTTGGGTTGCTTTTGTTTAGTGTTGGTGGGTTGATTGATTGTTTAGGGTTTGGTATGTAGAAGGTGATTGATATAGATAATAATAGATGTGATTGATGGATATTGGATAATTAAGCTTGTTTGGGATGAAGAACTCGAGCCTGAGGTGTCGGTTAGTAGTGGCACTTAGGAGTGTGATTTCGTGAGATGGGAGATTCGATTCTCGCGACTTTTTTAATGTTAAATCAGCATCCGTCAACGCTTTTGTCAATGGATTCGAGCGCGTCGTCTTCTCATGATGATTTGGACCTTGAGATGAGTCACCAGGTTAATCCTGTTCGCCCTCCGGATATTAATTTGCCGCTTTCGTCGGAGAGAAGCTCCCCGCCGCAGTCGTGGAATCAGGATCAGTGCGAGAATTTTGATGTCGGGGTTGGGTTGGTGTCTCAGTTGTATGAAACCGAAAGCTTTCTTAGTGTCCCGAAAGTCGGTAGGAAATGTGCGAAGAGGGTGGATAGTATATGGGGTGCTTGGTTTTTCTTTAGTTTTTATTTTAAACCGGTTTTGAACGAGAAATCGAAAGCCAAGATAGTGGTAGACAGTAACGGGGTTTCTGGGTTTGATAAATCGGATCTTAATCTTGATGTTTTCATGGTTCAGCATGATATGGAAAACATGTACATGTGGGTGTTTAAAGAAAGACCCGAAAATGCACTCGGTAAGATGCAGCTAAGGAGTTACATGAATGGGCATTCCCGACAAGGTGAACGCCCCTTTCCGTTTAGTGTCGATAAGGGTTTCGTTCGATCTCATAGGATGCAAAGAAAGCATTACCGTGGGCTGTCGAATCCCCAATGTGTTCACGGTATTGAGGTTGTCACGTTGCCGAACCTCGCAATGCTCGAAGAGGATGAACTCAAACGATGGACCGAACTCACTGGTCGAAGTCCAAACTTTCTAATCCCACGAGCTGCTAGCGATTTCAGTTCGTGGAGAAATCTTCCCAACACTGAGTTCGAGCTCGAGAGACCACTTACGATAAAGAACAACGTGAATTCTCAATCTAAAAAGTTACTTAACGGATCGGGGTTAAATCTTTCAACTCCGCCTTCCAATCACAGCCACACTAACGGTGATGCAAACGCGATGAATCTTTCACCGGTTGGGAGCAAGAAGAGGAAGGACTTATTCCCGCACGGGAACGAAGAAGATATCTGTTTAACGGTTAATCATCCTCCGTCAGAAAGGTTACCGAATTTGGAAATGAATCCAAGCGATCCGTATTGGTTAAACGAGTTCAGTGGGGTTGTGAGGAGCGCTTGCGGACCCGTGACAGCTGCAAAAACAATTTACGAAGACGAACAAGGTTACTTAGTCGTTATAAGCTTGCCGTTTGTCGATCTTCAAAAGGTTAAAGTATCTTGGCGAAACACCCTCACACACGGAATCATCAAGGTGTCTTGTCTAAGTGTATCACGCATGCCATTCATCAAAAGACGGGACCGAACGTTCAAGCTCACCGACCCGTGTTTGGAACACTGCCCGCCCGGAGAATTCGTCAGAGAAATCCCGCTTTCAACTCGCATTCCTGAAGACGCCAACATAGAAGCTTATTACGATGGGCCGGGAACCATGCTCGAGATTTTGGTACCCAAGCTCAGAGAGGGGCTGGAAGAGCACGAGGTGCGTGTTTGTCTTCGTCCTCATCTCGTTGGTAATAATCTTATGTTGACTTGAAGATAAGGTAATGATAATCTACGGTAGATCTGTGGTTTCTAGTTTAGTAATCTTAGTGTGTATTGTATGAAAAGAAGCTAGAATAGTACCATGGTGTAGCCACAAGGATTATCGTATTATATATTTTTATAATAAATAAATAAATGTGTGATTAACCTATGTATGAAATTATATAAAGTTTTAGCAGTTGATGTTGATTCATGCATCCTTCTTAGGGCACCTAGATACTTTGTATCTTGTTGGGCCATATCGAGATCCTTTGGCGTTATTCTGACTTTTCTTTTTGTGTGAATCATGGAAGTTGTTGTCATGCCTTTTTTTTTCTTTCTTTCTTGGTGGGATAATATCTCTCATATCTCTGTATTTGTAGTGACCCTAACTATTACCTACCTGTATTGACCCAAATAGTCAACAGGTTGATGTAATCTTTAAGGTGTTTCTTGAAATACAAACGTGTAACCCGTAACTTTACGGCTAAGACGCTAAGCCAACTATTTTGCTGGACCGACCTGTATAGTATACAGGTTGATGGTCATGTGAACCAGACAAACGTTTGACCTTTTAACTTGTAGATGTAATAGTAAGAGTGTTTCTTGAAGTTCAAACTTGTAACCTGAGACTTAACCGATAAGCCAACTATTTGCTGGGCTGACCCGAATAGTCAACATGTCCATGGTCATATTAACCAGACAGACAACTTTTGGACCTTAAAGGTCGTTGTCGAGATACAAACATGTAACCTGAGACTTAACCGCTAAGCTTATGATGTTGGCCGATGTTTAGTGTTGACAAGTGTCCCGACACCTGTGGCCATTCTAAAAGGAGGTGGTGTTGGTTATAGTTGGGATGACTGTTTGAATCATGAGAGGCTGTTTTATTTTTGGTGATTGTGGAAGGTGACATGGAAAAAGCAAGTGCAGGAGATGGTGGTGGTCTTGGTGGGTGTCACCATAGAGTATCATTATTTTTGGTCAACTTTTTTGTTCTGTTGATATCAGTTAGTTTGCTTCTATGATCAAGAGTTGGGGAGAAAGGAGAATGTGTAGTTGTGACCATGACGTCATGTTTGGAACCTTAAGTTAATGCAAGTAGACCACTAATCGGTGTCGAATCTCCGATCAAAGATGAAAGAGATTTGTTTTTGAAAGACCAACGAGACCAACGAAAGCCTGATCACCTGTGTGTAAACCTAATGGCAAAAGGCCACCTATGCCTGCGAATGCAGACGTAACTGGTGACCTGGCTCGCCACCATTCCAGAGGAAACTCACTGTCCGAAAACTTACTGTGATAAAATCCCTGGTTCAACCTAGAGCATTTTTGCTCCAAGCGAGACTCGAACTCATAATCTTCACTTTGAAAGGTCATGGGGCTGCCAATGCACCAAAGGTTATCGGCAAGATAAAAGAGAATTAGAAACATAATCACTTTATACTAACTAGGGTGAGCATTCCATAAGGAGTTAAAAGAGAATTAAAAACCTGATCACTTTATACTGAATCGTTAGAAGTCTAAACCTAGATATGAATCCAGATCACAGTCTCTCTCTCGTTCAAATTCTAGTTTCCGTCGATCGTCTGCGTCAAAGATTGATCAGTTATATGAGATATCTTATACATCTGATGATTCTAAAATCCCTATTACTAGTATGCCTTTAGTTAACCCTTATAGTGTCTTTAGAAAACCCCAGGGTGAGCCTTCCATAAGGAGTTAGTGGATGACACTCAATTCATATTGGTTGTAAGAAAATTAAATGTGATTTTTAGATTGGTTGTAATTGTTTAATGCATGAAATAGACACAAAAGTGATTGAAATTCATATTAGTAATCACACCTAGGTTTGATTAACCATACTAGAAAAGCTACATAGACATGCCCTTGCTTAAATACTTGATACATGTAAACGATAGTCAGATCCTCAACATGATAATCAAATGATGGACGATATAATTGTATATGCGGTATTTTATTTTTAATGTTTGAACTGAAAAAAGTTAAAGATACATGGAACGATCACCAATAGCTAACAAAACACTACCAGATGCTATTGTATATGCGGTCTTTTATCGAATGAAGTGAAAGAAATAAATATAGATACATGAAATGATCACAAATAGCTAACAAAACCCTACAAGACGCTACATTCATATATCCGGTTTTTTGATGATTGAATTGATGATAAAGTAAAGATACAAGAAGCGATCGTGAATAGTTTTGTTTTGGTCACATGCATGCATTAAACACATGAATCTACTTGAACCATCAACTAGTTCAACAGTAGAAGCAAGTTCATGTCTAGCACAAGTTAAATACGGTACAAACCCTACACTCAATTGTGATTTGTGATCACATGTTGCATAATCATGGTGGAGGATGATGAACTTAGATTGCAGTAAGCAATTGCAACGAATCGGATGGAAGGATGCTTTGTCACTGAAGTTCCTTGGACTTTCCTTGGTCTTCTACTCTCCCTAGAGTGTCTCCTTCCGTTTTCCCCCCATAAATCCTCTTTAAAGTCATAAAAAAAAACCATTTAAAACCACTGTGTGTTGATCCTCGTGTGTACATGCCACTCGTACACATAATATACATTACATATAAAGTAACACACTAACACACACACTTTACTAAAACACACACATTGATGAAGTGCTTGTTTACATCTATTAATTGTGCATCACCTAGTCAATTTCAGTAGAAAGTCATTTAAACACATTGGTTTTGATAGTTTCATAAAGCTTTTGGATTACTTTGGGCTCCTTATTTTGAATTGGTTACTGGATAGAATTTCTCTCGGATTTTAGACGGGTTAGAATGGACAAAAACTTTCTCAAGATAAACTACGACGGCCATGCATCAACCACTATTGTCAATACCAACTTGGCAACTTCCAGCTACCACTGTCGTGATGTCACCTTTGTCACCATCACTTTCGGACCACTGATATCACCATTACATACAAATTAAGGTTTCCAAACACCAAGTTAGTAAAATATATATAAAAAGAAAAAAGAAAAAGTAAACCAAAACATTTTTATATCAAACTAAACCAACTACTTTAAGACCAAGTGAAAGATGACGAGATGATTCTTAAAAATTAAAATAGTGGTAGGTAGGGATTCATAGAAATGGGTTGGTTTGAGTATTGAATTTATTATTGATATTGACGGGTTTTTTTTAATTTCTCATAAATAAATGAGACAGAAAAAAAACATTTATAATTTCTTAAGATTTTTAGTTTATATATACAAATAATACATTAATTATTTTTGGTTCTAAAATTAAGCTTAAGCTTATAGAAATTCAAAAAGTAATAATGGACTCAAACTAACCTGACCCACCCCGTTTAACTAAACCACTTCCGAGTGTTCTTTTGGGTTGGTTGTTACAGTTAATGAAACTGAGTCACCTTTTTGTTTATTATTTATGTTTTTTTTAAATGAAATTTAAGAATAAAGTTCGGTTATTAACGGTAAGCAAAATTAAATTGTAGAGGGACAGTATTTCTTAAATGACCATTGATTATACTCAAAGGCCAATATTATGAAAGAGAACCAACAAATAACTGTCTCCATTTAACAAGAATTCATAGTTGGTTTTTGGTTCTTTATCAGAAAAACAAATGCTTCCATGTCTACGAAATACAAACTATATCTACAAACACAATAAAAAAGTGTTGCTGCAACAAGGTTTATCGTAATAAAATAAGTCTCGTGAGCTTGACCTGATGCACTGTTTTATGAATCATCAAAACATAACGTAGCTATATCGGACCGGTTCTTAATGCATGGTCCAAATCAGCAATCAAGTCATTCACATCTTCAATCCCCACAGAGATACGGATAAGATCTTCGGTTAGACCTCTCGCCTCACGAACTTCGGCTGGTATAGATGCATGTGACATGAAGCATGGCATGCTTATTAGCGATTTCACACTTCCTGCAAAAAAGTAAAAAAATATGAAATAAGTTAATAACAGACTAATTCCGTCTTTCCACCAACGTATTGTCTTTCGAAAGAAACAAAAAATAAATACCAAAACTAACGGTTATGCTGAAGAACTTGGTGGTTTCCACTATGTGCTTCGAGAGGGCCAATGACCCCGTCAAGAAACTAAGAACAGATCCTGCTCCTTTTGCCTGCAAGACAAAATTATTTTTGTTATTTATCTCAAAAGTTATGAGAAATTATTTTTGTTATTTATCTTTTCAAGTTAAGTGAACAACTAATTTATTGAGTAAAGTACACGCAATGTCCGTATGGTTTACCAAAATTTTGGATTTGGTCCCTAGCTTTCCAAAAGTACACGGATGGTCCATGTGGTTTGCATTTTGTAACGCATTTAGTCCTCAGATTTTTCCAAAAGTACATGGATGTTCCTTGTGGTTTGCACTTTGTAACACATTTAGTCCTTAACTTGGACTTGCTAAAACCTTTTGAATTTGTTGGCTAGGGACTAAATGCGTTACAAAGTGCAACCACAGGAACCATCCGTGTACTTTTATAGAAAGCTAGAGACCAAATCCAAAATTTTGGTAAACTACAGGGACCATCCGTGTACTTTACTCTAATTTATTTTTGCTTACTTCGCACATGCTCTTGTACTAAAAACACAACAATTAAATGCTATTGGTTAAGAAATACTGTACACAACCAACATACGAATCACTAAACATGCGCAACATGAAATTGAAAGTCACTATTGTGTTTGATGGTGGCGCACCGACAAAAAGTAAATAAAATTGTAGTAGTAAAATTATTCATACTGTGATCCACTGAACAGGAGAATAAAGAGATAGAATCTTCTGTTTCGCGACAGTTTTAGTTGATACCCTAGAAACTGTTTGTCAGGTCATGAAGAGGTTGGTTGGTAATATTCTGTTTGTTTGTAATTTGTAGCCACATGTTTACCCATACAACTTTTATTCCTCCACAATTACCTCATTTTGATGTCCTCATCAACCCACTTAACCACTACCCTTTTGTCCGTGTTCATGTCAATTAATAAGTTAAGTACTCAATGTGGAATTTCAATTAGGGTTCATTCCCCCTTACTTGGTGCTTACATGTTACAGCATTTTCTTTTTAATTTTTTTAAATGACTTATCAAAACAAAATCCATCAAGCATTTAAACTGACGGAGTAAAATGCCATTTTTGTCCCTTGAGGTTTGGCCAGTTTTGCGACTTTCATCCAAAGGTTTGTTTTTTCCGCATCTGGATCCAAAAGGTTTGAAATCTTTCCATTTCCATCCGGCTCGTTAACTCCATCCATTTTTCTCCGTTAAGTCAGGGGTATTTCCGTCTTATTTTGGGCAATTCGGTCGTTTTCACTTTATGTAAAAAGACCGAATACCCCTAAAAAACTGAATTGCCCTTTAAGTTAACAAAAAAACGAAAATACCCTTGACTTAGTGGAGAAAAATGGATGGAGTTAACGAGCCGGATGAAAATGGCAAAATTTCAAACCTTTTGGATCCAGATGCGGAAAAACAAGCCTTTGGACGAAAGTCGCAAACTGGACAAACCTCAAGGACGAAAATGATTTTTTACTCTACACTGACCTATAATACACATACTCACGCATGCATGTGTGTATAAGGCGTGTAGGGAAACAAAAAGTAAATACCTGCGAGAAGTGTAATGAGCGTCCAGGATGGTTAGGAAGACCAGCATAATTAACCTTCTTTACCAACGGATGAGAGGCGAGAAATTCAGCTATCTTTTGTGCATTTTCCTAGAAATAATCAAAATGTTATTTATACTACTTTAAAGTTACATTTTTTCAGCTTAGTATATAATCTAATAGAATAGATATGTATGAAAAAGTACTTGTTGCTTCTCAACACGTAAAGCCATTGTCTTGATTCCCCGTAAACAGATCCAACAATCAAAAGGTGCCAGCCCAGAGCCTTCTGCATTTTGTAAAAAATACAATTCTTTTGCTAGCCTGTTTTAGATGTGACAACAAACAAAAGTTTTCATTAGCAATTTTCCAAATAACCCATACGGATATTAAAAGATAGGGGGTGTGCATGGGTCGGTTTTGGCCAAAACCCATAATCATATCCGCAATGTCGGTTAATGGATAATCCTAACCATAACCGATCGGTTATGGCGGTTTCAATTAATCGGTATTGAAGGTTATAGCGGGCCGGTTATGAGTTGGTTAACCGTGAATTTATGTCTAGCTAAAACTAATTGAAAATTTTGTTGCCATGGAATAAATTGTTATTACACCTTTGTATATATTGTAAAAGTCCCGCCTAGGCTCCGAGTACTCCCCGAGTACTCGCTACAAGGTAGGCTGCCGAGGCACGAGTACTGGTCTCCCAGGCCAATTACTCCCCGAGTAATCTCCGCCTAAGCCGAGTATATCCCGAGTACTCCCGAATCCGACTAGGGAGCGCCTAGCGACTTTTGCAACAATAATGTATAACAAAGTATTAAAAAATACATATAATCTATAATATTAATACTGATTATTACCGAATATTCAAACAAAACGATATGATATAGATGATAAATTCAAACAAACGTTTAACCCAAAAAAAATCAAATATTGAAAAATGGTGAAAAGTCCAAAATCCGGCAAAGATTTTACTACATGTTGGATCGGTTCAGTAATGGTGGGTATGGAAACATTGATAACCATAACCGACCCGCTACTTTCGGTTAAAAAACAATTAACCGGCCCACCGGTTTTTTATTTGGTTCGTTTTTTTGCGGTTCGGTTTTGTCGGTTAATTCAGTTATGAGTCGGTTAATTCGATTCTTTTGTAACAAGATATACAGACCTTTCCCCTTTTACAGCAAGCACTCCAGCCATGACATCACTGTGCCCGGCAATGAATTTCGTAGCCGAGTGCATCACAATGTCTGAAAACGTAACACAACAGTAAGTCAGTAACGCTACTATAGATATAGAAAAAATTAAGAAAAAAAAAACGTAGTACGAACCTGCCCCAAGTTCCAAGGGTCGAGACAGTACGGGAGACATGATGCTGTTATCCACCAACACAAGAGCATCGTTTGCGTGAGCAATCTTAGCTATTTTCTGAATTGAAAAATGTAATCAACTAATCATACATTTTACACATGCAAATAAAAAGGAAGACGGGTTCAGAATTATATTAGAACTTACACGAATATCGGAAATTTGTATTCGGGGATTGGTTGGACTCTCCAGCCACACTAGCTTAGTTTGGGGACCAATTGCAGCAGCAACCTCGTCTAAGTTAGTTGTGTCCACTCGCCTTCAAAGTTGGTTTCAATATATTATAAACTTATGGTTATAGTTATACAACGTTAATACTTTTATTCTCAAATGTATGTACTAACTTAACCATGACTCCTGTCCCAGGAACGACTTGTGACAGTAAGCGATCAGAACCACCATATATGTCCTCTCCAGCAACAATTTCATCACCTAAGATTATATGTAATATCGATGGATAGAGTAACAATGATTGGATAATTATATAATAAGTATGTATAGTGTAAAAAAGCAGTAAAAAGTGTTGAACTTTACCAGCTTTAACTAAACGACTGACTGCAGCTAAAGCGGCCATTCCACTGGTAAAACAAAATGCTCGGTCTGCTTTATCAAGCTTTGCCAGGAGACTAGAAATACAAACCGAGAATCATTTTAATTTAAGATATGACAGAAGCACAATTTAACATATGTAGCCTTGTGCATATAAGAGAACGAACCTTTCAAGCACATCACGTGTGGGATTGCCACTTCTAGTGTAATCATATGGGCCATTTTCGGTTGCAGAGGGCTGAAAAGGCAAAAAGATATATAAACTAGAAGTATTCTAAACTTATAGCAACGAAAAGTCAAATATACCTGTTTAAAAGTAGCTGTCTGATATAGGGGTGTGCTCATTGCATTATAAGGATCAAAGTTATTCTCAAAATTCATCAATATAGTTGATACACTGGGCTCCCTGATCTCGGTTTCTGTCACCGAATCTACATCAAAACAAACCATATGAACACAACACTAAGAAATCTTTACAAAAAAGTGCCCTAAAACGGCAAAACATACTATCTAAACATTCTGCAATCCCATCAGCAACAGCCGATGTCTTCACATCCATCTTGTCCTCCTTTGTACAGCGCAATACCAATTTTCTGCCCAATGGGAGTGAACTAAGTTTGCTTACACCACAATTCGTACACCCGAAATTAGCAATTGCCTATGATGTCATACAAAGTTCTTCAGGAGTTCAGGTTAAAACATACAAATCAGTGAAACCTAGGTATAACATTAACATATTCGAGTAAGTTCGTCGGTATGCACCAATTATAAATTATAATCCACGTTATTTCTCTAGCTTTCATTACAATTTCTTAAGAAATAAACTAAGAGCAAAGATATTGATGACAAATACATTATGACAAAACAATCCACAGCCTATAGGTACACAAACATGAAAACCTAGGTATAGCGTATTCAAGTAATTTCATCAGTATTCACCAATTATAAATTTATAATCTACTCTATTTCTCTACTTTTCGTTTCATATTCTTTGAAAACCTAAGAGCAAAGGTATAGATGTCAGATACGTTGTAACAAAACGATCAACAGCATATAGGTACACAAACATGAATACAATAATATATAATGAATTAATGATCAAATCTTGTGGCTATAGGTTCAAATTAGAAACTACAAACCTCAGAACCCAATGTCCTCTTCGTTATAACAATAAACCTTATAATATAGACCAGCAGTGAAATAAAACATGTAAATTGAATACATTGTGACAAAACAATCAACCTACAAGTACACTGTACACAAACATGAAAACCTAGGTACATCGTATTCGAGTAATTTCATCGGTAGTCACCAATTACAATCCACTTTATTCTCTACTTTTCGTTTCATATTCTTTGAAAACCTAAGAGCAAAGGTATAGATGTCAAATACATTGTAACAAAACAATCAACACCCTATAGGTACACAAACATGGATACAATAATATATAACGATCAAATCATGTGGCTATAGGTTCAAATTAGTAACTACAACCCTCAGAACTCGATGTCCTCTTCGTTATATCAATAAAACCTAATGATATAGACCAGTAGTGAAATGAAACATGTAAAATGAAGAGGTATAAGTGCCGAAAAACTTACACGGTAATCATGTCAAATACATTGTGACAAAACAATCCACAACCTACTGTACACAAACATGAAAACCTAGGTACATCGTATTCGAGTAATTTCATCGGTATTCACCGATTACAATCCACTTTATTTCTCTAGCTTTAATATCATTTCCTCAAAAAAAAAAAACCTAAGAGCAAAGGTATTGATGTCAAATACATTGTAACAAAACAATCCACAGCAGCCTATAGGTACACAAACATATATACAATGATTATGATCATAACAAAACAATCCACAGCAGCCTATTGATGTTCAAATTAGTAATTATAAACCCTATAGATCAATGTCCTCTTCGTTCTACCAATAAAAGCTAAGGAAATAGATTAATAGAGACGTAATTGAAGAGGTATAAGTGATGAAAACTTACTCGGTGATTGTTAAGTTCAAGTGGTGGAGGTGTGAATAGCGGCGGCGATCGGAGAGAAGATGGAGTGGTAGCCATTGATGTGTTTTGGATTGTTGCAGACGAGTGGGGCCACGAGACTATCGAGCCGGAGAATGAATATAGACACAGAAGAGTGAATGTATACATACAACTTGAAACATTTGATAAAACGGGCCGACCCGTTAAAATATCTGTTGGTATAAATTAATATGTTATGTGACTAGAGAAAAATTTAAGAAGGGCAAATGAAATTAAAAACCAGCATATTTTATAAAAGTTATTCTACTTTTTTTTGCGCTTAATATATATTTTTTTTGTTTCATAGAAGTTCTTTAACATTTTTTCTCACATAAAAAACCAACATACTTTTTTTAATCTCATAAAATTCCCTTAACGGTTTTTAAACATAAAATCAACATACTTTCTACTCTTGTATAAACTTTAACAAAAAAAAAAAAAAATCTCGGGATCGGATGAAATAAAAAAAAAAACATTATTTGTCAAATTATGTTATATTTTTGACGGTTTAAATTATACATACCATATTTTATATTTTATTTTATTTTAAGTTATGTCATCCACGCTCGTGAATTTTATTATATTGTTTTCCAAGTAATATTTATTGTTATCAATTTATTGACTTTAAAATGGAAAAAAAATAACAAACATTGAACATACTTTGGTATGTCATATATCCAACTTAAAACATTAATTCATCTCAATTCTTTTCTAACGTAATATCAATAAGTAAAAAAATATTCACAATATTAAAAATTCCAGCAGTATAATGGTTTTATATTAAAAGTTCCAGCAAGAAGCTAGGAAGTAGAAAAAAGAAAGACAGAAAGTTAACAACTTTCAAGAAAGTGGTAAGTTAACAAAATTGTTACACCAATTTGATCATTTTAGGAACAGAAGATTCATCTATCTATTCCTAAAACATAGGTATTCATTCACTTTGATTTCTTTGAATGTCATGGTCGTTAGAGATAGAGATTGCTTGGTTGAAAACTTTATCATTACGTGCTCTTCATATACACCAACATTTGGTGGAAAATATTGCATGTAACGCCTTCTTATGTAACGTTGGAATTACCATGTGCTCGGAGATGTCGAGAATCTCTACAATCATAGGAGGAAGGAAGATGCTAGTTTGCATTATTACCGATTTACCGCCTCAAAAGAAATTTCCTTGTAATTCTCTCTGGTTCATACATCTGGTTCTTTTAAGCAAGTTTATTCTTATATTTGATCTAATGGTTTTTTTTAATGGTTAAATTATTTTAATAGGCTATGATTATGGTATCAAGCGAAAAAATAACCCAATTTGGGTTCTTGGATACAACTTGCATTAGAATTCAACAAATGCCATTATGTTTCATGGTTTCCTTTAAATACATGATTAAATAAGAGTTTACAAGATCTTCATTTCTCATAACTACAAGATTATTGCTAATCACGGTACTCTTTATCTCAATCTATGAGGAGAGGATTTGAAAATTTTCTTGCATTTTGAACGACACTATTTTTCATAACAAAAAATTTGTAAAATATTTTTTTTATGAAGACAATTTCTAGCATATGATTAACAATAATTTTATTCGATGACCCACTCTTAAAAATCTAATGTGAATTTGTATTTTAGAACTGATTTCTGTGTTTTGGCTCAACCAACACGAGTAAACTTGTTAGAGAATAGAAAACAAGATGCAAAGTTGTATTCTCAACTCAAATTTAGCTTAACAATAAATTTTTCATGCCAAACTATTTCAACTTAAGGACCTTGATCGCGAGATGACAAGGCCCAGCTAGCCCATTATCGGCTCTGAACCAACACCATCTAGAGCACGATGCCACAGGAATAACCCAACTAGGTTAGCTCTTGTGAGAATAGATTATGTCTTAAAAGTTGTGAACACATACATTACTTGTCTTAAAAGCAAAGTTTCTCTTACAAACAGCACCAACAGGAGGTCAAGTCAACCTCATTCATCATCTATACCTGCAACACGAAAGATCACCTTCTTCTAGACCTTGTAACTCTCACGGCTGCAGCATGTGATTCTACCTTCACAGATGTACTATTTTTCTTAGCTCTCTGCTTCGCGGTTCCTGTAAGAATATCACCAGAAACTTGTAACCAACGTTTAAAAAACATCATATTATAATCGTATTGTATGGAAAATCCTTGAAGTTTCACACTACCTTTGGGAACAAATTCAGGAGATTTGACCTCATCATCATCGTACGGTTCTGACTGAATCACTTGACTAGAAGCGTGTGAACATTCTTCAGACCCGAGAGGTTTTGAAGCTTTTTCGTTACTAGAAACATCACTTGTTCCATCCATTGAGGGATCCATGACCTCACCATCTGTATCATATTATATTCAAACAAAATTAGTATTTTTTCTTGTATTGATATTGAAAGCCTATAAAAACTTCGTTTTAATCTCATATTTTATAGTACAAACCTTCAGCAGCTTCAGACTCGCTACTTTCCTCTTGATTTTTCTCATCCAGCGTAATGTTTTTCATGGCATCCGCTTTCTGTTGATGAGCAGCTGCGTTTCTTGCTGTAAGTTCCTGTTCCTTTTTATCGATGTGAAATTTGTCGACTTTCCCCTCGAATTCTTCGATGCATGCCTTTAGTTCTGGTTTTGCAAACTTCTTACCCTAAAAGAACAAAAAAAAACATAAAATGAGAATCATGTTTAAGGAAAATTTTGAACATAAACCATGAAAATTGAAAATACTCGTATAAATAGGCAATCAGGCAATATAAGGTACCTTGTTTATTATGCTTCTAAAATGATCCATCACAGCATCATTTGATAAAACATGTTCATAAACTTTAAATAATTCTATCAACTTCTTAATGCCTTTGTCAGTAAACGATAGTTGTGAGAGACAGTATGATATGTTTTCCCACTGCCTAGCATCTGCACCAAAAAAGTCATTGATGAAGCAAAAACATTTCAACACTCTAAGAATACATAACAGAGAAAAGACAAAATAAAACATAAAAACATGTTTAATTATTTCTCAAAGATAAAAAATGTTTGTTTGAGATTCAAACCTGTGACACCACTGAATCTATGGCATAGCTTTTCAACAAGGGCTTCCATTTGCTTGTCCTGAAAAATTATTAAAAAAATGTCAGCAATTGACGCCTTGACGATATACCACATTAATAATTTAATACCACAAAAACGAGTTACTTTTACCTTCTTGATTGACCCTATCAAGAACTGCATTATGTTGAAGAAAGATTCTTGTTTCAAATCCTGGTTTGACAGCTTGCCAAGAATATCCGGTAGTAAATTATATATAGGATTATTTCCTGAAAAAAAAGAGCAATTAATAAAGAGTAACATTCAACTATTCAAGCGTGCAGTTAGCATCAATGTTTACCTTTCTTTGACAGCTCATGGAAAAATAGTTTTGCAAGATTAGAAATCCTTTCATCTTCATCTTCTAGTCTCATCGCCATCTCATTTATATGACCTTTAACCTAACAACCGCAAAAAAAAAAAAAAAAAAAAAAAAAAAACATAATCAGAAACTACCTATAGTTACAAACATTTTATTTTAACCGAAGTAATTAGCCAGCATTTCTAACCTTCATCATGTCATTGAGAATGAGATGAGAGAGAACTAAAACAGCATTCTTCCTTACAGAAAGTGAAGGATCATGCAGTCGTGAGTACATGTTCTCTGTCCACGGTTCTAAAAGATTCGGAAAACGAACCGCCAGATCACCAAGAGCAATTGTACAGTTGGAGCGAACAGTTTCAGATGGTGCACTCTCAACGACAGTGAATAGAAGTTGAAGGTTTGCTTCGCTGCATAGTAGATCACGGGTTAAATATTTTAGGAAACAGAAATTTGGAGAACAAGAGAGTGATAAACAGAGTAATTTTACCAAAAGTTGGCATCAATTATCATCAGCCGGCATAGAGCAAGCATTCCAGATGCCTGTAACTCAGGATACTAAAGTAGAAATTGCAACCATGTCAGCAACTAAATAGATCATATAAAAATATTAATGAAAAAAAAGAGTAAAACGCCATTTTCGTCCTTGAGGTTTGATCATTTTTGCAACTTTCGTCCAAAGGTTTGCTTTTCCGCATCTGGATCCAAAAGGTTTAAAATCTTGCCATTTTCATCCAAATCGTTAACTCCATCCATTTTTTAACGTTAAGTCAGGGGTATTTTCGTCCTTTTACCTATTTGTTAATGTTTATAAGATAAGTCATAACTAGAAAGCCAACAGAGGTGTATTTTCATTTCTTAATAGTGTTTTATTTTAATAAAAAAGGTCTAAAAGACAGAAATACCCCTCATTTAATGGAGAAAAATGAATGGAGTTAGTGAGTGGATAAAATGGCAAGATTTCAAACCTTTTGGATCCAGATGCGGAAAAACAAACCTTTGGACGAAAGTCACAAAAGTAGTCAAACCGCAAGGACGAAAATGGCATTTTACTCAAAAGAAAGAATGGTAATAAGTAATAACCACCTTCTGCATTAAACTGAAGTTTCTACACAGTTTCGACACAAACGGTGCACAGTATCCAATCAAGTTTTTTTCGGTAGAAGCACTAGAAACAATTTCCTTTTCGGCCCGTTCAGAAAGTATGTCAAGCACTGCATCCTCAGTGGCAGCAACGCCTAATTCTGCGTTTATATCATCTTCCTGAAATACATTAAAACAAAAGGCTTCAAAAACAAGAATACAAGTATCAAAGAAAGGATCATGAACAGATATTATATTACATTATATTATTGATTTATCTCACCTTTGATTTACCATTACTGCCAGCATTTTGGCCTTCTGCAGCTAGTTTTTCTTTCTTTGCTTTTTCTTTCTGAATCTTCCTAACGCATGATTCAACGTATACCAGTTGATTCATGGCAACATGACTTATAACATATAGAAATCTACTTAGTTTCGTAGCTTGAGCTGTAGTAAGGACATTATTGTCATTTTGCAACCCATCAACTCCAAAAACAGAATTATGAGATTTTATAATCAAATCAGCTGCTAGAGTTTCTGGAGAAGGATGAATAGCGTATATTGTGCTGATTGCTTTATCAGCCGCAGCATACCATATATGTTCTGGAATCCAAGATCCGGTAATCAAACCGTCTAAAACACCAAACAACCTGCTGCCGTGATTAGTCAACAGATTTTTTTGGTCAACGGGAGATAACCGTTGTAGTGCAATACAAGCGGTTCTAGCAAGCAAAGGTTCTACCTTTGCCCACCTACCGAAACCGATATCGATTATATCTTGTAGATGGGAACTAAGAATATCGGCTGATGATTTGGCAGCCATGCAGAGTACAGATAGAGCCCCGCGGCTGCGTTCTGCACTAGTTCCACTAGCGTTGAAACAGAAATAGTCCCACAATGCTGACACCTGTCACCATACAAAGTGTTCTTATAACAGATAGTTGATGTTCAATTTTAAACCACAATGTCAAACAGGTGTTAGCTGTTTGGTAACAAGAAACATACCGTACTAGTGGAGATGTCCCCTTTAGACACCAATGAATTAACGATAAACTCCAATGCTGCAAGGTCCCCAATGTTTGAATCGGTGGCAAGAGTTATAAGGTTTTTAGCGGTTTCAGGTGGACTCTTTGTTATGTAGATTGTAACAAATGCATTCTCCACAGCTTCACAAATAGATTTATCTTGAGAGAATACCTTCATACATTAAAAAAACAGTGTCAAAATAATATATATATATATATATATATATATAGAGAGAGAGAGAGAGAGAGAGAATAAAAAACGATGAATCACCAGTGGCAACATCTTTCTAAGGCAGGCTTCGGATCCATCAATCTGAAACTGTTTGCACCTCATCAGCAATAAAATCGTATTTTCAACATCAGTTGCTGATGATGAAGCCATTAATTGGACAAGGATCGGCATGGTGTCAGATATACACTTTGAAAATCTCAATCCCGCTTCAAGTGACGCAATCAAAGTCCGGGTTTGCTCCAAATTCCCAACATCTGGTACCGAACTATCCATTTGAGTACTCTGTTCATCCTCTTGTGCGATACAGCTGTCCGTCAAACTATCGTCCTGCTTCTTCAAAACTCCATCATTGTCACCATCTTCATTTCCTGTATCACTATCCACACTATCCAAATGTGATGCATCCAATACGCTTTCTGATGACCGATTCGGTTCTAGTTCATTCAACTTCTTCGTGTACTCCTTTAACGTTGCCTCAAATGAAGCTACACGCAGTTGTGGCCCAAACGGATTATGTTGCAGCATCATAATTAACAAACTCAGTGCAGATTTTCTCACTATCGCACTCTTATCTTCCAACCGTCCAGCAGCTACTACAGCAACTTCATTCCATAAACCAATAGTTACAGAATGTTCTTCGCAGAGCTCCGCCCATACTTGTAACACTCGACTTCGAGTATAAGCTGAAACATCTCTAGCACGTTCTAGAAGAATTTCCAGCATCGCCTGCTTCGTTCGAAGACGAATAGACTTCGTACTTACTTCACCTTCGATATCATTAAAGGCTTTTGCTACTAACTTCCCCAACACTCCAACAAGAGCATTCCGTATCTTGTACGATTCTCCACCGAAATGAGGAACTAGTAAACCAATGTTGGTTGAAATTAACTTTGGTAAACGATCAGCGAGCTCTACAAGAAACCGACCAATATTATCAGCTCCAGCAGTGTCTTTTACGTAGTCTTTTGGGTTAGTTCTCCCTATATCTCTAATGAGAGAGATACACAGACTCCCGTCTGAATACTTTTTCTCGGCCCAAGCAACAGCATCAGCCAAGTGTATAACGACAAAATCGTGTTTGTGAAGTAAATGCAAGATTGAAGCACAAGATTGAGCTAAATAGTGGTATTTTGTTGCACAGGTTCCAATGATACGGCATAAAGCTTCTTTTGCATCAGCATCTTTCAACAGTGTTGGATTCTCGAACATAGAAAGTGAATTTCTACAACCACCCAAAACATGTGTTGTTATATATTACAACTGACATAAAGCTTCGAATTTATAGATACATTTATTTGAGCTAATCAGATAAACGAAAGTAATGATGATCAACATACCTCACTACAAAAGACAGATAATTTTCATCTGGGTCTGATGAGCCAAAGAGCAATGAGAGGTTGATTTCCAGAGAATTTGCAATCAAATTTAGTATGCGTCCCCTTTGAGCCTCCCAATTCCATGAGCTAGCAGGATGTTTCTTCCTGCCACTTGGCAGCGCCTAAAAGAGTGTTAATCCTATTAACCCAGGATCCTTAACAAACACATGTAATTATAGATACAGAAAGTGCACTATGTGAATCTTGACCCATTTAATCAAGATTAATAGCTATTAAAGTTCATCAATTACCAGCACAGGTAAACATGCACAACATCCCCCTAAGAAAACCTTATACAGATAGGCATCAATAGGTCCTAGGTTTAGTATACCCTAGAAATAACCTGACTATGTTGTCAAAGCGCAAGGCGCACTCAAGGCGTGTAGGCCTCGCCCGGAGCATAGGCACAAGGTGCTAAAAAACGATGGCTTTTTAAAGTGAGGTGCATGGTTAAAAAAATATCGTTTTAGGGGTTTTTGACATGTTTCAGGCTTGTTTAGGTTGATTTTAGCTTTTAGGCTTGTTTAGGGCTAGTGTAATTGTTTCAGACCTGTTCAAACCTATGCTGCGCTGCGCCTAGGCACACGCCTTGTGCGCTTTTGACAACATAGTAATCTTATCATCAAGGTTAGCATTACTGCTAGTGCTTCCACTTCGAGAAACTGTGTTCTTGCTTAACCGATACAGTAACGACCATTTCCTAACCACAAATCGAAACTGATTCATCTAGCTGTTAAAAGTAAGGCCTAACTAATCTTTTAGATAAAAAAACATGTTACCAAGCAAAACTCACCTAAGCTTCTAGAAACAATCTACACTACTAACGTTAACACAAAAGAAACAGCATCTCCCATACACACATGTACACGATAAAACCCTAATATCAAGCAATAACCGGCATCAACAACACAATCATCAATCAACACAAGCTAAACAAATAATTACTTTAGTAGCATTGCTAGAACCACCGGCAGCTTCCTGAGATAACACCACATGAATCAGAAAAAACGTATAAATCTTAAACGCATTCCGGTGCGAATTAACTCTATCAAGCACACCACCACCGTCACCACATCCACTCCCACTAGCAGGCGAAGCCGCAGCCCTAAAAAGTGAATCAATATTCGGAAGCAACACACTAAAGTTGGACCGAAGACTCTCAACAATATTCAGCTTCGAACCAGGAGTTAGGTCACCGAAACACTTCACCAGTGAGTAAATCCTATCAAAAACGTCTTGTTCTTCGACGCAAAACAGCTCTTTGTCCGATAAATCGAACGAAATGCCTGTAATTTGAAACATTTAGGGTTTTGTTGTATAGATAGAAGAATTGAGATGTGAAGTGTGTGAATTGATGTACCTTTGACGAATTCTTCGAGATCTGAAGGACGGAGAGAGGAGATGCAGGTGGAGTGTTGGACGGAGAGAACAGAAGCATCATCGCCGGAATCTTGTTGCTCTAGGGCGGCGAGATTTGGGGGAAATATGAACGTCGGAGACATGAGGGTTTTCCGGTGAGAGAGAAATGAGATGTTTCTGTGTGTGTGATTTGAAATTGGGGGAAGTTGGGGGAGCGGGAATTTGAATAAAGGTAGATTTACGGGAATACGCTGATATTATTTAAAAAATGAGTAAATTACCGTTTTGACCCCTGTAGTTTAGTCAGTTTAACACTTTCAACCCAAAAGAAATCTTTTAACATATCAGACCATGTTTTCGCCCTCACACTAACTTTTTTACTTTTTTGCAGTTAAGTGAAAAGTTAATTAGTTCATTATATACCTTATGGGTTGTTTTTTATAATTACAAAGTTCTTTTAATATTTAAGAGATTATTAATGCAATTACTCAAGTTTTTTTCTTTATTTCGTTATTTTCACGATTATTATTTAACAAAATACGTTTTAAATATACAAATAAATATGTATTTTATTAACCGTTTGTTTTATAAAAGCCGTTTTAAAAAACAATTTATTTTTAACATTTTGTTTAAACCGTCTATCGTTTTTAAAATTGTTCCTTTTTAAACCGTTTGTTTTTATAAAATCGTTCTTTTTAAAGTCGTTTGTAATCACTTCATTTTAAAACATTCTTTTTAAAATTGTTTGTCTTTTAAACATTTTTAAACAGCTCACTTTTTAAGTCGTTCGTTTTTAAAATTTTACAAAACAAAAAAATAAAAGAAATGTAAGATTTGAAAAAAGATGAAACATTCTAATAAATAGTTTGCAAAAGATCGTTCATTTTTCAAACTTTTTTAAAATGGTTTTTTTTTCAAATCTTCCATTTCTTTGTACCGTTTGTTTATTCAAATTTGTTATTTTTTTAACCTTTCGTTTATCAAATTCGTGCGTTTTTTAAAACCTTACACTTATTAACTTGTTTTTAAGGTTTTTTTTTATAAACGTTGTTTTTTTTTAAATCTTCGTTTAAAATCGATGGTTTTTAAATTCTTCCGATTAATCATTCATTTTCTTAAGTTCCTTTTCCGTAACAACTATAAGTAAGCTAAATACAAAGTTTCAAAAACGGTTCTAGAATGAACGGTAAACGCTTTTAAAAATCAACGACTTAAAGAACGAATTGTTTAAAAAGTTTAAAAATGATTTTAAAAAGAACGGAATAAAATGAATTGTTTCATAAAACTTTAAAAGACAAACAACTTTAAAAACAACTATTTTATAAAAAACGGTTAAAAAATGAATAATTTTAAAAACGATAGACGGTTAAAAAAAAGTAAAAAAAAATAAATGATTTTAAAAAGGACGTTTATAACAAAACAAACGCTTAGTGAAAATACATATATATTTGTATATATAAAACATGAGAAAAATGCTCGGATAGTCCCTGTGGTTTGCCCATTTTTCATCTTTAGTCCCCAACTTTCTAAAATTACACCTATGTTCCCTAAGTTTTTGAATTTCATTCCCGAATAGTCCCTGGCGTGGATGGGGGTTAGTTTTTGGTGTTAGGTGCGTGCGAAATGACAAAAATACCCTTGCTATCAAATTAATAACTAAAAAGTTAAAAGAAATATAATTAATATTTTACAATTTATGTGGGACCCACCACCCACCCTACCCACTTCATCTTCCCCACTCCACACCACCTCCATCACCACCACCACCACCATCTCCACCTTCAACTACCGCAACCATCCCCATCAAAAAATGCCATTTTTTTACCGTTCCTGAATTCAAAAGTGGTATTAGAGCTACGGAAGCTCTGCATGTAATCGTTGATCGAATTAGACGAGTTTCGGTGAAATCGGATTGAATCGGTTGGTTTTCAATTGAATTTCAAACTAATTCGGTTGGTTTTCGATTTGATTCGGTGTGTTTCGATGTGTCGTTCATGTATTTCGGACTAATATGATCGATTTCGGATCGATTTTCATTGATTTTCGGTTTGTTTTAGTAAATTTTGGATCAAATTTTTTTAGATGTTTATTGACTGTCAAATCGTGTTTTCTGGTGAGTTTTTGTCACGACGGTGAAGTACGGTGTAATCGTTGCCGGAGGTAGTGTTAGAGCAACATGTTAGTCTCTGGTGTTGGTTAAGTGTAATCTGTATCGTAAAATTTTGATTTTTCCGGTAAAGCATTTTTTTAAACTTTTTGTGACCGGTGGTGAAATACGGCGGACTTGCAGGTTGAAAAAAGAATTGATGTTTGTTACTGATATCGTTGAATATTACTGTTGTTGTTTGTATAAAACAAAAGAAAGTAGGATTGAAAAGTTGATTTGCAGGTTATTAGATCTAAGACTGAAATTGTTAGGCTGATTGATATTTAGTGTGTGTGAGTGTTGTTGAGGTAATTGTGAGTAATAGAAGTTGAGTGTTTGTGATTTGTTTCAGAAACAAAGAAAGAAGTAGAGGTATCATTGAATTGGTTAGCTGCCTGTTGTATCGTAGGATATTGTTGTTTGCGACAGCAGTGTTAGAATTGAGAATTGCAACTGAGTTTTATTGAAAAAGAAGTAAAAGTGTTAAGTTGCAGAGTATAAGCGACGGTTTTTATTGGTGGTGGTGGTGGAGGTGGTGTGGAGTGGGGAAGATGAAGTGGGTAGGGTGGATGGTGGGTCCCACATAAATTGTAAAATATTAATTATACTTCTTTTAACTTTTTAGTTATTAATTTGATAGTAAGGGTATTTTTGTCATTTTACACGCACCTAACACCAAAAGCTAACCCTCATCCACGCCAGGGACTATCCGGGAATGAAATTCAAAAACTTGGGGACTATAGGTGTAATTTTAGAAAGTTATGGACTAAAGGTGAAAAACAAGCAAACCACAGGGACTATCCGAGCACTTTTCTCTATAAAACATATTTTGTTAAATAATATTCATGAAAATAATGAAATAATAAAAAACTTGAGTAATTGCATTAATAATCCCTTAAATATTAAAAAAATCTTTTGTAATTATCAAAAACAACCCCTGAGGTAAATAATGACCTAATTACCCTTACACTTAACTGTAAAAAGTAACAAAGTTAGTGTCAAAGGCCAAAACCGTTATAAAATGCAAACTCGGGGTCTAATATGTCAATAGATTCTTTTTTGGTCTGAAAGAGTTAAACTGCCTAAACCATAAGGGCCAAAACAGTAATTTACTCTTTTAAAAATATTTGTAAGAGGATTCACATTGGAGCCTCTACTCCATCTATATCTATCTACTATACTAAAATAATACATCTTAGCCACATGACATGTTTTTAGGCCTCCAACAAGCTGATGTGGACATCCTCTTAATCAAGAGAATTATATTTTGAGCGGCAATTTCTTTTAAAATATTATCCTTTCTCACATTCTCACATACGTATCTTTCATCACACGTTTCTACTTTTTCTTCCCCTTTCAACTGTTTTCTTTCAGAGACCTATGTTTTTTTCTTAAAACCCTAATCGTGTTCCTTCATCATCTAGGATCCAAATCATTATCGTTTTTATTTATAACACAATCAGGTTAGCGATCTTTCAATTATATGTGTTATTCCATTATTGAATGTGTTGAATTTCATATCATCGTCTTTTCTAAAACCCTTGATATCAAAATTTGTGTTTCTTCTTCGTTGTTCATCCTGATTCACAATCCTAGATTGTGACAACTGGCACAAAACCGGTAACTTCCGTACACTTTAATTATTATTTAATGACTGCATTTACGTGCTTAGATGTCAACATTGCCTGATTACATACTATACTTGTGAATTCATGCACGTTTTATACTACAAGGATTACTTTATACATTAATGAACTGCGTTGCGTCAGAAATACTAGTAAACTCACCGGTAAGACACAATTGTGTCAACAATTCTGCAGAAAATAGTCAGACGATAAAATTGGAGCCTAGGTGTAGGTCCAACAACAAGAATACATTAAAACCCAAGAGTACATACAAGGGCTATATATATATATATATATAGACATTACGGAAGCTAAATTAAGCACTAAAACGCACTTTAAGTGCAAAATTTTAATAAATTCAGCTCAAATCGGCTTTTAAACATATAAATATCATGCAGAAATTACGTTTTATTATCCAGAATACTTCCCCAAGTGTCGGGAATTAAAAGGGTTACAAAAGAATACTTAAAGGACACTAAACGGTGCAATTTAGCACTTTAACGAACTGGTATCTAGCCGAACAACCGGACATTACCCGGAACACCAAAATAATGCTAGAAGCATTGTTTTTATTTTCTAAGCTAGTTAGGGTCCCCGAGCACCCTAACACACTACCTATTTCATATCACACCTAAACCGCTAACTAAACACTTAACCTTCTAACTAACTAAGTTAACTAACCATTGCATCTCAACTAAACCCCCCCCCCTAACCGGTTCTAGACAAGGGTGGCCCACCCTTGATTTCTTTTGTTAGTTTAATTGATCTTGTTGACACTTTAGAAACATGTTATACAAAGGATAATGCAAGAGTTTGGTCTATAAGAATGCACATTAGTTTCCACACTTCATTTCATCACACACCAAACTCACCACTTCTTCTCCTTCCCTTCTTCTTGGCTACGGCCGACCCCAACCACCACCATCATTTGCTCATCTTCAACTATTCTAAGGGTGTACAAAGGTGTTAGTGATCATACAACGAAGCTTGGTGTGTTATGAAGTTGAAGGACCGCTCTCATTTTCTTTTATCCACCACTTTTACGCTCTTGAACTCCCCTAGCCTTGTGCTAGTAGTAAGTATCTTAGATCATCATACTCTTTATATTTTTGTTGGTTAATAGTAAAAAGAATGGTGAAATAACAAGAAACTCTAAGAACATAAACAAAGTCTTGACATAAACTAACAAAGTGATGAAGTAGTGTTAAAATGAAAATGAAATCATGTTGTTCTTGTGTTGTTATGCTTGTTGAATGTCGTTTGTTAGTAAAAATGATATGGTTCATCACATGGACTTGCTAGATCATGATTAAAAACATGATCTAGCAAGATGTGAAAGTTAGAGATGTGTAGGATGATGGAAACATCCACACATAAACTATGAACTTGAATAAATAAACGTTTTCTTGTAAAATAAAGATCAAAATGAGTTATAATCTTGTAGATCTAAATATCCATGAGTGGTTTTTCAAAAGGACCAAGTTAAAAATACAAGTTTTACTAAATCTTGGTTCTTAAACAAATAAACCTTGTTTTTGGTGGTTAATAAAGTAAAGATAAACATGTGTAACAAGAAAAATACAAGAAGTAGTATTTTTAGAAAATATGGTCACAAGTTGTAGAGAACTAAATTCTTTAAAAATGAAGCTTTTAAAGAAACAAACACACTTTAAAGAGTAACAAGACTTACTAAATACCCTAGTAAGTTACTACACATTTTTGTAAATTCTCAAGTTCATGAAATAGAGAAAGTTGTGCATGTTATTGATAATTTGTTGAAATTTATTGTTGATGATTGTTGTTGATGATTTAAAAGAAAATAAACACATGTTTTAAAAACATGGGAAACCTCCATTTTTAGGGGAAACTCTGTCAAAATTTTTATAAATTTTGGCACTTAGAAAAATATATAAGTTTTGAGAAACTTATTTCCTAAAAATGTATACCAAGGTATTTACCAAGGTTTCCCTAATTTTTGAGTTAAGAAACGATGATTTCGTCAAGGTTAAAAATTGACATTAAATATGTATATTTTTGAGAAAAATATATATATTATTTTATCACCAAACTTTGTGCTAAGTGTATGTAGTATGTATTATACGTGCTAGTGTATTAGGACTTGAAAATACACTAAATACTCTTGAGGAGTAAAAACACAAAAATACACATACCACATACAAGATACATAATTCGGGTGCAAAGTGCAAAATACAAGATCCTTATATTAATTTTTGAGAAAATAATATAAGTAAGATGCATAGTTAAAAATATAAAATATTTTTAACACAACAATATATATACAAAAGATAGTGACTTGTGCTTGTACGATACAAGTCTAGTGACTGACGATAATAAAACACGTTTAGGTCACGACGCACTATAAGCAAATCCGGTGAAGTTTACGACGCAAGGAACACAAAGTTGTGAGTTCATGCTCCCCCTTTTCCTTAACTGTTTTTGTTTTACACTTCGGGGGTGAAATACATGTTACAAATTTTACAATGTTTACATGTGTTATGATGGGTACAAAAACATTCAAGTGAAACATTCTAGACCATGTCTCGAATAGGGTACCATAAGCACTATTAATCAACGTATACATTCAGACCGCGGAACAAAATGTTAGATCTAATGGGTTTCAGACAACCCCACTCTTGGCCTACTTCTACCAATGAGTGCTTCTGTGTCTCAGTCAAAGTTGACAAAAATGCCTAGGTTTGGTGACTTCCCATGTCGTGACATATGTTAGTGGCCTTGCAAACCACTAGCGATCTCACACATTCAAACAGTCATAGTACTCAGTTACAGACACGTTTTACAAGTTCCATTCAAACATTCATACATTCTACAAGTTTCATACTATGTTTTCATTCGAGTACTTTAAACATTCAAAACAATCACTGCATGAATTCACACCAACATTATGTTGACGTTTTTTTTTCCAAAACTCACATGTATTTCAGGTAACTAAAGGTGGATGTGCGCGCGGTCCTACTCATGCTTGTGGATGTCTTCTATGTTATGTTTAAATAAAGTTGTAAACTTTTAAGACAATGTTTTATGCTATCTCGCGATGTAAACGCTAACTTATGTTTTCAAATTATGAAATGTATGGTATTTGAAGTTATTTTTACGAGCATGTAGTATGTTTACCCTTCGTATGCAATGAGAACCTTTCATGATCACACCTCGTGCTTCCGCCGCAGAAAGGGGTGTGACATAGATTACATGTTTCTTTTTTTTTTTATGATGGAAATTGTGAATGCTAGAGGTTGACTGGAAAACACTGTAATCAACTCTAGAAGGTTTGTTGCTAGATTTAATTTTGTTTGTGTTTAGATGTGTATTATGTTTTTGTTTATTACTTAATTGAAGTATTAGGTTATCTGTATCCGTGGTTGTGAGAGTGCTTTGTATGATTAATTAGGTTACATATTGTTTTGATGCGTGAGATTACACTGAGTAGACGAATTGATGATCAATAGCACAAAATTGTGAAGATCATCATTAAAGGTTTTCTAAAAAAATTTAACATAATCCGATTCCATGTACTAATTTAATGTAAACATCTTGTAAGTTATAATAGTTTTTAATTAGGTTATGAAATCGGAACTTTTTGTTAAGATTATATGTTATCTTCAAATCCATGTACTAGTGTAAGGTAAACATCCGGTTAACTATAAAGTTTTTAATTAGGTTATGAAATCAGAACTTTTTGTTTAGGATTATGTCAAATCAGACATGATTTTTTCATGTTCATATGTTTTCTTTGGCACTATATCTTGGATCTCCATGAAATTGATTCGATTTGATTTGATTGAAAAATGGTTGAATTTGATGTGATTTAGGTATGATAATGCTTTCTTTCTTTCTTTCTGTTTCCCCAGTTTATGATGTTATTTGTATTGAACGTGTACACTAGGTTTTATTTTCTCTAGCCTATTTGATTTGAAAATGTCAAAGCTATGATGCATAAGCTGAGCTTGAAAGGTTATGACGGTTGCTTGAGCATATGTAGTTAGTGTAGAAACTGTGTATGTGAGGTGTTTGATGGAAGGCTTCACGATCGGGTATGAGCTTGGTATGCTCATCTCAAGGGTGCTTTCACCTGTCTTACCAGATGATTTGCTATAAAGTTGTGATGACCGTTGTATTTTGAGGGTAAATCGAAGATCCGGGTAGCATATGGCGGGGCAAGATCCAGATGGCATAGTTCTCACTGTGCAACTGTGTGTTTGTAGCCATGGCGTAACCCAGGTCTTATATGTGTTCATCCCTCGATTACATATCCGAGCTTTCAAGTGTAACGCTCCGCATTTCCGCACTTTCTTATTTTAGCAAGTTGTGTTGTACTTTCCATATTTAAACACTTGTACTCTCTTCGTATGCTACTTTCGTTTCAAATGTAATAAGAAACTATTGATCAAAATGAAAACGAAGCTATTTTTAATCATGTTCTTATGTGCAACTGATAAACAATTTACGTTTGAACGAAATATGATTCAAGATCCTCGATCCTATATTATACTTTGATGTTCGATACTCGTAAAACAAATTTAAGCTTGAAGTTGTATTCTAATATTTCTCGAAACCTTCGCAAATAAATTATCTATCCTTAAGCAATTAATTATTTCTTTTATTTAATTAATCCACTTTTTACAATCTTAAAGTTTTATTTTTATAAATAAACTAGTTAGTCTCGTTAATTTTTAAAAGTTAGTATATACAAACTAACTTAGTTATATTAAATTGTGAGTTAGTTTCTTTTAAATGGTAACATAAGTTAGTTTATTTAAGTCCAGGGACTGTTTGTGTAATTGCTGAAAGTATTATGTTATAAAACAAAGAGGAAAATAATAATAAAAAAAGAATGAAGACCACGGGACTCGAACCCAGGCCGATGGTATCAACAAACGCGCGCCCAACTAGTCTGTTGCAGCCTTCACATCGAACATAACCCGCCCTCCAAATCATTTAAAGACTCGTTGCGACGGCCCAAACAGCCGCGATCAGGCCCCTTTCAGCTCGATTTTAAGCGCGATTTTGATGATTTTTTTGAGTTTTAAACCAACTTTGAACACTAAATACTCAACCACCAACTAACCTAATCACTCCCTATAAATACCAAGCCTCTTCCAAGCCAATTACACTTTTTCAAATCACTCTAAACTCTCCCAATCAGTCTATAATCAGCTGCAAATCTCAAGTTCGAGTAGAAGCATCAACCTTCACAAAAGTGAGCATAACTCACTCATTTCTTATCCTACTCACTCGATTCTTTTTCCTGCTTATTTGGATTGACCTTAGCTACGTTTCCATTGGTTTTACATGGAAAACCAAGCCCTGGAACGTCACCAAAAAGGCTCCAAAGTTGACTGAATTTTCTGTTTTCATCTAAAAACTTGTTAATCTTAGTCAAACTTGAGTCTAACTCATCTCAAACCTATGTCCTAAGGCTTATAACCTCATCTATGGTTAGTTAGGCTTAAAAATAAGGTTGAGACATGTTAAATCAGAGGTTAAAACCTCACAAACATTCTTTTTCAGTTAGAGTTTTACCCACAATAAGTGTTCAAGCTTGAAGCTTGATGAATGTGTGATTGTTAGACTAGCTTGGGCTATCTTTCATAAAAATTCACTCACTTCTTGATGTTTTCTCATAGATTAGTTGTTGTATTTCATTATTCTTGTAAGTTCATGGCCCTACTTGTTGTTTATAAAACAAGTGTAGTGGTGAACAATAGAGGTGCCTGAATGGAAGCTTGTTCTTCCTACCTCATGTATGAATTCTATGACACTTAGAGGTGCCTAAATGAAGACTTTAATCTTCTACCTCATACTTGACATATATGATATAGTATACTCTATCTAATACTTATGTAATACTCAAACAAACCGAACTCTTGATGATGAACAAGTGGACATTGTCAAGTTAGTAAGTATATCATCTAAACATCATATGTGATGGATGATTATTTTCATATGGATATGTTCGTGTTATTTAAATTCCAAATCTATAATCTTCCGTTATTTCCCCAAACTCACACACCTATGTTTTCTTCATGTAGAAGGACAAGGTGCTCCAAACTAATCCAACCACCAACAACACTCGCGGGATTTCAAGAAGGAAAGCTTACAAAAACCGTGAGCATAGTCGATCCCTTTTCCCTTTTAATCACTTTTGGGTGCAACATGTATACTATACGAACTACACTTCACTTTGAAACTATTTTAAAAAAACTCTATCCATTGTTGAAACATGAAACTACGTGTGATGCTTGCTAATCTCGTATGCCACATAAACTATTTATGTTGATATATGCTCATTAACTTTGCTAGCCTACCTTAACAATTATAGCGCGATAGGATTAACGCATTGCCCACAAGACTTGTGGTATTGTTAAGTTAAACATGTTAACCTCCCGCGATACTTTGGGATAGGCAAAATTAAACGCGTTGGAAACTTGGGTTTGAACATATTGTTACACAATCTAAGCATACTAGTAACTCGCATATTATGATTCATGTTGGATATGAGCAACTTTTTAGTCTATATTATGCTATGTAATCAAACTTGTATGCTCGCCAACTTTTTGTTGATATATTTTAATACATGTTGCAAGTTGATAGTTTGATGATGATGCGATGAAGAACAAAGATTAGGTGGACTTAGATACACACCTAAATTTAGTTTATCTTTTGATGTTATGTTTTGTTGAACTATGTTGTATTTCTTTGGAATCTTGTATGACATTTAGTCCATTTATGAAATTTGAATTTTAATTATATTGTCACATAGTGTTATGACGTTTTGAGCAATTTGTTCGTCTCATCCCGATGTTTCCGCCATCGGTTGGGGTGTGTGATACGTGGTTGTAAACCGGTGCTTGTTATTGTTTAACTTAACGTTTTTACGTAAGTTTTAGTTTCGAATAGCCTACTTTTAATCAAGAATGTGTTTTGCAGGTTTGATGGAGTTTAAGGAGCTTTTCGGGAGCTTTACGGGTCACCGGGTCGAAAACCGGAGCACCAGGATGCGTTACGGATCAATCGAGAGTGCAAGGAGCAAGAAACGGAGAATTGGGTTTTTAAGGGCCGTCGGCGACGGGTGTATACCCGTCCCAGACGGGTCCCAGAAAACCCCGTCGGACAGAATTTCCCGTAGCCAGTTAATTAACCCGTCGGAGCAGAATTTCAAACCAAGACCCGTCGCCGACGGGTTGAGGGCCGTCGGCGACGGCCTTTCAAACCTTGAAACGCGAATTTTTTGTTATTTGGGGTTTTAGCTCGATGGTGATTGGTCGAAACTCATTCAAGACGGGAGTTACACTCTAATTGGAGTTTTGAACTTCAACTTGGAGCCATCTTTCACCAACCATCTCATCTCTAATCCATCTACCATCCATCCTACAACCCGAATTCTCATCCGAATCAAAACCCTAGTTTCATCACCATTACAATCATTCTTCAACCTTCCATCCATTCAATTTCTCCACCATAAACCCTAACCATTCCTTCACCTTAAAGCTTCATGATGATCCAATTCAAGTCTACAACATCCGGTGATCAAGTTTCTTCGATCATGCGCGGCTAATTCCTCGGAGGTTTCACCCCGGTGTAGGTTAATTGTAAGTCTAGGGTTAAAACATTGTTCTTGGATTGATTTTGTGACAAATTGCTTCTTGATTTGAAACTTATGATAATTGTCTTGCATTTGTATTGAATTCGTAAACCGTCGAGTGAAGATTAAACTTGACTTTATGAAATGTTTATGTGCAATTATGCCTTGTCTAGGTTAGAGTTTACATGTTCTTGGTAACGAAGTGCATTGTGGTCCGTTCTTTATAACGTTGATAGCTCTTGGCACCTAAGCCGTGTAACACTAAACTCGTTAATCGTTTTTGCAATTGAATCAATCTTAAAACGTGTAGGAACCCTAGGAATGCAATTACCGAACCGGGTGTGAACCTTGTTTTCTTATTTTTGTTCAAACAATCATTTCCACTTCTTGCGTTTAGTAATCGTGAGTAATTAATTTAGTTAATCATTTTAGTTATTCTAATTCACAACTTCCAATCAAACAAAAACATACAAAAACAATATAGCAAGCTTCATAAAAGTGACAACTATTCATAATTCAATCAAATCCGCACACAAACCACATACTCTTCGTGGTTCGACCCCTTGCTACCACTAGATATTTGTTAAGGGTAATTAGGGTATATAAATATTATCTTTGACCGGAGCGCGACACTCCGATCAAATTTTGGCGCCGTTGCCGGGGAGTGCGTGCGCTTTGTGTTTGGATATTGTTTGAATTTGTGTGATTAACTGTTTAATTTGTTTTGCTTTCTTTTTGTATTGTCTTTTTCCTTGTTACGCGGGGTGTGTTACTTGTGCAGGTTACAGGTAGTGCATGCGTACACGAAATTCCGGGAGGACTTCACCTCTAGTCTACGAACCGGAAATTGAAAGACTCGCAAGAAGAAACCTAGCAAGCCGGTTAGAAGCAACTCTTGCTTCTAATCAAACCAACCAAACACCACCACTCACACCGACCATTGAAACCGATTCAATGGCAAACCACAATTCCAACCAAGAATTTAACCCAAACCAAAACCTCCACCCAAATCAATTCCAATCCCGAGGAACCTTTTTCCCCGCTCAAGAGCAACCGGGTGGTAACACCAACGCAAGACCACCCACTCCACCTTTCTGAAACCAAAATACCAACAACGCCCAACGAACACCTCAACAACAACCCCTTCACCGACAAGCATCGTTACCTATCAACCTTGATGATCGGAATGTCAACTCCGATCGAAGAGGTAACCGTGATCGCGGCAATCCCGTAAATGAAGACCCGTTTTTCAACATCGACGAATTAAGGAATGCAATTCCCGATGACGAACCGTATAGTGTTCCCGGTTATCAATCGCCGGAACACGTGAGCATTCATACGGAAAATTCAGACGATGGGGGTTATTATGATGATCGAGTTAATGATGATGAAGATTGGGGTTACTTGAATAGGGGAAATGTCTACAATGCGAGAGGGTATGATGATGAGGAAGTTGGTTATCAAAACGCCAACTATGTTGGGGAAGAGGAATATGGCTACGGAGGTGGAAGAAACGATGGTTATGGGAACAACCGTCAACCACAAAACAACAACCAACGGAACCGGAATGAAGGGTTTTACAACAACAATAATAACAACAACAATGTAAACCCTAACCGGATTCCTCGTTTTGTGGGAGGTGGTAACCCGAGGGATAATCGAAGAGAGGAGCGAAGGGATGAAAGACGGGATAATCGAAGACCGGTCGATCAAGAAGTTAATGGGCCACAACGTCGTCAACAACCTCCACGGGGAGTAAATGACCGTTTCCGACCAATAGTGACCGAGAACAACTCTCCAATAGTATGCAAAAGGAGGATGTTTGATTGTAAGCCGCATTACATCAACATCCTTCCTCATTTCAACGGGAGGTCCAATGATGAGCCGTACACCCATTTAACGGAGTTCTCGTCTATTTGTGATACTATTGGAGGACATAATTTCGCACTCGAGGAAGTGAAGCTTCGGCTATTTCAATTTTCATTGAAAGATAAAGCAAAACAGTGGTTCTTTACACTTCCGGCCAATAGTATTCGAACTTGGGAACAAATGCAACAAGCGTTTTTGGATGAGTACTATTCCATGGCCAAGACCGACGATGCTAGAGATGAAATTCGGTCATTTCGTCAACTTTCAAGTGAGCCTCTACATGAAGCATTCACCCGATTCAAAGAACTCATGAGGAGATGCCCACATCACCAAATAGAAAAATGGGAATTGGTGAAATGTTTCGTACGGGGTTTGGATGATGCAACTTGGAATCGGCTTGAGACGACAAGCAATGGTACACTCTTGAGCAACCATGAGGATGACGATTGGAAATTTTTGGAGAGGATGAGCAAACGATCCAAACAAAAAGAATCGGCCGATAGAGCAAAAAGGCATCCGGTTTCCCGATCACTTCCCGATCTCGATTCCAAGGATAGGATTTCCACCTTAGAGCGGGAAATAGCTCAATTGAAGAAAAAGAAAGAGGTGAACGCGGTTCAATTTGAAGTGTGTGAAGATTGTGGTGATATTGGGCATAGCACCAAGCAATGCCCAACGGGATCGAGTGACTACACCGAGGAGGTAAATCAAGTGTATGGGGATCGAAAGCAATACGACATGAATTCCAACACTTACCATCCGGGTTTGAGAAATCACCCTAATTTCCGGTATGGTAACGCCTCAAATCAAATGAATCCGAATTTCCAATCGGGTAATCAAGGTGGTCAAGGCGGGTCCTCATACAACAATCGTTAAGGTGGTAACCAAGGGGGTTACCAAAGGAATTACAATCAAGGGGGTAACCAAGGGTATCAAAACCGTGAAGGTAATTATCAACGTGGTTACAACCAAGGCGGAAATGGGGGTAATGCTTCTAACTCCCAAGGTGATGATTCGATTAGTTCGAAATTTGATGCTATCATGAATGCTGTGAGTACTCTTACCAATTCACACCATGAGTTCAAAGGCGAAGTGAAGAAAGAGTTTGAAGTGAGGGATAAATCTCAAAAGGCATTGGAGAAGCAAGTGGGGCATTGCTCAAGAGATGGCTCAAATTCGCGGAAGTGGAGGAGTACTTCCAAGCGACACCACGGTGAACCCTAAGCATCAAGGGTCGAGCTCGAAAAACACACGTGAGGTACCAATAAATAAAATTTCTTTACGTAGTGGTCGAGTGATAGATAACGGTGTTGAGCCACCACCATCCAAGTTTGTTGAAGGGGTGGTGGAAGATGCGAGTGATGATGAAGAGAATAACGGTCGAACGGGTCAAAATAAAAATGAATTAAAACTTAACAAAGATACACCCGTTGCGACCGTTCCCATCCCAAAGGCTAAGGACAAGGGTGTGGAGGGTAATACCGCCCCTTTTCCCGAAGCTCTTTTGGGACCATCTAAGAAAGTGGTAAACAAAAGAGGCCCACATCAAGAAGAGATGTGGGAAATTTTTAAACAAGTTAAGATTAACTTACCACTCTTAGATGCTATCAAGCAAATTCCTTCATATGCTAAATACTTGAAAGATTTATGTACCCAAAAGAGAACTCACAAGTTTCCTAAGAAACTTGATTTAACCGAAAATGTGAGTTCAATTCTTTCGGGTGCACTTCCGCCAAAACTTCAAGATCCGGGGGCACCCATTATTTCAATACAAGTTGGTGAATTTAAAATGACAAGGGCACTTTTGGATCTTGGGGCGAGTGTGAGTATCTTGCCGGGTAGTTTATATGACCAATATGATTTTGGTCCACTTCAAGTGTCCAACACCACCGTGGTGTTAGCTGACTTGACCCCTAAACTACCCCGTGGGATAGTCACGGATGTAATAGTCAAGGTCGAGGACTTTTACTATCCGGTGGACTTTCTTGTGTTAGATTATGTTTCTTTGGACTGAACCAAGCAACCAACGGTGATCCTAGGTCGACCATTTTTGGCAACATTGAATGCCCAAATAAATTGCAAATCGGGCACGGTCGACATGACTTTTGGTAACCGTCGGTTGCGGTTAAATGTCTTTTCAGGATTAACGGATCCTCTAGTTGGCGATGAATGTTACATGGCGGACATCGTTGACGAGTGTATACCTCTATGTGACACTAGTGTCGAAGGGGAAAACACAATAGAGGAGTGTTTCATGTTTGACAGGTTGCAAGGAGAAACAAATCGTAGCATGGATGAAGAGATGAAAGAGTTGGAGGTTATGGCGGCAAAAGAAGGAAGACCCACTTGGACACATCAAGTGGAAAGTCTTCCGGAAAGCATAGACACGAAGTTGAAGCCGTCATTGGAAGAACCTCCGGCATTAGAGTTGAAGGTGCTACCCAAGCATCTTAAATATGCTTATGTGGGTGAAGGTAGCACGCTCCCGGTCATTATTGCATCCAATTTAACCGGGGAGCAAGAAGAGAAGTTGATGAAGGTATTGGTCACCCATAGAGCCGCTATCGGGTGGACCATTGCGGATTTGAAGGGAATTAGTCCCTCGGTGGTGATGCACAAGATCATCACAGAAGATGGTATGAATCCTTCTCGCGACACACAAAGAAGACTAAATCCGAATATGCGAGAAGTGGTGAAGAAGGAAGTATTGAAGTGGCTAGATGCGGGTATTGTATACCCTATCTCGGATAGCCAATGGGTGAGCCCGACACAAACAGTTCCAAAAAAAGCGGGTATTCAAGTCGTCACAAACGACGCAGGTGAAGAGGTCGCCACTCGGCCGGTAACCGGGTGGCGTATTTGTATTGACTATAGGAAGTTGAATGCCGCAACTTCCAAAGATCATTTCCCTTTGCCATTTATTGACCAAATAGTTGAGAAATTGGCCGGACAAAAATTTTATTGTTTTCTGGATGGTTATTCCGGATACAATCAAATTGCTATACATCCGGAAGACCAAGCAAAGACTACTTTTACTTGTCCATATGGTACTTTCGTATTTAGGCGAATGCCGTTTGGACTTTGTAATGCCCCCGCCACCTTTCAAAGGTGTATGATGAGTATCTTTTCAGATATGGTGGGGGAGTCTTTGGAAATCTTCATGGATGATTTCTCAATATTTGGATCATCATTTGATACATGCCTTGACCAACTCGAAAAAGTTTTGAAAAGATGTGTTGAGAAAAATCTTGTTTTGAGTTGGGAAAAGAGCCATTTCATGGTTCAAGAAGGGATTGTGTTGGGGCATGTAGTGTCGAGTCGTGGGATAGAGGTTGATCGTGCAAAGGTGCAAGTTATTTCTACCTTATCTTATCCCACGAATGTTAAGGGTATTAGATCGTTTTTGGGTCACGCGGGGTTTTATAGGAGATTTATAAAAGGATTTAGTGATATAACCAAACCTCTTTGTAAATTATTGCTAAAGGATCACCCGTTTGAATTTAACCAAGAATGTCAAAATGCCTTTAATGTGTTGAAACAAAAGTTGGTTGAGGCCCCAATCTTGCAATCACCGAATTGGTCGTTACCATTCGAAATTATGTGTGATGCAAGTGATTATGCGGTGGGGGCCGTGTTGGGTCAAAGGGTAGATAAGAAACCGGTTGCTATTTACTACGCAAGTAAGACTCTCTCGGATGCACAATTGAATTACACAACTACCGAGAAAGAGTTACTTGCGGTGGTATATGCGTTGGATAATTTTCGTGCTTACATATGGGGTACTAAGGTCATCGTTTATTCTGACCATTCTGCAGTTAGGTATCTCATGGACAAGAAGGATGTGAAGCCGAGGCTAATCTGATGGGTTCTCTTGCTACAAGAGTTTGACCTAGAGATTCGAGATAAGAAAGGGAGTGAGAATGTGGTCGCGGACCACTTGTCTCGACTGAGTGTGGAGGATTCTTCCCGTGAAGAAATCAATGAGAATTTTCCCGATGAGCAAATTTTAAAAGTTGGAATATTACCATGGTATGCTAATATTGTCAACTATTTGGTTACAGGTGACTTGCCGGCTCATTGGGATCGAAGGAAGAGGTTGCACTTCCTATCTCAAATCAAGTATTACACGTTGGAAGAACCGGACTTATTCAAGTTTTGTCCGGATCAAGTCGTTCGAAGATGCATACCCGACGAGGAGATTCCTAGCGTCTTGATGCACTTGCATTCATTTGCTTGTGGGGGCCATTTTAGTGGTCACAAAACCGGGCACAAAGTGCTCAATAGCGGCCTTTATTGGCCGACTATTTTTAAGGATGCTTTTAATTTCGCTAAAAATTGTGTTGAGTGTCAAAAGTTAGGGAGTATATCAAAAAGGGATGAAATGCCCATGCAACCGATCCTTATTGTAGATATTTTTGATGTATGGGGATCGATTTCATGGGCCCATTCCCTAATTCGCATGGCAATTTATACATTTTGGTGGCGGTCGATTATGTATCCAAATGGGTCGAAGCGATTGCCACCAAAACAAATGACCACACCGTTGTTTGTAATTTTGTTCAAACGAATATAATTTCTAGATTTGGGGTTCCCCGGGTGATCATTAGTGATGGGGGATCTCATTTCAAGAATTTTAATTTTGGCAAACTCTTGAAACGGTATGGTGTTGACCATCGAATTGCTACTCCCTACCACCCACAAACAAGCGGTCAAGTTGAGGTTTCCAATAGGCAAATAAAAGAAATTTTGCAAAAGACCGTTCGACCCGACCGAAAGGATTGGTCAACGAAGTTAAATGACGCTTTATGGGCTTATAGAACGGCTCATAAAACACCTATTGGAACCACTCCTTATCGCTTAGTTTATGGGCGAAATTGCCATTTACCGGTTGAGCTTGTGCATCGTGCTTGGTGGGCTATAAAAGAGGTTAACATGAAATATGACGATGCAGGAAAGGAGCGAAAGTTAAAGCTTTGCGAGTTGGAGGAGCTTAGGGAAGAAGCGTACGAGTGTGCCTCAAAGTACAAGGATGACATGAAGAGGGCACATGACGCGAAGTTGAAGCCAAAGGAGTTTGAAGTGGGTCAAAAGGTTTGGCTCTACAATTCGAGGCTTAAATACTTCCCCGGAAAGCTCAAGAGTAAGTGGATGGGCCCGTATGTGATTACACGGGTCGGAAGGCTTGGAGATGTTACAATCAAGGACCCGAAGGACGGGTTGAAGCAAACGGTTAACGGGCACCGCCTTAAACCATTCCTTGATGGTAACGAAGAGAAAAAGGACGCAAATGTGGAGTTGGTATGTTTCTTGGTAAGCGTGCCAACATATGAGGTGAAGTAAAAGGACCGGTAACATTTTTTGTAAAGTTATGTATACTTGTTTAATTGTTTGCGTATTTGGATGTGAATCGTTTCCGTTTTATACTAACCTTTCTTGATTGTGTGAAGTTCGGGCATTCCAAATGGGTCATGAAGATACAAGGTATGTTTTAGACTTGATTTGGTGCATTGAGGACAATACACGAATTTTTGGGGGGTGGTAGGGCCGTTAACGGTTATTTTGTTTAAAAATTTCAACTTATAAAAATTCACAAAAACATTTTTAATAATTTTTAGGAATTTTTAATGCACATAGTCCCTTTATTAAAATTGCATATTTTTCCTCATAATTTTTCAAATATATATATATATATATATATATATATATATATATACAACAACCCGTCGGCGACGGGGTTGTGACCGTCGGCGACGGTCTCCCTATGTGTCCCGTCGGCATGAATTTCCCGTAGGCAGATAGATAACCCGTCGGCACCCCATCATCTTTCCGCAGCCCGTCGGCGACGGGTTCCCCTTTTGGTTCCGACGCAGGTCCGCTCCAAGCTTGTAAAAAACGAATTAAAACTCTTCCTCACCTAACCAAACATCATTCAAACGCATTATTAACCACAAATTCGGTCCACAACTTCCTTACACCATCTAAAGGCCACAAATTCCCTGCTCTCTCTCTCTCCTACTTACACAATTCCTTCATCTTCTCCATCTTCCTCCTCAAGAACCCTAGACCTTCAAGCTTCCATAACTCTCTCAATTCTCCACCAAATCCACTAATTTTTGGGTCCATCTTGGGTAATTCTTCAAGACGAACAAAACCCCCAACACGATTTTCATCAATTCTTGCTATTGTGCGAGATTTCTGGGCGTGTTCTTTAGGGTTTTTGAAGGGGTGTTCATCAAATTGCTTGTTTGCCATCTTTTCTTAGTTCTTCTTGTCTAACAACACCAAAGGTATGGATTCTTCTTAAATTTATGCTTGATTATTATATATTAGTGTTTTTCTTCCGAAATTTTAAACTTTTTGGTTTAAGAGTAGGTTGTTTAGACAATGTATGTTGTGCTAGCATGATTTTGAGCAAGCTTAGTTGTTTTGAATGGAATTTGAGTATGTCATAACCATAGTGAAGTGATTACACTGTTATGAACATGATTGAACATGAAGATGATGTTGACTTTTGTTGAAATTATAAGAGATTGTAAGATTAACAAAAGATTAATAAGTTTATGATAAAGTGAGCGACTTTGGAAGTTTAAAGAGGCGATTTTGCATATACTTGTTAATTAAATTGTCAACATCATACCTCATGTTCAAAGTTTGGGAGTTAATGAAGGTTGTATATATATTGATGTTTTGCTTGTTTGTGATTGTAGTCATGGCAGGAAGCAAGAGACAAAAGACTACGGGTCAAGCTTCATCATCCGGGATTGGGTCTTCTTCCGGTTTAATACCGAAGAAGTGGGAGCAACTGAGCTCTGTTGAGGAAAATGATGCAAGATTATACCGACAAGATTGGGAATGGGCAAAGTTCAGGGATAGCCAAAGTGCTAGAATTTGGGATGACGAGAAGAACAAACAGTTGTCGAGCTATCAAGATAGAAAGTTAGAAGCTAAGTTGTGGAAGTGGAAGATGGTGAATGGGGTGAACACGTCGGTTCCAACAAGAGTGATATGTGAACGGACCGTGAATGTAGAAGAATTCCGGAACATCGGGATTGTACAAATGTTTGAGAGGTTAGGATGGGAGAGTGTTTTGGATTGGTGTGAAGACAATACTTCCAGGATTTACTTGTCGGAAGTATGTGAATGGTTGTCCACCTTGAGGCTTGTCAACAAGAATGAATCCCCTTCACAGTGGAAGTTAGTGGGGAAGACAACTCGAGGAATCATGACGATGTCTTTCGAAACTATGAATCGTATTGCTCGGTTTGACTCTTTGGGGGTACAAGCATATGACTACCCACCCATTGAGAAGTTTTTGGATAACCATTTGAACACCAACGATGCGGAGCAGTTGATAGAGGTTATCTTGCCGACCCACCCAGGGGGTGACATGAAACGGAAGCATATGTCACTTGAGGGAAAGATTTTGCAGGGGATCTCGGTTGAGAACATATTGGCAAGGTTTGGTGATCGCGGGGGAGTGAGAGTAAGTGATTGCAGGGTGGTGCATGCTTTACTGTATGGGACCCCAACACTGTCGTGGAGGCACATAGTAATGATGAACACATGGGCTACCCGGGAGTCGTCCCAGAGGCGGTTTATTCCGTATGCACGCCTCATTAGCGCCATGATTGTGCAACAAAATTGCTTACCCTTGGAAGCACTATGGGTCTCTAAGCCAGTGGAGGAATTTAACGTGGCTTACATGAAGAAAAATTGGAAGATAGAGGTCAAGTTCTCGGGAAATAAGTATGTTGTGACCGATGAGTTGGGGAACAAGTATGAGGTCCGTACTTCTGGGGCACCACCCGTGCAGGAAGAAGACGTGGAAATGGGTGAAGAAGAGGAGGAAGCTGAACCCTCTAGTGCACAAAGGCCGAGGCAACGATATATGCGGCCACATAGGGAGATTAACGCAGAGGTGGCAGGTTTTGTGACCAGGAGGCGGGTGCCCTCCTATAAAAATTTTGATCGGGGGCAACAGGAGATATATGACAATGTCTCCGCATGTATCGGTGAAGGACGGGAATACAATCAAAGGAGAGAAGCTTGGCAGGAGTCTCACGGATCTGCAATGCAAGAATATTGGGCGGCTCAAGGAGCCCAACGTGAAAGGATGAATAAGTTTATGGAAGAGAAGGAACTGTTCCAGGCCATGCAAAGGTCACAAATGGAACAGTTAGCGAAGATGCAGGAGGATGAGGCAGCCCGAAGACGGGCATGGGAAGAAGAAGAGACGGCGCGTCGACAACAAGAAGCAGAATCGAACCGACGCCGTTGGAGTGCCATGTACGTCTCTCAACAGATGGCGATTAATAACGCCAAAGTGTTGCATGATCAGGAGCGACACCATAGAGACTACCAAGCCGGCCTCCACTACGCCGAACATTCGGGGTGGACAAATTACTCCGATCTTCCCTATCCTCAAGGCCCATCCGACCCGACTCCGCATTGGCCCGAAGCGGTAGGGTCTAGCTTCATCCCAATCCCGTACCAACCACCGCCCCAAGGGGAGCAAAGCCCCTTAGATAACTACAGGGAGATGTTCGAGGCCCTCACTGGTTATCCATACCAACCCAACCCGCCAACGGATCCAAACGAGCGATATCAGCGGTAGAGGTATGGTATGTTTTATGTTGTTGTTGTTGTACATTTTATTCCGTTATTTCTTTTCGTTTTTATTTAATTTATGTCTAGGTAAATGAACTTTGTGGGTGTGTTCCCTATATAACCCTCACGAGACCGACTCGTCCTCCCGAGCTATCGGGAGGTTTAAAGGGCTTGCATGCATATGCTAAATGCCGTTGTGATTCCTACGAAAGTGAGTTAGGTTCATTGTTGTTGTAAAATAATTTCCACATAAAGTCAAAGGTAAAATAATGTATGGCTTGGTAATAATTTCATAAAAGTGGTAGAACTAGGTAACTAACAAATTTTGATGGTTGTGAGAAGCATGCTTCTACACAAGGGTTAAGATTTGTAGGTACATTATGTTCGTGAGACGACCGCTTTGTTGAAAAGATGAAGAACACACGAGGAACTAGCGAAAAACCAGGTGCATACGTTTCTTTTTATCTTTGATTTTTAGTTAGCAAATAAGTGGATTGTAAATTGTATTTTATTTCCCGGGGTGTAATTTTGGGGAGGTTAGCCGTGTCACATCCCTTGTGCGTTTTTAAAACTCTAGTTCCTACACATTGAGGACAATATGTACCTCAAGTGTGGGGATGGGGGAGGAGTAAAAATTTTTGATTTTGACCCGTTCATTTAAACACTACACATTGAGGACAATGTTTACCTCAAGTGTGGGGATGGGGGAAAATTTCAAAATTTTTTCAAAAAAATGTCTTGTTTTCAAAGCAATCTCAAAAGCACAAGTAACCAAGTCAACGAGGGATGTCACAACCCATTTGGTCTTTTGTCATGGTCAAGTTCAAATTAATAAGCATATCGGGTATTTAGCGGGTGGTTATTTGAGAATAATTCGCCTAAGGAACTAGCAATGTATGCATATCACATATCATACCCTTATACGTGAGGTTTGAGCCATTTATACATCATAGATTCATATTTACATGTTTCTTTGTTTGAGTGAGCCATTAGTCGCGTATTGTAGAACTTGCAACTTTAGATACATTTAAGACTATAGACCAAATACAAGCACGAGAATGATTAAGGCATTAGGTAAACCTTTTTTTTTCTCTTTAAACCATTTTTCTATCCTTACCCGAACAAACTCCTTAGTTGCCCATTTTGAGCCTAGACCTTTCGTTTGATCACCCACTTAGCCCATAACCATAAGCCTTTTCGTTTTTAACCCGTGTGATGAAAATTCGATTATAGGAACTTAAGTTTGTATAGTTGTGATTCATTTGTAAAAAAAAAAAAAAAATCAGGAAATGTTGCGAAAAAGAATGAAAAAGCATTGAGAAAAACACAAAAAGATGTGCTAGTAGTTTGTTGAATAAAAGGCGAAAGTTGTTGCCTCATAGTTGATGTCTATATCTAGTCTTGTTAGTTTAGTGGTTTGTAATAAAAATCGAATTTTTCATCACCTTAGTCACTTTAAAAATATCCTATTCCTACCCTTCGCCTAGCCCCGTTACAACCCTTCAAAGACCTTTTGACTTGTGCTTAGTAATTGTGTTCGATAGTGGAGAATGATTGAGTTGCAAGCCTATGCGGGTACGTGTTCTAATCGGTTTTGAGCGATTAATTGTTGAAATGCTAATACATCATATATGTTAGCGAAAATTTTAAGCCGAGTGGAGAGCATATTGTGAGGGATATGCACGAGTTGTTAGTTTTACGGGCGAGTTAATCTTGGATAACCATTAATATATGTGATTATTCACTTAACCGGTAAATATGTGAAATGTGCAAAGAGTGTGAACTTTTGTATGACAATAGACTTTAACTTCTGTCTCGGGAATGGGATGTGCATTTGTTGTTCGACCCACGTGAAAGTAAAAAGCAGATTTGCTTGAGGGCAAGCAAAAGACAAGTGTGGGGATGTGATACGTGGTTGTAAACCGGTGCTTGTTATTGTTTAACTTAACGTTTTTACGTAAGTTTTAGTTTCGAATAGCCTACTTTTAATCAAGAATGTGTTTTGCAGGTTTGATGGAGTTTAAGGAGCTTTTCGGGAGCTTTACGGGTCACCGGGTCGAAAACCGGAGCACCAGGATGCGTTACGGATCAATCGAGAGTGCAAGGAGCAAGAAACGGAGAATTGGGTTTTTAAGGGCCGTCGGCGACGGGTGTATACCCGTCCCGGACGGGTCCCAGAAAACCCCGTCGGACAGAATTTCCCGTAGCCAGTTAATTAACCCGTCGGAGCAGAATTTCAAACCAAGACCCGTCGCCGACGGGTTGAGGGCCGTCGGCGACGGCCTTTCAAGCCTTGAAACGCGAATTTTTTGTTATTTGGGGTTTTAGCTCGATGGTGATTGGTCGAAACTCATTCAAGACGGGAGTTACACTCTAATTGGAGTTTTGAACTTCAACTTGGAGCCATCTGTAACGCCCTGCGTTTTCAAACATCCTACATTTAGAAACCTTACGTGAAATTCTATCTTTGGAAATCTTGTGTTCTTATAACCATTCTTTCATCGTAATCGTTATAAAATACGGAACTTGCTTCGTAAATAAAACTTGTACATTACACTTTTTACCTAGTTAAATCATGTTTTATTTCATATTTCACCTTGTTACAAGTTAGGGGAAACATTGTTGCATATTATTACACAACTTAATTAACAAAATTACTCATTATAATGTTTTAAAAAAATAAAAAAAATAAAGAAATATGGCAGCCCAATTCAGCAAAATTCAGCCCCATATAGTTGGGTTTTGTGGGCTAGTTTCAAGGTGTAACCCCTTCTAAACACTTCCAAAGCCCAACCCATTGAAACCCTAATCCTTCCCCCTATAAATACCACTTATAACCAGCCTCCCTACCACTTTTGCAACCCTAAAAACTCACAAAATATCCACCAAACCGTAGCTGAAAGCAAGGGTTCGAGTAGATTGACACCCCTTCATGAAAATGAGCATAACTCACTCAATTCTTATCCGATTCACTCGATTCTTTTTCCTACTTGCTTGTATAATCATGGGGTTCGATTCCTAGACTTCTCCTTGGAGAAATCAGACCTGGAAATGCCCCGAAATAGTCCATAAACTTTCTGTTTGTTTTTATGTTCATCAAAAACTTGTTTAAACCTATGCAACTTGTGTCTAACACATCTCATACCTATGTCCTAATGCTTACAACTTATCCCATGGTTGGTTAAGCTTAAAAACAAGGTTGAGACATTTAAAATCAGAGGATTAAACCTCATAAACTTGGTGTTTTGTTTAGGGTTTTTAACCCACAAGTCATGTCAAACTTTGTCTTTGATATATGAGTGATTATGGAACAACTTGGGTTGTCCAAACATACAATCCTCACATGATTTGATGATTTCTCTTAGTTAGTGTGTATATTTCTTATTCTTTATTGTATGTTCATGACCCTCCTTGGTTGTTTTTTTACATCAAGTGTAGTGGTGAACACATAGAGGTGCCTAAATGGAAGACTTGATCTTCCTACCTCCTACATGACTTCTATGACATTTAGAGGTACCAAAATGAAGATTTTAATCTTCTACCTCATGCTTGAACTATTGGACATATATTATATAACCTAAATATATTATTCGAATAATCGAATCTTTGATGATGAACTAGTGTTCATATGTCGGAGTACTAGATTACATCATCCTAGACTATGATAACTTGTCACGATTCTAATGGAACCTTGTTCCATGAAAACATCTAAACTCCTTCGAGTTTCCTAGTGTCAAGAACAAGCATCATATGTACTAAATGATTATTTTCCATGTTATTCTCATATCTTATTTTTATGTTGTTTTAAACACCGAATCTCGACTCTAAACATACTTGAACCTTAACCCTTATACATTCGGACTCTAAATCTCTACTCGTCAACAATTGGATAATCGGAAAACATATGCAAACTTCGTGAGTATACTCGTATTCCCCTTTTACTTTTATCACTTTTGGGGTGTAACATGTTTTATCTATCAACAAACTTACACATGAACATTTTGCTTAAACACATGAACATTCCTATAACATGCTTGTATACGTGATGGCTTGATACTTTAAACTTGGGTGATTCTTATGTGTTGAACTTATCATTAACTTCGTACGAGCCAAACCGTGACATATGTAGCGCTATAGGATTAACGACCCGCCTCTACTGAAACTTTGGTTATGTCATGAGCAAGTTGCGTTTTCTTGGTTTGATATGTTAGACACATGCCATGTTTAAATGTTTATCTTGAATCACATGCTTGCTATGAGGAATTGTTCAAACTTATCTTTTGCTATGTACGTATCAAACTTGTATACTCGCCTTTGCTTTTGCATTGAACTTTATTTTAAACATGTTACAGGTTGAGGACGATGATGCTATGAAATGAAGTAGCGTTGATGCCTAGATACACATATAGACGTTAGGGTTTAAAATGTTGTATCAAAATTTTGTTATGTTATCATGTTGTTTTGTTAAACTTGTCGTATTTGAATTTCTTGTAATGTTGACTATTTGAAGTTATGAAATAAAACTTGGATTTTCTAAATATTGTCACAAATAGCGTTATGATGTCTCTAGCAATCTTCACACTTCGTCTCATCCCGATGTTTCCGCCATTGGTTGGGGTGTGACACCATCTTTCACCAACCATCTCATCTCTAATCCATCTACCATCCATCCTACAACCCGAATTCTCATCCGAATCAAAACCCTAGTTTCATCACCATTACAATCATTCTTCAACCTTCCATCCATTCAATTTCTCCACCACAAACCCTAACCATTCCTTCACCTTAAAGCTTCATGATGATCCAATTCAAGTCTACAACATCCGGTGATCAAGTTTCTTCGATCATGCGCGGCTAATTCCTCGGAGGTTTCACCCCGGTGTAGGTTAATTGTAAGTCTAGGGTTAAAACATTGTTCTTGGATTGATTTTGTGACAAATTGCTTCTTGATTTGAAACTTATGATAATTGTCTTGCATTTGTATTGAATTCGTAAACCGTCGAGTGAAGATTAAACTTGACTTTATGAAATGTTTATGTGCAATTATGCCTTGTCTAGGTTAGAGTTTACATGTTCTTGGTAACGAAGTGCATTGTGGTCCGTTCTTTATAACGTTGATAGCTCTTGGCACCTAAGCCGTGTAACACTAAACTCGTTAATCGTTTTTGCAATTGAATCAATCTTAAAACGTGTAGGAACCCTAGGAATGCAATTACCGAACCGGGTGTGAACCTTGTTTTCTTATTTTTGTTCAAACAATCATTTCCACTTCTTGCGTTTAGTAATCGTGAGTAATTAATTTAGTTAATCATTTTAGTTATTCTAATTCACAACTTCCAATCAAACAAAAACATACAAAAACAATATAGCAAGCTTCATAAAAGTGACAACTATTCATAATTCAATCAAATCCGCACACAAACCACATACTCTTCGTGGTTCGACCCCTTGCTACCACTAGCTATTTGTTAAGGGTAATTAGGGTATATAAATATTATCTTTGACCGGAGCGCGACACTCCGATCAGTGTGACATCAAGGTTCCAATGCAAAAACACATTCACATCCGTCGGTAACCCTTTTTCTTTGGAAGTTGGCATGTGATATCAGTATTGTATCTACCTCTGGGCTATGATGATGTGTTCTATTGTGAAGAAAACTAAGATTTTAGTGTTTATTGGCGTGGCATATGAGGCCTTTAACCTCTTAGTGTGCAGCCAACGCAAGTAATTTTTGTTTCTTTAACATGTTTGAGCCTGTACGGATATGCTATTATTGTGTTTGCGAGTGTGCAGTAATTAACCTATAGATGATTCCAACTGAGCCTATATCGCTATGCGGGTGTGCAATATGTGAAGGACCACTTGACTCTTCAATTGAAGAAAACTTATGTTCTCCTAGCATGATGATTTCAACTCATAGCGGGGGAAGCAACAACTCAAATTTGTTGTTTAACTGATTTTGTTGTTCAACTTATTTTCTAATCGCGTAATCTACATAAGGTATTTCACTTTATTAAATATTATAACTGCAGAAAAACACTCTTTAATAAGTAGAAAATTCAGAGCAAATTGTGCAAGTCAGTATCATCGACTAGGGTTTTTTCGGTTTAGATTTGTTCATCGATTTGACATTATGCAACTTGTGGTTGTAACCACGATATTGTTTTCGTTTTCATTGTTTCTTTTAGTTCTGCGGTGGCTGGCTTTAAATTGCTAAATATTGTGCCAGGAAAGTACCTTCAACTACTGAAGTACGAGCTCTTCATAATGGAAAAGTTGTTTTCAATAGTTTTTCAAATGGCAAACCTTCAGGTATTTTTTTTAATAATATTAGTAAATCAAAATCTGACATTAAGCATGTCAATATAAGCGAGTTAGGCAACATGTTAAAAAAGGTTGGGTCAAAAACTTGATTGATTGTTGGATGTTGGTGAATGTTCCCATTTTCAGCGGACACATGGTTGCGCTTCCTAACATCGTAACACTCTTCATACTATCATTGTTCTCTAATTATCAAACTGATTCCATTATTGTTTTTCAAAGAGTTGCCTCATATTAAGATAGAAGATAGAGAGTTGTTTCAGTTACAAGAAGAGATGACATCAGTTGAAATAACTTATTAAAGTTATTCCGCAAGACCAACACTCCTTTTCAGATCCAATTATAGAGTTTTTGGCTATTCTTGAAGGTAAAAAAAAAGAAATTAGACGTAAATTAATAGAAACAATAAGAGTGGATGATATATAAAACTAACTTCGAAATTTACCAAATCAGACTTTGATAACTTCTCATATACATGCTAAAACTTAAACACATACGTGACAATATGTTTGATCATGATAGGCTATCATTAATTGAGTTGGCAGTCCGATTCATCATTCACCATTTGGGGTAAATTTTAGTCAAATTTGTCATATTCACAAAAAAAAAAAAAAAAAAAAAAAAATCACAATCTTCACAACTTAGGGGGTGTTTGGGATTGTGTTTTCAACCTGATTATTTGATTATTGTGTTTTGAAATCGCAAAAAATCTATTTTGAGTGTTTGGTAAAAAATTAATAAAAAGTGATTTTTTACGTTTTGTAGAGTTCAAAACATGATAATCCATAAGTAGGTCACCCCTTGCTGCAGGAAAACGTGATAATCCAAAAACTGATTTTTTACGTTTTCACTTATTTATTTTTTTTAAAATATATATACTTGCCAAACACTCAAATAGTTGATTATCTGATTATTGTGATATCAAACAACATAATCAAATCCAAACAATGTTGATTATCTGATTATTGTGATATCAAACAACATAATCAAATCCAAACATTATCTTTCTGCAGCACGTTTTGTTACAGCTAATTATCTGATTCTGATTATTCAAAACGCATAATCTATTTTCAAAACTCAACCCCAAACACCCCCTTAATCATATTGTGTTATTCAAACCATTTTGATGATTACTGTAGTTAGTTTTCATCATTTTAATAACTTTAGAAGCTCTACTCATTATATAGGGTTTTTACATATGTCAAGGTTCGACAATTTACATATGGTTCGTGTATTAGCTTGAAACAAAATAAATAAAAACGAGGCGGAGAGCATGGATTACCGAAGAGATTTCAAACAATCATGATCACTACGATAGGTTAGACTAAGTCAGGGCCGATTTTTACTTTTAACTGGGCCAATTTGTTTTAATATTTTGAGTTATAACCATTTTAAAAGGTTCAAAATTTAAACCCCAACTAAATAAATAATGGTAAAATGGCAGGCATGACCCTTTTTTTTTCTCGCTAAGGGCCTAATTTGTTTTTGATATTATTAGTGATGAGTCTAGACAGACTTACATTTTTGAGTTACAAGGCTTTAGATTGAGTTGCAGCTTGTATGATAGCGAATTAATGGAGGATCAGGGGCAGATTTAGCATGGTTCCATGGGTTCCCAGGAACTCATTCAATTTGAAGAAAATGGAAAAAATTAGTGTAAACCTTGTATAATTTAGGAAAAAATAATGAAAATTAGTGAAAACTACCAAAAGAAACTCAGTAGAATCTGACCCTGGATCCGTCACTGTGGAGGATGGCTATAGTCTTATCATAGTTTTTGTTATGAAAAGTGTAGTGGGATTTGAATATTGCAACAAAGTTATAAACCAAAGTTGTTTTATATGTGAGGCATGGGCATCGATTTAAAATACTTACTTTTGCGTGTTCCGGTGGGGGCTCTTGTATGAAAAAATATTAAAGGTCATTGATTTTTAGGGCCCGATCTAAGAGCCCCACACAATTATATCTTTCTTATTTTTTTTTCTTTTGTAATTGGTTTATAGGGTGAAGATACAATATGAAGTTTATTTGGCTAGGAGGATAGGAAGTGATCTTGACCATCCATTAAGTTAATCAAGGACTAAGATTAAATCAGGGAAATTGAAAGGAAGAAAAGAGACGCGTGAGTTTGTTCAAGGGCATTCTAGTCAATCCAAGCCAATAGTTTCTCTCTCCTCCAATTCCCCCCATCTTTTAAACGTTAATAACTCTTTCATACGACATTATTTTTTTTATAAAAATTGCACCAAAAAAACGAGCGTTTTTTTATCTTTAAAACGAGTATACTATTGCTATATTTTAAAAAAAAAATTTAAAACCCAGTTGCGTAAAACGCAATAGAAAAACCACCAGCTACGTAAAACGCAATGAAAAAAAAAACCTAAAAAATGACATTTTTCTAAAACGCAATGCACCAAAAACACAAAGAAATGACTTATTTGTAAAACGCAATGGCCAGAAAACACATAGAAATGTCTTATTTGTAAAACGCAATGGCCAGAAAACACATAAAATGTGTTTTATCTAAAATGCAGTGCACAAAAAACACAAAGAAATGACTTATTTGTAAAACGCAATGGCCATAATACACTTAAAATGTCTGTTTTCTAAAACGCAATGGACTGAAAACACATAAAAAAGTGTTTTACCTAAAACGCAATGCACCAAAAACACAAAGAAATGTCTTATATGTAAAACGCAATAGCCAGAAAACACTTAAAAATGACTCATTCTAAAACACAATGGACTGAAAACACCTAAAAATGTGTTTTACCTAAATGAGCCAATTTATGTAAAATTAATTTTTCTGATGCGTTTTTAGTACAACAATTTAGTTGAAATTTTTTTTTACCCCAGCCAGGGGCTTTGCCCCTTGGACCCACCAGGGGCTGCCGCCCCTGGGACCCCGCTACCGGGGGCTGCCGCCCCCGGACCCTCGCAAAGATCGTAAAACGCAATAACTAAATCAAAAACCCAGATTATGAAAATGAAATTAAAGAATTTCTTACATGGATCGAAAGCTGATTTCTTCATCAATTGACAAAATTTGAATGATAGAAACACTTATCAACGCTCGAATCGAACGAATCGAGTGATTATCTCCAAAATCACTGGAAAAAACGAGATTTTTTCTTCAAAAAAAGCTGAAGAACACGTTGATCGGGTTCTGAATCATTGATTGGTGATGAAAATCGCACTATAATGTAGTGATTATTGAGATAGAAAGTGAAGAAATAGTTGAAGATGGTGGGTTTTGAAAATGGTGGGTTTTTGAATTTACTGGGTTTTGAAAAAGGAAGAAGAAGGAGTTGAATTGACTAAAATACCCTTTCTCTTTATTTTAAAATTTGCCACATGTCATAATCCTATGGCTTCTTATCCTTCCTAGCGAAAATTAACTTCCTATTTGATCTTTTTCCCTTGGTTTATATACTATATAATAATTAACTAGGAATAAGACCCGCGCGCGTTGCCGCGCTTACGTCGCAAACATCGAATGGATTAGTCCAAACGTCATGTGATGCGTTAATCATATGAAAACGCGTGCTTCGACATTTCCGATTGAACTCAATGTAACCTATATAAGCATTGTGATTGGATCAAAACATAAAGTAAATCAAATTTATACCGTACAATCAAAAGATATTATATGTGACCCGACTCATACATAGAAAACGTAACACATGTAACGGAAAAGTTGACACGTATAATTAAAAGAGATTAATTGGAGCTTTTGAAAAAAAAAAACGGAAAAAAAGAAACTTTGATTTGACTCCACTCGATTCGAAACAAATTTTACAAAACATTCATAAAATAAGCACGAAAACATATTATATTTGACCTGACTCGTTTCCCAAAATAGTTTACGTTAAAAGATACACCAACTTGAATTTATACCGAAACGTACATAAAAATATGTACCTAAAAATGGTTTTCTTATAGGAAAACGTATTATATTTGACCTAGCTCGTTTTCAAAAAAAGTTTACGTCGAAACGTAGAGCAAATTGAATTCATACCAACACATACATAAAAAATATTTTCTTTTAAGTAAAGGAGGTACAGGGGTAAACTCGAAACAAATTATTAATAAAAAGCTTAATAGGTTAAATACGTTCGTAAAATCATGCCAAGTAGCACTAATGTCGCACCATTGTCAGCAACCACCAACATCAGAAAAGCTCGTAAAAATAAAATAAATAAAAAAGGAATAAATAACATCCAACGAAAAACAGACGTAAAATTGTTGAACCACGCACACCCATTGCGTCATGTTAATACAAAAGTTAGACGTAATGTAAAATGTAGAAAGGAATAACTAAGTCGATCTGGGACCTCCGCGTTGCGATAAACTTGTCAAACGGAGAAAAATAGACGCGTTGCGACGGGGCCTGTCAAACTAAAAAAAATAGACGAAAAACATTGAACCCCCATGCACGTTGCGACGTGTGGACTCGCAATAAAACGAAAAACTCGTGAAAGATAAAAGTATGAGGCACTAAAGTTGAACAGAAAAAAGTATTTGTGTTAAATTGTAAAAGATTAAAAGTTTTAAGGTTAAAAGTAAAAAAATTCATAAAGTTTAAAATGTAAAAGATAAAAAACTTGTAGATTGAAAGTGAAAAATTAAGTTTTTTTTTGGGAAACACCCTATGCATAGGGTACAACCACATAAAGCAACAATATGTTGCTTATTTATAGTGTGGTAATATAGAATGGAATAACAGCCATAATATAACTAATAATCATGATTATGAATATAATATATAGGGTGGGAGTTGGCTACAAAGTCCATTTTTCCTACAAAGTGTACAAAGTCATAAAACACCATAATGTAAACCATAAAACACACTCAAAACCCACATATAACATAGTGGGGGTTACTAAAACACCATATTTGTGGGTTTTGTGTTGTGTTTTGAATGATAAGGCTATGATTATTGAATGACTAACATTAGTGTGTTTTATGTTGATTATCATATTGGGTTTTATACTCATAGTTGTACGATGGTGTGTTTGACGTTTTTAAGAATGGTTAGGGTTTGGATATTGTGTTTTAGGTGTTGTTTGTTTTTTGAAGAAAAGTGCTTCTTGCCACTTATGTCTGCGTCGCGCAGAGCTTTGGATCCTGCAGCTTGTTTGTTTTCTTGAAGAGCTTCTCACCCAAAACCTCTTCCCCACCTCTTCCCCAAGCAGACATGAACCCAAGTCTTCAAACCTCTTCTCTTTGCCATAAACTTTCTCTGCAACTTTATCTCACCAAACACACACTCAAATGAAACGCAGGACCTTATCTTCTTCATCTTCCTTGAAGAAACCCTAAACACAATACACAATTTATGTTTGAATCCTCCAAATACTCACATCCGACACCCTCTCTTATCCTCTCGTTTTCAAGTCTGGTGACACCCTCTCTTATCCTCTCGTTTTCAAGTCTGGTGGACCACAGGGAGGAGCCGGCGGCGGCCGGCGAGCCTCTCCGACGACCACTCCGGTCGACATGCTTCGACAAACCCTGCTTCTTTCTAATGATGACACAGAATGACGGTGGGGACGAGAATGATAGATGAAGATGACGGGGAGGTGCCGATGATGAAGATGATGTGTAGATCGACGACGGTAGCACCGCCGTTAGCGGCGGCGGTGGTGGATTTGAACGGCGCCCCTTCCCCTCTCGTTTGACCGGTGATGGTGACATGAATGGTGAAGATGAATGATGACGGTGGTGGTTTATTCTCTGACGAATCTCACCGGTAAAACCCCGTCTCCTTTATTTTGCTTTCTTCTCTTTGTTTCTGAAGATTGATAAAGTTGAGGATAGTGTTTGACGATGTTGTTGATGATGATCTGATGTAATGAAGGTGTAGAAGGTTGCAGCTGCTGATTGTAGAGAGAGAGTAGAGAGAGAGGGTTGAGGCAGAGAGAGAGAGAGAAGTGTGTGTGTTGTGTGTGTGAAAAGTGGTTTTGTAGAAGGAAAAAAAAACAAACCCTCTTCTCCTTGCAGACTGCAGACATTTGGTCCATTTCTTCTCCTGCAGATGCCTGCAGATGTGGTCCGCAGACTGCAGACCTTTTCCTGCAGAAAAAACAAACAACACCTTAGTGATCTTCACTATGTTATTTGTGGGTTTAGAGTGTGTTTTATGGCTGAAATTGTGGTGTTTTAAGACTTTGTAGGAAAAATTAACTTTGTAGCTAAATTCCACCCTATAATATAATATTGATATTGTAAATATGAAAGTAAACAAACAAATTAATTGCAATTATGATAATAATACTAACAATAATAGTATTCAGATTTAGTAGTAAATATTTCTATTGTGTATAATTGCACTAATTATAATTGTAATAATATAATTTTTTTTTAAATTGCAAAACTATATTTTTAATTTATCGTCGTTGTTCTCAACTATCGATAAAGGAGAACGATTGGTAGCTATCCTGTATATAAAAATATATCAAAAGACATAAGTTCAAGTTTTAGGAATATAAACCCATCGGTGACCATTGTCTTTTAGAAGACAAGGTATAAGGAGAATGTAACAATCTTGTAAGCACTACTATTTTCTGAAGCGTTTATGAGCCCACGTGACATCCTATGGAGGGGAGGGAAAGGGGGTGTGTCCGAACTAACGCTGTGTTCCCGAGTTAAGTTAAGGGGAGAAAAGAATGGATTCTCTCATTTTCTTTTTTTTTCTCTCCATTTCTTTCCAAATTGGAAAGATTAAGTTTAGGCAAAAAACATCTCATTTTCCCTTCTCTTCTCTCCTTTAATGAAACTCTGGAACACAACTAAAAATTTTTTACTTCCAAATCTTTTCTTTTCTCTCATTTAATCAAACTCAGGAACACAGTGTAAAGGAGAAAGGAAGGGAAAGGACGGTGGTGTTCGTCTAGATTAGAATGGACAATGCCAATATAAAGCAAAGAGTGCGTGTCTCTTAGCACCCGAAAACAATGCTCTTGTAAATATAAATAAATCTTACAGTTAGGCCATGTGTAGTCATAAAGCCCCTTTGTGGGCGTTATGCGACACGTGTCGTGCCACGTCACACAGGGGCTTTATGAGGCGTTATGTCACTAAAGCCCGTAGTCATAAAGCCCCTACCTCATCATTACTCAATTAATTAATTTTCGTTTTTTAAATTAATTTCTATTTATAAAATTAAAAACCATTTCATTAAATAAAAAAAAAGATTACAATAAAATAAAAAAAAAACGTTAAAATAAAATAAATAAAAAAACTTACACTAAATTAAAATAATTAACTCAAATTTTGGTGGAAAACCAGAGCCCATAAAAACAAAACACAAAACCAGCCCAAAACCAACCCAAAGCCCATAAATTAAAAACCCTAAAATCCCTCTTCTTCCTTGTCTTCCTTCTTCTTCCATATATACCTGCAACACAAAATTAAAAACCCTAAAAACAGAGCATTAAATATATGAGGGGGAAACCAGAAAATAAAAAAATAAAAATAAAAAAAAAGACACACATCACGCCGCTATATTAATCGCGCCACACCCCCATTTTCGTTTGATAGCGCCCACCGTTTCGGTGTGGATGGCGCCATGGCGGCGCCATGAGTGGGCATACCGCCCCACTACGTATGCTCTTAAATGTCATTTTAGTTCATGTGGGGCCATTTTGACAGTTTAGTCCAAATATTTGAAACATTGTCATTTTAGTCCAGATAGTTTCAAACGTTACCATTTTAGTCCACTGGTTTAACTTCATCCCTTTATTCTGTTAACTAGAAGGTCAAGTCAACCATATAAAATGATCGAATTACCCTTCTAGCTAACAGAAAAAATAGACGGAGTTAACCTAGTGGACTAAAATGACAATGCTTGAAACTATTTGAACTAAAATGACAATATTTCAAACATTTGAACTAAATTGACAAAATAACCCAAACCACAGAAACTAAAATCACATTTAACTCTTAATATAAGTTTAAAATTTCTTATGTAAGAAAAGAAACAATAAAAATAGAATGAAAAAAATCAAAACAAAGCATTTTCTCATTTCCATATAAAATATTAGGGCCGACATAACGTGTCAACCCGATCTGTTAAGACACGAACACGATAAGACACGAACCCAAAACACGTAAACACGAACACGACACGAAATCTTGTCGTGTCAGATTTTCGAAACACGAACACGAACCTGTTAATAAACAAGTTACATGATATGACATGTTAAGACACGAAAAAATTACGGACGTATCATACTATCATATGACCTGTTTAAGACACGAACACGACCTATTTAAGATACGAACACTACCGAATTGGGGAAGCTGTGAACCGAATTGGGAATGGTGGTGTTTCTGAGAGAGATTTAAAAAATTGAATTTGGATTGCGGAAAAAGAACCGTGTGTATGTGTATAATTCATCCCAGGTCCCACGATTAATGACCCCATGTCCACATCCACATATAATGTTTTTAAATTTTTAATTATTAACATGTACTTAACGGGTCTTAACAGGTTAACGGATTTTAACCTGTTTAGACACGAAACCTGATAAGGTCTTATCGTGTCGACCTGTTTTAGACACGAAACCTGTTAAGGCCAAACTCGAAACATGATAACTTCGTGTAAGTTCGTGTCATATTATCGTGTTCGTGTCGGAATTGCCAACCATGTAAAACATAAGAGCATTCACATCCAAATAACTAAATTATGTGAGTGGTGTTTTTAAAATATAAAGAATATAAAAAGTGGTTGTGAGTGGAGGAGAGAGAAAATGTTACTGTACATCTGTATATTTGGGAGAACACTGTTCACCGTCTATAATTTTTTAATATATTTTGAAAGTGGTTGCGAGTAGGAGAGAGAAAAGATAATGATAAAGATATAAAAAAATTATTTAATCCAAAAGAAGAGAGAAAATATAGTGTTTTTTTAGTGTAATTTAGGGTGAAAATATGGTGGATTAAACGTGAATGCTCTAAATCCGCTCCTAGTAAAAGGATATTCATATTCCCTTTTACCACAAAAAAGACATAACAAGTTACAAGTGTTTTGTCTCTTCATCTTCATCTTCCCCATGTCTACCAAACGATCCCACCTCCGATTCCGACTCACTTCCAATCATCGCCTCAACTCATACCTCTTCCTCTTCACCCTACTCTCTCTCATCCTCTTTCTCGCTCTAAAACCCACCCACCACTCCACCCCCAAACCCCTTCCAAACACCACCATATCCACAACTCACAACCTCCCATCCATTCCCAAATTCGCCTACTTCATCACCGGCACTAGAGGCGACGGTGCTCGCGTGGACCGGCTGCTGCGGGCGGTGTACCACCGGAGAAATTATTACTTGTTGCATCTGGATCTGGAAGCTTCTGATGCAGAGAGAGTTGATCTGGTTAAGAGTGTTGGGCAGTTGGAGAATGTGATGGTTGTTGGGAAGGCTAATTTGGTAACTTCCAAAGGGCCGACAATGATCGCGTGTTTGTTGCATGCTGTTGCTGTTTTGTTGAAGCAAGGCAAGGATTGGGATTGGTTTATTAATTTGAGTGCTTCCGATTATCCGCTTATGCCTCAAGATGGTTAGTTAGTTTTATTTGTTACTTGTTTTTAGTTTTCATTGCAGTTTTTTTGGGATATTATAAGTTAGGTTGTGTATCATTAAAGTTTTATATGTTGTACATGTCCTTGTAAGATGATTGTTCATTATTAAGTAGTTATCCATATGTGTAAGGGGTTGTTTGGCATCTTCTGAATGGTTAAGTGCCGAACCAGAAAGATGTCTGAACCATTAAGAGCCAGTATAATGTTTAACCGTTCAGAGGCAAGGCTTTAACCATTTAGACTCAGTATAATGCTTAACCATTCAGAGGCAAATGTCTGAACCATTCAGACATCTGCTTGCGAAACAAACAGTCTGAACCATTAAGGTAGCGTTCGTTTCATGGAATGGAATGGAATGGAATTAGAAAGTTTTTCTTTGTAAAATTGATCTTGGTTGGGGGAGGGAGGAATTTGAAATCCCATGAATTTCTTTAATCAATGAAATTTGTGACTATTTCAACATTCCTTAGAAATCCTTCACTCAAATGAAGGAATGGAATGGAATGTTGAAATAGTCACAAATTTCATTGATTAAAGAAATTCATGGGATTTCAAATTCCTCCCTCCCCCAACCAAGATCAATTTTACAAAGAAAAACTTCCTAATTCCATTCCATTCCATTCCATGAAACGAACGCTACCTAAGTGCTGAACCAGTAAGAGGTCTGAATCATTAAGAGCTAAACAAAGAGCCCCTAATACTGTAATGTGTCTACTAATTTAAATTAAAGTAAAGGAAAATGTGAGAACAACTTGTACACTGGATTTGGGAGATAGGAAGCTAGACGGTTGCGCGATTACATAACTGTTTTATGTGTCACAAATAAAACAATAGTTACATGTATTTACGCGGTTTAGATGGTTCTCTTCTTAAAATTGGTTGTATATTGATTATTGAATGGCCTTTTCTTTTACCCACGCGTATATAGATAGATATTTATGTATCTTTATTGATTAATTTCCCGTAAATTCTATTAATAGTTTAATATCTTGAACCTTTCTTTTTATCATGAATGGATTCACAACCATTGTGATTTCTAGTCAAACTTGACTATATGGAGGTGTTTGGATTCGAGTTTAACTGTTTTGAGTGATAATGCGATTTTGAAGAATCGGTGTGTTTAAGATCATTGATTGTAAGAAAATGGGCTGTAGAAGATAGTGATTGAATGTGATTTTGTTGTTTGAAGTTGTAATGATATGTTGTTCGAGTGTTTGGCAAATTTGTATCATCTAAGAAAGGTTGGACAAAAAGTGACGCTTGTAAAAAGTGGAGATACACGAGAGTAAAAGGTTTTCAAGTTAGGTCCTTAAACAAGGGTAATTAGCCACTTTATGTTGCCTTTTGGGTGTGTATGAAGTTGAATATCCAAACAACAACAAAAAAATCAAATAATCGGTTTTGATTTGCTAACTAAATTCCTCCCCAAAAACATATGCTACATTGCGTTAGCCTTATATGTTCTCCATAGGTTGTGCCTTTTTTTACCCATATGCATAAAGTGATAAAGACCATATAAGTTTTGTAACATTATTAAGCTGATTCTTCTTGTATTTTTTTCCCTCTTATTTTTCAGATATTCTCCACATTTTCTCCTACTTGCCACGTGATTTAAACTTTCTTGAGCACACAACCAACATCGGCTGGAAAGAGTGGGTTTACAGTTGATACTTGATCCATCACTTTGATACGCTGCATAAAACAACAACGATAATTTCAATTTACCAACTTCTAACTTTTGCAGGTTTCAAAGGGCTAGACCAATTATCATTGATCCCGGTTTGTACCATTCAAAAAAATCTGGCGTATTCTGGGCCAAAGAGAAACGATCAATGCCCGCTTCATTCAAGCTGTTCATGGGTATTATGATAACTTATCTTCATTCTGTTTGTGTTGGCTCTATATATCAATAAGCTAATATTAATTGTAATAACATTATTTATGATTATTTTTTATATTTTGTTCAACAGGTTCTGCGTGGGTTGTGCTAACCCGACCCTTTTTAGAGTTTTGTGTATGGGGATGGGACAATCTTCCTCGTACGCTTCTAATGTATTACACGAACTTCTTGTCATCACCCGAGGGCTACTTCCACACCGTTATATGCAACCATAAAGATTACCAAAACACAACCGTCAACCACGATATGCACTACATTAAATGGGACAACCCGCCAAAGCAGTACCCTGTAAATCTCACGATACAACACTTCCCTGACATGCTCGAGAGTGGGGCCCCCTTTGCCCATTCTTTTTCTAAAGATGATCCGGTTCTTGACAAAATCGACACAGAGCTTTTGGGAAGGAGATCAGACCAAAGCAGTGTCATTTTTGGGAAGATAGATGTTGTTAGACCAACTTTGAGTTCAAAGAGACTTGAGAAACTTATAGCTGATCTTTTAAGTACCCAAAATTTCAGGCCTAGACAATGCAAGTAAATATGGTTTATAAAGGCATTGTAACTGTCTTTATTATTGATTCACTGCTGTAATTGTGTTAACATTTTTTTTTGTTTTTTGTTGAATTTTATAAATTAATGGAGTAAATATGATTACGGAAATTTTGTTGTTTAATATTAGTATACATTTTAATTAAAATAAAACAATATAGAGTATAATTAGAGATGAGCATTTGGTACTCGGTACCGGTGTTGTACAGGGTATATTCGGTACCGGTATCAGTTCCTATTTTCCCTCTTTTTTTGGTACCGGTACCAGTATTTACGGGTAAAATACAGGTACTGTACCGGTACCAATACCTGGTACCAAACGGATACCGTGCTCATATCCCTATGTATAATAAACGTTTGAAAAAAGCTGCTCTCTTTTAGGCTTTATGACAGACATTGTTTTAAAAAAAAGCTATTTTACAAACTTTAAAATATTGATAAAGATTTTGTTAAATTAGTTTCTTGAATTATCTTATTTTAGTTCACGTTTATACTGATACCGTAACGAATTAAGCAATAAAACTCTGCCATATATATAGCTCAGAGAATCTCACTAGTTTACAATTTGCATGTCCCAACGTGACAACTTAAAGAAGTAATAACGTAATCATAAATTCTCCATGATTTCCTCTCTTCCAATCACCAATTTCCCCCTCAAAACAAACCCTCTTTCATTTTCAATCCAATTCATAATTTCAAAACAATTCCATATCTTCTTACAATTTCAAATCCGCTGCAATTCTGTTACGTTACAACAATGGAAAGCCGAAGAACCATGACGATGAACTGGGACGGAATAGAAGACCTCGACGACGATGACGACGTTTTCTTCGACGCTTCTTCATCGTCCGACGAAGAAGAATCATTCGAAGACACCAGCATGTCATTCACCGATTCCTCCATCTTCTCCGAGTTCCACTCGGGCAAATACGACATGTGGATGACCACACCTGAATCCATCTCCGACAGACGACGTCGTCTCCTTCAAGGCATGGGCTTAGGCACCAATGAAGAAGATCTTTTTAACAGACCTCCTGCCACACCAATATTATCGCGTAAAACGGATATTCCTCCTCCTGCGAACGTATGTTCGCAGGAGGAGAAAGACTCCTTGTCCCCGGTTTCTGTCTCTCCAAAATATGCTGACAAGGATGAGACGACAGAAGCCGAAGGCGAATGCGAGTGCCATCCGGTCATTTCGGTTATTTCGGATGGGATACTAATGCGGTCGAGATCCGATGGTAGTATAAACACATCGGTTGGTGATGCTAAAAAGAGGAAAGAAGAGATTATTGGCTCAGTGTCGAAGCAACGGTTAACGCGGACGTCATCGTGGTTTGCCAACCCGCTCATTGCGTTGTCGTCGTTTAAAAGAGGACAGCAGAGGAGGATTTTCGTGGCGAAGGAGCATACGGATGATAGTGATGACACGAATGGGGTGGGGAGACAAGAGTCGATTTTGGTGATTAAGAATTTCGATACGGGGAAGGAGTTTATGGTTAAGGAGTCGAATGTGGATGGGGAAGGGGATTGGAATAAGTTGAGTGATGTGGAGACGGGGAAGGAGATTACGACGGAGGAGTTTGAGAAGAATGCAGGGCGATCGCCGAAGGTGAAGGAGTTGTCGGCGAAGGGGGGTAGCGATGATCGGAAGTTGAGGCGTGGGAATTCGTCGTTTCAGAAGAGTTTCAAGAAAAGTAAGAAGAAAGGGGCTGCATTGTTTAAGAACATGAAGTTGGGGTCGATAGGTGGGTCGAAGACGGATAAGGAAAGGGGTTCGATGATGAGTGCTTCGCCTTCGATGAAAGATGGTAATGCAGCATCGACATGTGAGCAAAAACCGTCTTCGCAATGGGTGAAAGCACGAGTTCATGGGAAGCCGTATAAGGAGTTTACAGCATTGCATAGGAGTCAAGAGATTAAGGGTCATGAAGGATCGATTTGGACGATGAAGTTCACGCACGACGGGCATTATCTGGCGACTGCCGGTGAGGATAAAGTGATTCATATATGGGAAGTGCAAGAATTCGATGTAAGGGCGATGCAAGGTGGAGATGATTCGAGTTCAGCTGGTAGTACGCCAGCTCACCCGATGGCTATGGTGGCTAGTCCTGACTGTAGGCCACCGTTGCCCGATTCAACGACAGAGAAGAAGAAGAAAGCGAAGAAAAAGAAAGCGATTCCGGACTATGTTCATGTGCCCGAAACTGTTTTCGGGTTGTCGGAAACGCCGTTTTGCACCTTGAATGGTCATCTGGATGATGTCCTGGACCTATCCTGGTCAAAATCTCAGGTCAATTTAAATCTATAAAGTTTTTAGTTCTTATAAACTTAGCTTTTTACCACCAAAAGTTCACATTTTATGTTTATGGCAGCTCTTGCTTTCATCTTCAATGGACAAGACAGTAAGGCTATGGGATATTAAGACCACGGACTGTTTGAAGCTGTTTTCTCATACCGATTACGGTACGAGCATACAAAACAAGTCAAAACATGTTTTTTTGTAACCTGTTAATCGCAAAATACAATGTTTTTTAACCATGTAACTTATATGAATGACAGTGACTTGCATTCAGTTCAATCCGGCTGATGATGACTACTTTATAAGCGGTTCACTAGACGCCAAGGTTAGAATCTGGAACATTCCAGACAGACATGTCACGGACTGGATTGATCTGCATGAAATGGTAACCGCTGTTGGCTATTCTAGCGACGGCAAGGTAATTTTGATCGAAAAACTCGACTAGTTTTCTCTAATTGTAGATTGAAAGTCAGTGAATGACTGAATGGTTTATGTTTGTATAAATGCAGGTTTCGGTTGTTGGTTCTCATAAAGGGATCTGTCGATTTTACAACACTGCGGGTGCATACCGTTCCCTATAACTGTTTCTGATACTTAATAAATTATCGTATATGCGCCTCTTAGTTTATTTTCAATCTTAGATTGCAAGCTTGAGCCTAAGGATCAAGTTGAATTGAAAACTAAAAAGAAGCCACAGCCTAAGAAGATAACCGGTTTTCAGGTACTGATATGCCCTTACACTTAACTTTACCTGATCGATTCGTTAACGTCAAACTAATAAATCATGTTGACTTGCAGTTTTCCACATCGAACCCATCTGAAGTACTCGTGACATCAGCCGATTCGAGGGTTAGGATCTTAGACGGAACAAAACTCGTTCAGAAATACAAAGGTATGCATGGTTTGACTTTCAGGTCAAACCAGATGAGTTTTAACATGAATTTGACTTTAAAAGTCAACGTGTACTACTGACTATTGATTTGTCACAGGTTACAAGAACATTAACAGCCAATTTTCAGCTGATTTTAGTCCCGATGGGAAATACATAATCAGTGCTAGCGAAGATTCGCAAGTATACGTTTGGAGGCACGAAGAACCCAAAGCGAAACACAAACATCCAATCATTAAATCTTACGAACACTTCCCTTGTAAAGAAGTTTCCGTTACAGCACCATGGCCCGGAATCAGCAAACTCGAACAGCCATTTGTCGCAATGCATTCCAAAAAACACGCAAAAAAGTCCCTCACCACACTCCCACCACTGGGCGCCGATGACAGTGGCCAAAGCAAACGATCTGCATCGCCGCTGCCACCGATTCCTAAAAAGAGTAATCCCTCAACGGATAACGCTGAAGACACAGACCACCAAGCTCATGCTGACTCTAGCGTAGGGCCGTGTGAGTCATTCAGCTCAGCAGCCACCGGTTCATCGGGCAGGCTTGATGAAATGGCATCACCTTCACCGAGCACCATGTCATCTCCAGGGTGGGGTAGTAACCATGGTAGTAGCCATGGTCATAAGACCATCCAAGCAACAGCATGGGGGTTCGTGATCGTGACTGCAGGCTTGGGTGGTGAGATCACTGTTTTTCAAAATGTGGGTCTGCCGTTTAAGGTTGGCCGCTTGTAATAGGTTTTACTTGTATATAATGATTCTTTGTCGGGTCTTTTGTATGCTGAGGCCTGTCTAGTCGGTTAAAAGATTCATTGTCAACCAAGAAATTTGCTAGTCGGGAGGACTTTAACAAATTAGTAGCTCCCAGATTCGAACATTCTATGTTAGATTCTGTATTGAGAAATGTTAAATGTTGCGCAAGTGAAAGATGTTTGTTCTGCGTGTACAACATTAATAACATCATGAACTTGGTTCAACATAAGTGAACAAACGGATGCACCTTTGCTAAGCCTAAATCTGATATTAAGAGAATGTACAATACTGCAAGCACATAAACCCTGCATGCACCAACATGGAATTAAATTCATTGTAGTGATCAATCCTATTTAAAAGATCCAAACCCTAATTCTCCAACACCTCACTTCACTTGCTACATAATCCATCAAAAGTTTGTCATAAGATACACAAGTTATTACTTACTACACTTTACAAATGCAATCCACTTAAATAAATCAACATATAATTTGCAAGATGAGCACCCGATATCAACGACACAAGCGGATAGACATAACCATACCAATGACGCGGTAATGTGGCAGTAGGACTAGAAACCCGAGGCGACTTAGGCAGAACAATGCCACGACGAGCTCGATGCAGCCGTCGGTTCCTTGTTCTCAAAACAAAATTCTTCTGTACCACTTTACCCATATCAAATTCTCCCCTAAAAATACAAAAAATCATAATTCTTCATAACTCTAAAACCCTCACAATTAAAATACATATCAGAATCCATAATGACTATATAAACTCTTACCAAATAAGCACAGATCTAAGATATAAACATAAATCAGATCAAAACAACCAAAGGGACAGTGCTCTAGTGGTACCCGGCGGCGACTTTCTCTAGGGGAGGGGTTTTACCATCAATGCGGTGGGTTTCCTCTGGAATTGGTGACGGGCCAGGTCAGGTCATCAACGCCATTCGGTGACTATACGTTCTTCATGATGTGAATGGCAATTTTTTTACAATACTTACTAATTTATATTTAGATTTTATATCCATACAACATACTTTTATGTTTTTGTTTTGAATTGAAGGCTGATGTAACAACAAAGAAGCCCGAAATCATTGCTTCTTATGACGAAGATTACCTCAATGATGATGAAGTTGAAGGACTATTTGATTCGGTTTGTGCATTATGCTACAATGGCGGTGGTGTTCTCACGAATGGAACCACTTCCTTTGTAGGCTCAGTTAATTGAGACATGAAATAGAAGTTGTCTCCTAGCATAAGGTTTTCTGTTAGGATCGAACGCTCTCACATAATCTACCACAATCAAGAATATAAAAGATTGACGTGGTTTGGTCTAAACTGATCTACGTCCACGGGCGGGTAACCAGGAGTTTATAATACTTGGAGAGGTACAAGGAATTACAATACATATGAATCTCTTATATAGAGATTGAAGAAAGAGAAAGAAGTAAAACAAAACAAGATCCGTGAATAATGGCCCCTGCCCCTTGTCCTCTTATCCTGTAATCAGAGAAGCTTGTCTGATGTCCACTTGATCAAGTGGCTTCATACTCAACAATCTCCCACTTGAAGCCACGGGATAATCTTCATCTGTGCTTCAACTGTGCATCTGCATTTCTGTAAAAAAACCTTTTGATCTTAGCCCCTTCCTAGTTACCTGGCCTTTTCTTCAATTATCCTGAAGGCCCGTTGAAGCTTTCATTAGCTTCAACACATCAGTCATGGCTAAGTCTGCCCCTGACCCATTCTCTGTCTCCACCGGCTCCCACTGACACGAACTGCCGGATTCTGAGAAAACCTGAGAACTAACACTCTCCATCATAAGCAGGTAATTCACTGGAGAGACTTTCACCGCTGGAATACAGGTTCTCTTAACCCACTGTCGTCTGGGAGTACTGACTGAAGCACTACCTGTGCTTCCACTGCCACGAAAACCCTTGACTGGTTTCTCTGAACCTTTCTGATGTGTGTAAAATGCAACATATAAATCACATCAATTAAGGCATAAAACTAACCCTTTTTAAGTACTAATGTTGGAAAAAGAGTGTTTTTGTCTTCCTTTTGTATTTTCAGGATGAAATGAGCTCAAAATCACAAAAGAAGCAAAAAGACAACTAATTCTAGCATAAATACAAGAAAAGGAACAAAAGTAGACTGCCCGGACCCTCAACGGCACCTCCCAAGGCAAAGAAGAGAAAACAGAGACTGAACACGCCCCGTGTCCAGCGAACACGGGGGCGTGCCCAGGAAGCAGCAGAAAAGACAAACCAGTAGAAGCTTCCATTGCCCACCACGGGGCCGTGTCCAGCGGGCACGGGAGCGTGGTGAAAGTACAGCAGGCGCATTAATTGTAATTGCGAATTACAATTAATGAAGAGAGAGAATGTCAGACGGGCACGGGGGCGTGTCCAGCGGACACGGGGCCGTGCCCAGCCTTCTGTTCAGCCTATAAATAGGGGTGCTTGGCTTCATTCCATTTCATCCCTTGGCACACCACCTCTCTCACACTTCATCCACCACCCACCACCACCATAACACCATCATCCACCACCATCATCCATTGTCCATCGTAGAGTGTGTGAGTCGTCTCGGGATCCAAGATTGATCGTATGAGTTCTTGACAATCAAGGCCATGTTTGCCTAAGTCTCTTACATCACTTGGTGAAGACAAGTGTTTAGGATAATACTTTTTATTTTTAATCTTTTGCACTTTTTATTTGGTTTTGTATTAATGACTTTAATAACTAGTTACTTATGTTGAAGGTGATCTTTCCTTATCGTTTGTCCGTGGTGTCTTGGCGTTATTTTACTGTCTATATAAAATAAAAGATTTTCACCATTCATATCTCCACGGTCTATATGGAGGTATGTTGGCTACCTGGTCGGGGGTTAAGGGAACGGTTTGGTAAGGGTCTTGCCCTTGTTCAGCGTTTAGAGGTCCTGCTTGGGACCTGGGTCAAATTTAGTAGGATCTCCTTCAATGCCCATAGGTATTGGATGGCGGGGATCCAAACTCTTTGACCCCCTCATAAGTTAACTACTATTAATACTATAACCCGGCTATTTAGGACTGTATCCCTGCTGACTCAGACTACTTAGCCGAGGGTAACGTCACCGCCAAAAGCGGGGCCTACCACAATTTGCATTAATAACTTAATTCATTATCTTTCAATAATCCGACCCTTTAGGATTGTATCCTTGCTGACTCAAACTACTGGGTTGAGGGTAACGTCGCCTTCAAAAGAGGGGCCTACTACAATAACTAAGATAATCTCTTAAACAAGTGCAAAAGTGCGAAAATAATCAAAGGTTATACTAACACACGTGTCGGATCCAAGTGATTCATCTTGTCTATCTGTTTTTATTTTGTTTTATTTTTCAGCATTTAGTTAGTTTTTATTTTTCTTAGTTTAAAACATTTTTCTCACTTTTTGATTTGGTTAGACGTTGAGGATAAACCGGTATTAAAAGCTCTTGTGTCCTTGGACGACCTCGGTATCTTACCAACACTATACTACGTCCACGATGGGTGCACTTGCCCATATGTGTGTTTAGTGTTAGTAAATATCGTGTTTTATAAATTTAAAACTTGGCTAAAAGTGTAAAAAGGGGCTTAAATATATATCAAAATTATAACACACTTCACGCACATCACTTTCCTAGCACGTTCAACTTGAATCTGACCTGTGGCTCTGGGTTTGTCTCCTGCAAAACAAACCTTCTTCTACCCACGAGATTCTGTGAACCGAATCTTGGTCTTCTTCTGAACTGGGACGGTTACTCCCTCAGACGGTACACTGACCATATACAGCGAACCCCGTTTCTTTCCTCGAGCTACGACTAGATTTCCCTTTAGAACCTTCCACTACCCGTTCCTGAACTTAACCTCGTGCCCCTGTTCATCCAACTGCCCAACAGAAATCAACTGTTACTTCAGACTTGGAATTACCCGGACATCCTTCAAAGTCCATGAACCGACTGGAGTCTTCAGATCTAAGTCACCCATGCTCGTCACATCAAGAACCTCATCGTTCGCCAGTCTTACCTTACCAAAATCACTTTCTTTCAGATTTCGCAGTGCTTCACTGCTGTGGGTAGCGTGAAATGAAGCACCCGAATCCATAACCCAGGAATCCACACTACTCTCCACACTACAGATCAAAACATCATTATCTGAGTGGTCTACTGCAACGTTAACTTCTTTCTTCTCATTTGGATATTGATTCCTAAAATGTCCTATCTCTTTGCAGTTCCAACAGGTTACATCACCTCGAGCCCTAGACTGACTCATATTTCTATTCCTGCTCCGACTATCTCTGTTATTCTTCCTTCCTCTGCCAACATTCAGTAATTCACTCGATGATCCACTCGAACTTCTCCTTCTGACGTCCTCGCTCAGAATAAGATCACGAATTCATTCAAAAGTAAATCTGCTAGTACCTGATGAACTGGAAATCGCTGTAACAGTTCCGGACCAATTGTCTGGCAAAGAAGATAACAGTAGCAAAGCTTGAACTTCATCTTCGAATTTGATGCCCACTGACACAAGTCTGGCCAAAATCGAATTCAATTTGTTGATGTGCTCTGTGACTGAACTGCCTTCCCTCATCCTAGTATTCACCAGCTCTCGAATCAGAAAGACCTTATTAGCTGCCGAAGGCTTCTCGTACATGTTAGATAGGGCTAACATCATGCCACTAGTTGTGGTTTCCTTCATGATGTTGAATGCCACAGTCTTTGATAACGCCAATGTAATATCTGCCCTGGCTTTCCTGTTTTTTGATTCCCAATCTGCTGGTTCCACCCTTTCTGGTCTAACTCCTGATAACACAATATCAAGATCTTTCTGAACCAATAACGCCTTAATCTGCATCTTCCACTAGCTAAAATCTGTACCGTTAAACTTGTCGATTTGCACCTTCCCGTCTTCTGCCATGATAACTCAAACACGGCTAAACGAAACTGAAATCGAAAAATAAACCAAAAATCAAACTGAAACAACCGAAACAAGCACTGGTCTACGGTTATGTTTCTTCGATCTTCAACGAAACGATACTCTGAAAATTTGCTGGTTTAACCGGTCAAAAAACTGATCTTGAAATTTTAAACCTTCTGCCTAATGCCCAAAAAAAAAACTTAGTTCTTTAACAAATAAAAGTTTGGCTACTACTACCAAAGGATTAAATAAAAAAGGAACTAAACTCAATTTTCTTCTTTATTTAAAGTTGAGGGGCCTCCTTGGTCAAACTGAAAAACTTCAATTCTCCACCAAAAAAAGAAAAGAATAAAGCACGACTGTGCCTCTTCTTCCCCCTCAGAACAAAAATTCTGCTCTCCTTCTTTTCTTCTCTTCTTATCTCTTCTGGATGCAATCAACACCCAGAAAAAGCAAAGATTGAAAACCCTAAGTAACAGCGTCTACTGGGTCAGCAAACCCTAGTCGCGAGGGTGAAGAGTACGGAGGCGGCGATGGTTCTGGCGGTTTCTGATGGCGGTGGAGGCGTTTCTGATGGCGGTGGAGGTGGTTCTGATGGCGGTGGCCGCGGTTCTGATCGGAACCCGGCGGTGTGGGCGGCAGCGGCTTCGAACAGAAAATGGCTGACGTGAACAATCCGGTAGAAACTGATGCAAATCGGAACCCTAGTTCAGATTTCTGCACCTTCAGGTATCTTCTTCTTCTACACCTTCGTTTCTGTTCATTCTGTTCGGTTCAATAACACGAGCCTGAGCTCTGATACCAGTTGTTAGGATCAAACGCTCTCGCACAATCTGCCACAATCAAGAACACAAATGATTTACGTGGTTCGATCTAAACTTACCTATGTCCACGGGTAACTAGGAGTTTATAATACTTGGAGAGGTACAAGGAATTACAATACATATGAATCTCTTATATAGAGATTGAAGAAAGAGAAAGAAGTAAAATAAAACAAGATCCGTGAATAATGGCCCCTGCCCCTTATCTTCTTATCCTGTAATCAGAGAAGCTTGTCTGATGTCCACTTGATCAAGTGGCTTCATACTCAACAGTTTTCATGGTTTAATAAACGAGGAAGGATATCCATGTATCCGTATGACCAGTTAATTACTACCTACTTTATCCTTAGTCAAATGCCTTTCATTGACTAGTTCATTATATTTATTACATACGAAACTACTGAACAATTTATTTGGGCAATCAACAATTTATTAGCTTAGTTACGATCAAATGAACCAATCATTCTAAATATACAACTTATAACTGTTCAACAAAACCATAGCTACTAAAGTTATAAATCAATGAGTGGTTTTATAACATTTGGTTTATGACTGAAACCTCTGAGTGCTTCTTAAGTGGAAATCTGATAAACCTATAGGAGTTTCTTAACTCAAAACCTCTAAGTGCTTCTAAAACATGGACTAGACTTGATATGCCTTCTTTCATGTTCCATGTGTACGCACTACTTTGAAAATGTCTAAAGTTAATGTATTATTGTATTCATATTAGTTTTTGTCAATAATCCCTCACATGAATGGTGAACAATTAAAACACGAAGAATTTCTGATGAAACCTTAGCAGTTGAATGTTGCATGGGAGTGGTAGTTATTAACTTAGAACATTTTGTTGTATAAATTTACTTGGTTTCCAAACTGTTAATGGGTGTGATGTCCTTTAACTAAGTGTTGTATAATGTAGAGGAAAATACATGTTCACATAAAACTCTTCCTAACCTAGCTCATCGATCATTTTTGTTTCCTTTATGGTCCTGGATCACTTGCCTCCTTCTATGAGAGCTCTAGGAATTGCACCTCACTATTACATTCGTAACAACCTCATTTCTATCTCATATCACCATTTCTCAAATGAACCAACAAAAATTAAGTCATATTCAAAATGAATTGAATAAATAGAGATGCTCTCTTTGTTTTGGAGGAGTAACATAGTACAATGCCATTTACAAAACAACTTATAACAAATATGAAATACATATTAACAAAGACAATATATTTCAAAACGGAATTTTCATTAATACCTTCAGCTTGATGAACCAAATAAACTAAAATCTTAGGACTGGCTTAGTATTCGAGTTTGGCACGAGTTCCTTAATATTTTGTGTCTCCTCTAAGGCAAACACATGTCTCCCAAGATACATGTTGGTCCCTCGGATGGGATCTTCTTGTTCGGAAACGTAGTTGAATCGTAAGTGATCAATGCGCGGAATTCATGTAATCACATAGCAGATATACGAAGACAAAATTCTACTCTGAATCACCGTCTGATATTCTATTGATATGATATGAAAATGTACAAGAACCAGAGAGAACTCAGACTGACATAAGGTTGCTAGAAAGTGAAAGTGTCAAAAGGGTCTAAATAAGCTGATCGAACAGCTATTTATAGGCAAGGTCAGGATATGAGAGTGCTGGCCGATTGGCTGGGCTAGCCGATCGGCTGACAATGCTAACCGATCGAACAGCCTGCTCGATCGGTTGGGCTGTCCGATCGGCTGGGCTAGCCGATCGGCTGGCAGCTTTAGCACTTAACAAAAACATCGCCGTATCCTGACTTGCTTTACATACAAAACATATACAACTATACAAAATATGACTACATGTTGACGGAAGCTACAGACGTTATTGCACTAACAGACTCCCCCTCGGATGTAGCTGTAGTTCCTTCCAACATAGTCTTTACTTCCTCCTGTTGCGTCTTCTTTCTTTAGCTTTTTTCCTTCTTTGTTCTGCTCTTTCTTCTAACATTCTTCTTCTTTTGTGTCTGCCCTCAGTTATCCACCATTTTCGATATTCTGGGTCGCCATCACGCTTTCGATCCCATTTTGGTATCTTGTTCTCTTCAGATTCGATTGGCGTCTGATCAGTAGGCGGCACATAACCCAGTTTTCTTCTTCCCAGCTCTGCAGCTCTTTTAGCTATCTCTTGAGATCTTTGACTTCGCTTGTAAATCTGTAAGAACTCATCAATTTCAAGATCTCTCCATTTCGTCTTCCAGTATCTTCCTGAATTGATTTCTTTGGCGAAGCAAACATCTACTACTCCTTGATATTGCATAGCTATCTCTTTGTCTTTCTTATCATAAACTATCTTGTTGACAAACAAACAGTCTATGTCTTTCTTTGAACAGTTCACCAGCCACATAGGATCCAAGATACAGATTTTTCGAGATTCTCTGGTGGACTTGTCATACAAAGAAATCACTGCCTCAGCTGTAGATGGATTGTATAGCCATGCTAGAAATATATCATGAAAGTCTTGTTCAATGGCTCTGAGTGGCATATTCTTCAAACACCTGGGAGGCTTTACATCCAAAGTAATATCTTTTTCTCCGTTCTCCAGGTAAGTAACAATTTGCTTTGGGAACTGTGGCTTCCAATCTGGATAATTATTCGATGCTTGTAGTTTGATGTAGTTCCACAAATCTTGATCATGCTCACGTACTTCTGGACCGTAGTATAACTGTTTAATGTTCTTCGTTACCACCAATTCATCTACGTCCCACCAAGGTAAAGTAGCAATATCAGCTAAGAACTCAAAATATTGAACTCCCTGCTCCCGTCTGATAGCATAAACTTTAAGATCTTCTAAATAACCCCAAGACAGGATGTCTCCCCAAGAAAGGTTTTTGCTATGAGTGAAAAATTGAAGAGCCCTGAGAGTTTTTCTTTCCTTCGGCATATTCTTGAACCATCTCTTTCTTTCTTCTGCAGAAATTTCTCTAGGAACTGGTTCAGGAATATCTTCAGTAGAAATCTTTTCAACAATTTTTCTCCTGATCTCATCTTCATTTTTATCTTTAAACATTTCTGCAAACGATGGAAATGTAGCATCTTCCCCTTCATAGTGAAAATCTATCCCATCTTCCTCTGAATCAGACGCATCTTCAACAATTACTTCGTCATAATGATCTGCTTCATGTGGGTATCTAGGCTCAAAATCCTTTGCAGGGGACTGAGGAATTTCATCTTCAATATCGAACTTGAACTTTCCATCTTCTAACCCCAATTCCTCAAGCATTTCAGCCCTTGTTCTTCTAACCTCTACCTTTCCTTGTTGAGCATTTAAATAAATGACAGTAGGATTCGAAAGAAGTACCTGATCAACAGGCTGTTTTACAGATGATGATGCTTCATTTTGAACTTCATCCTCCTGTTCATTCATTTCATTGTTCATCAACTCATCCACCTTTTCTTGAACAGCTGGATCCCTGATTAACAATCCAGAAGCACCTTGATCATTGTCATCATCGTCTTTATCATCTTTATCAGACTTATCATCAGCTTTGTCATCAGATTTATCTTCATCTTCCTCATCTTCATCTCCAAACATCTCTATATCTGATTCTTCATCCACAATCTCACCATGAGCTATCCTTCCCTTCCTTTCCAGATCAAGAAATTTTAACAACTTGGCCACTTCTTTTGAATTGTAAGGCACAGGGTAAGCATCACCAACCAGCACAAATTTGTCTGTCTTCCACTCAAGCAGTAATACTTCTCTTGCTCTTCTTCTTCTTTGAATAACTTCAATTCTCCGAAGAACATTATTAACATCAAGATGCTCGATAGGCTCACCAACAACTAAGAATTCTGGTTCATGAGGCTCTTCATTTTCAACCATCTCCTGATCATCTTCAACTTGTTCTTGAACTTCAACAACTTCAATCATATCAACATCTGGTTGTGAAGAAGAACCACCAGCATCAAGTTGACTTGAAGACCCATCAACCACCTAACCTCTTCAACCACACCTTTATTCTTTTGAGTTGCTTCCTCGGCTAAACGACGTTCACGCTCCATTCTTCTTTCATTTGCTTTTATCACATCAGTTTCTTCGAATGCAGCATGAATGTTCATTTTTAGATGACTTTCAACTACAGCAACTAGCATCTGAAGTTGTTGATCTTTCATCACTTTGTCAGCCTTCATAGCTTCCATTTCCAACTTCATAGCCTTCATCTCGTTTGAAGAAGCTTCACTCATTTCACTGAGAAGCTGATTTAAAGTTTGGTTCACATTCTCCAGTTCCTTTATCTTGGCATTCAAGGTAGATATCTCAAGTGTCAACAATTCAAACATTTTAGAACTATCATCGACATCATCCTTCATTTTGTTCATTCTTTTCTCTTTTTCTATCAATGTTGCAACGATTTTATCATGAGCTTTCATCAAATCATCAACTTGGTTCTTCAGAATATTGCGTTCCAATTCTGCTTTTGCCTTTTCTTTTTCCAACTTGTTCACCCTTTGAATTAGTTCTTTGACAGCTTTATCATTGAACATATCACTTTCACCTGGAAGATCTTCTGAGGAAATACCAGTAGCAGGACCAAGATTATCAAAATCAAAGTTAAAATCTTCTTTCTGATGCGATGACTCAGGAATATCTTGTTGAACAAGTTTAGAACTGGCTGCTTTGAATCCTGTGATCTCGACGTAATCATCATCACATGTCTTCTTTTCTGTTTCAACAACTGGAACTTCTTTTGTTTGCACCTCTGTCTGTTTTGGAATATCAACAATAAGAGTCTTTTCTTTCTGAACATGTTGAACTTTCTTTCCATCTTTGTCTTTTTGAGACTCAGCTCCTGATTTCTTCGCACTAACATTTCTTGGATTTATTCCAACTGGAGCTGCTTTTCTCTTCTTTCTTTGCTTCTTTGATTTTTCAGGATCATACGGAGAATCTTCTTTATCTGATCCCTTTTGTTTCTTTGAAGGTCTTTTCTTTAATTGAGCTTTTCCTCTTCCAAGAGTTTCAGGAATCAATTCAGAATCAAATTGAGTGGCTTCAGAATCTTCATCACTGGAACTATTCTGAGCTTCTGTTTCTGACTCAACTCTTGAAGCTTTTTCAGCATGAGCACTTGTTCCTTGAGCTTGTTGTGCTGCAACCTCTTCATTCTTTTTCAAATAACTTTCCAAAGATTGCTTTAACAGCTCAGCTCCTTGTTCAATCACCACAGATGGTTCTAACACTGTCTTATCAACTAGCTTCTACTGTGGCTCTCCAGAAGACCCCTTTTCTCCATCTTTCGGAATAACAACCGCAGGGGATGACTTAGGTGTCCTTTTTCTTTTTCCATCTCTGACGCACCACCACCTAGTCTTTTTCTCAACCATTTCATTCATCTTTGTGTCTTCATTGTCTGAGTCACTATTGTCATGCCTCCACTTATCGTTTTCAGGAGCAACATACTCTTTATCCTTTATTCTACATATCATCTGCTTGGTCTTCACATCCTTATCTTTTGTAATTCTACCAATTGTGACCTTATTTACAGTGCTCATCTCTATCACATCCTCACTGTCCTTCGAAAGATCTTTGATTTTGTCATTTAATATCATCATGATGAATCTAGGATACATGATGTATTTGTCTCCTTCAGCTTAGCAGTTCTCCTTCATATACTCAAATATTACTTGAGAAATGTTGTACTTTCTGTTCAACACCAAGCCTGCTATGATGTTCATGATATAATCAGCAACCTCATCATAAGCACCCTTTCTATGACCCACTGAATGTACCATACAATGCATTAAGTACCGATACGCTTTGGAGAAGCATCTTTTGTACATTTTTCCATTTATGTACCCAGTGAAACCCATTCTGCACCATAAACCTTTTACAAAACGTTCTGACATGATCGTAGGATCATCATCAGAATCTTGCAAATCAAGAACTCTTCTCACATCTGCAACACTAAATTCAATCCCAACATCTATATCTTTTCCATCTTTGTCCTTCTTTCTTAATACAGCATGAATCATCTTATCTGTTTCATCAAACCTTGCTGTATCCCAGAATGCTCTAACATGTGATTCATAAACTACAGTTCTATTTGACATCGCTTTAGCAATTCTGCTCTCTCTAAAAAATGTTGCCATCTTTTCTACCACAGAACCAGTTGTCGACTCAGCATCAATTGCACAAGGTACATTATGACCCTTGTCTTCTTCTTTACCTCGTCCCTGCAAGAATATTCAGTATAAATCATTTGAACAAATATAGAGGTATAAGGATGAAAATTTTGAAATTTTTTTTCTAACATTTGGAGTTTCTATGTGATAACACTAGAGAATCAACTGGCCTGTTCGATCGAGGAGCATTGCTGTTCGATCGGCTAGAAATGAATAAAGTGACAATGAAGTTTTTACAAATGGTGTTCGATCGGCTAGCAGATCCTCTTCGATCGGTTGACAAACTTATGCACAGAAATCTAGGTGAACAATGGATGCTATCCTATCAACAAGAAATGCTGCTCAATCGTCTAGCTTATGCTCTTCGATCGGTTAGCAATTCCTGTTCGATCTGCTAGCAGTTACTGTTCGATCGGCTAGCAATTGCTGTTCGATCGGCTAGCAATTGCTGTTTGATCGGCTGGTCTATCCGATCGGCTGGCAATGCTATCTGATCAACTAATCATTCATCAAAAGATTCTCACACACAGATTTCATAGCATTCATTTGGCACAAATTTCAAGGCATCAACATTAAACTACCCTATGCATCAACACAAACACATAATCTTTATTGCTGCTCGATCGGCTGGTCTAGCCGATCGGCTAGCATTTGTCACAGAATCGGCTAGGAACAACACTATCAGATGATTCAAAAATTTTATCCTCAAAAACACAAATTAAGCACAGATCTAGAATCCTAATGATGTCGTGATCAAAACCCTATGCTTAACTTTATCTAAAACATCCTAAAAAATGTCTAATTTATCTAAAGAACCTCCAACTGCCGTAACAATATAATCTCAGATCTATCAAGTTTAATCATGATTTTTCAAAAATTGAAACGGTAAACATGTAGATCTTGACAATGCGATCAAAACCATATGAACAGAAATCATTAAAACACCCTAAATCTTCCTAGATCTAAGTTTAAAGCACCGACAGATGAAGAACATGATGAACATGATGAATTTCAAAGATTTGAATGTGAAATACGTACCTTTGCTATTGAAAATGATGAGCACACCAACAAATCAATGATATGATGCAAAGAGAATCAAGAATTTTGGTGAAATTAATGAATCGGCTGAGAGAAAGTTCTGTTCGATCGAAGTGTGTAACCGATTGAATGACACAAGAACTCCTATTTATAGTGTGGCACTGGAACGGCTAGGCTATTCGATCGGCTGGTCTAGCCGATCGGCTAGTCTGTTCGATCCATGTCACTTTTGACTTTCAAACCGATTTGACTTTTTGACCTTTTTCACATTATCAGTGTTCGAGAAATCCACTTAAGCATATAGGTCCAAGTTAATGACCCTAGGTACAATTTGTCTACCAAGTTCAACTTAATGACCTTGGTTGACCCGAAGCAAAGACATACTGATGTTTTGATCAATCATTTTTCTGAAAATTTACAAGTTTCAAATTAATGAACTTGCATTTTGACTTTTTATTTTCTCTGTTTGTATCAAGATTAGCTCCCTACTCATTTTTCAGCTCAGAACAACTTCCTGCATCTGCATCAGACTGTGAATCTGAAGATCAACTCTCCGCTTTGGTTTGTCAAAAATAAAGCAGAAATGCAAAATCTTTTTGAGTTTTCAATGCAGATTCTAAACTAGAAGAGTATAACTGAAATACAGAATGTAATGAAAGTAATCTATTTACAGACATATTTTTGGTGAGCGTGTTAGGGGATCATATCAGCTAATGACATGTTACAAGTACCGTTAAGCTTAATTCATACTAAGAATTAAACAATTCACCTAGATTGTCGATATACTGATCCATTTTAAGTTTTCTCACAGATTTCAATTTATTCAGGATATGATTTAGATGTCTTATGAACTTAACTCATTTGTGTGTCCCACCTCTTGTATATACTCCCGTATCAAGTTCCCAATATTCAGTCTTACAGGTGAGTATACCACAGATGATATCTGTAAGGGGTTAAATGCGAGGGCCGTGAGAGCTCAGGTCGATACTTCCGTATACGCAAAGAGATGACGGCTTCGACTTTTTGGTGTGTCCCCTTTAGAGGATCTTTTGTTACAACAGCAATGACTATCAATTTTATTGTTTCATCAAATTGCTGAGGGCGATGCTATATCTCAAGCATTTTGCGGAAAGTATTATTCGGGGACTAGGTCAGAACTTCCATTCAGCAGAAGTCCCAGAATAATACCCCAGATATCACTGAGTATAAAGACGTAGTATCTCAGAATAAGGGACCTATCAAATGAGATTTCAGGGGTTACCTATATATCCAAGTAGTGTTCCCCACGAAATAAGTTTCGTTATGAAATTTTAAGTTTATATCCCGAACAAATCTACTAACTGTGTAAAAACCTATCGACACATCATTAGTGAGACTGTTTAATCCTATTAAGACTTTACAAATCTTTAGCATACTGTAACAGTCTAGCTGATGTACTATCATTTTCCCTTTATACACAAGCTCTTCTTTTTCATTTTTTATTGTTTATGGATTTTGAAATTTTATCATGTTTTTTGCTTTTTGTTTTTTTAATGTTTTTGGATTTTCAAAAAGTATATATATATACAAATATACCTATCTCCCCCTAAAGACCAAAACAGGTAAAAATTCGACAAACCATTGCAGATTGTTTATCAACATCATCTACAGTGGTATCCTCATCAACGCTAATGATTCCATCCGACACCGATAAGAGAATCATACCATTCAGTTTTAAAAGATATTTAAAACGTGTTCTATCAAATGCTTTGGTATGAAGATCAGCTTTTTGCTCGTCAGTGTGGATTTTCTCAATTCATATCAACTTTTTCTCGAAACAATCGCGAATAAAGTGATGACGAATTTCTATATGTTTGGTTTTAGCATGATGTACCGGATTTTTTGTTATATTTATTGCGGCCTCATTATCAAAAAAAAGAGGAGTGTTAAGAAACTGCAAACCGTAGTCGCGCATCTGTTGCTGTATCCACAGGATCTGAGAGCAGCAACTGCTGGCAGATATGTACTCTGCTTCACATGTGGATAGCGCCACAGACGTTTGTTTCTTACATTGCCAGGTAACCAAGCGAGGTCCAAAGAACTGGCATCCTGCAGTTGTTGATTTAGCATTGACTTTGCAGCATCCGAAATCCGAGTCGGAATACCCTTCGAGCGTAAAGTCGCCTTTTCTAGGATACCCCAACCCCAACGATGGAGTTCCCTTCAGGTAGCGTAATATCCTTTTCACAATGATCAAGTGCGAAGCTCTCGGGTTAGATTGAAATCTTGCTGCGAGGCACGTCGGATACATAATGTCGGGCCTTGAAGCAGTTAGATACATCAATGAACCGATCATGGAACGATAAAGTGTTTCATCTGCCCTGTCTCCGGTGAGATCTGGGTGAATCCCATGATTTGTTGCTAATGGGGTTGCCGCAGGAGTAGAACCTGAGATTCCAAATTTCTCTAGAATATCATGAACGTACTTCGTTTGGTGTATGAAAATTCCTTCAGGAAGTTGATCAACTTGGAGTCCCAAAAAGAATTTCATTTCCCCTATTGATGACATTTCGAACTTTTGCTTCATCACTTGTTCAAAATCTTTGCACAAGTTCTCGTTTGTTGACCCAAAAATTATGTCATCCACATAAGTTTGTACTATCAGCAGGTGACCGTCGACTATTTTTGTGAAGAGGGTGGCGTCAATTGTTCCCCGGATGAAGTGATTGGCTAACAGATGCTGAGATAATGTCTCATACCAGGCTCTCGGGGCCTGGTGTAAGCCATATAACGCTTTATCCAAGAGATAAACTTTGTCTTTATGGTGTGGATCGACGAAGCCCGGCGGCTGTCCCACATACACTTCCTCCTTCACTTTACCATAGAGAAAGGCCGACTTCACATCAAGCTGGTACACTTTAAAGTTTTTCCACGATGCAAACGCCAGGAAAATTCTGATTGCTTCTAGTCGTGCCACAGGAGCGTATACTTCAGTAAAATCAATTCCCTCCTGTTGACTGAAGCCCTGAACAACGAGTCGAGCTTTGTTTATCACAACTACTCCTCTGTCGTCTCTCTTACACTTGAACACCCATTTGGTGTTGATTTTTCTATGACCTTCAAGTAGATCCACCAGTTTCCAAACACCCAATTTTTCAAACTGGTTTAGCTCTTCTTGCATCGCATTGACCCAAGAATCTTCAGTAAGCGCCTCTTTGTAAGTTCGAGGTTCGATCTGCGAGATAAAACAACATAATGAAAATTCAGTTTGGAAATGTGCTACTGAGGAATAGAAACTTGTAAGCCCTTGGTCAATTTGATGTCTGGTGCGAACTCCTGATTGAAGCTCTCCGATGATCAGCTCCTCTGGATGATATGAAAGAGTTCTGGGCATTACTTCACTTGGAACATCTACATTGCCTTCCAGATTAGTGACATTTTAATTTGCACCTTCTTCACTGATAGGATCTGCTTGATCTAAGATCTGGATTTGCTTCCCCTCAGATTCTGAATCACCATGATCAAATGTTGGACCGACATCAGATGTTGTTTCATCATTTGTTGCCGTCTGATTATCGTGAGAATGTGGATTATCATCTTGTTCACCAGCATTACTAGGACCTGCTTCATCGTCATTTGAAGTTTTGTTGGTGCAGTTGTCTGTCGACTACATCTTAGTTCGAGTCTTAGGTTAGGGCTGATTGTATAGTGAACGGAAATCGAGAATATATGTATTAGATAGGTTCGCTTATGTGTCTTATACATAGGTTCGCTCATATGAGCATAAGCTTGTGGGTTCGCTTATGTGATCATATTAGGTTCGCTTATATGGACATGTCCATATAAGCGAACCCTGTAGCCTATATATAGGATGTCATTCGAGCGGTTCTGTGCGCGTGTTTTGTGTGTGAAACGGCGAAGCCCTGCCTGTTTGTCTCCGGAACTTGTATATTTGTCAGATAATCAATAAACGAGACGTTAAATAGTGAAATCAAGCTATACGAAGACCGAATCAACTGAATTCCGCCTCTGATTGTATCTAAGCACTCTTCTTATCGACTCGTCAGGTCGTTTAACGATCCTACAAGTGGTATCAGAGCTCAGGAGGAAGAGTTCTTACCGTTTAGCTTGTTTTTCGCTCAAAATTCTGATTTCTACACCTTCTTTCATCAGTTCAGGGAGTTTTACCGGATAAAATTGGATCAAAATTTCACAGACCATGTGATATTGGACATTGATAAACCCTTGAAAGTTTCAGACTCAATTACGGACAAAAAATGGGTCAAAATAGCTTCGAACTTAGGTCCGCTTATTCGGACAGTGGATAGGTTCGCTTATCCAGACACATTTTAGTAGGTTCGCTCCAAATCGCACCTAGGTTCGCTCAATAGATCCGCTTTTAGATACATATTGCGGTTAGGTCCGCTCCAAATTGCTCTTCAGGTTCGCTTGAGAGTACATCTAAGTGGTTCGCTCATTGGATTGTGATCAGGTTCGCTCGTGAGGTTATCATCTGGTTCGCTCTTGGGTTGTTGAACTGGTCCGCTTATTGGGTATTGGTCTGGTTCGCTCATAGTTGTTGATCTGGTCCTCTCATTGGACTAATTGTGGTTCGCTTATTTGGTCCTTGTCAGATCCGCTTTTCTGTCACATTGGTGTCTCGCTTTTGTGAACAACAAAGATTTGTCGGGATTATTTGAAAAACGACAATGAGGTTTGATGAGCAGGAAAACAATAATCTTAAAAGGTTGAATGATTGGTATCGAGGATATCTTAGTAGTTCTTATCAGAAATTGCCTAAAGAGGTTTGGTGTGAACGTTTCGAATGTTTTCTGAGTAAGAAAGATGAAAACTTGGATGATTTGGAGAAACGTTTTGATCGCTTGATTAACTATTTAAAGGATAATCAAATAGTAATAACAGAAGCTGATAAGACATCAAAGTTTGCTAATGGATTATCAGCTGAATGGGATGATTGCTTGAAAACTTTGAGAGAAAAATATAATTTTTCACAATTATCTCTGAATAAATTCATTAGAAAACTTAAAAATCATGATTATGAGAAGTATCAAAAGAAGAGAGAGATATTGGATAAGATAAAAATGAATTTGGAAGATTTGAGTTTAGATGTGATAAAAGAAATAAACAAAAGAATCAATGTTTGTTGGACAGCAAAAAGAATTTTGATATATGATATGAAAAGAGGTTGTTATATTGATGATAATGAAAATCCTATTGATTTTGTTACAATCTTTGGTGCAGGTACATATAAGATAGAGAAAGAACAAGTACCAAAGGTTGAAGAATCTGTGAAGTATGAAACGTCAAGTTCTGCATCAGTGTGCTTCAAATGTGACAGCTTCAAGACTGATAATGACAAACTCTTGAAGGATGCGGAAAGTTTGACATTGAAAGTTAAGAAGTTGGAAGACGAGAAGCAAGCTGATATTAAACAGATTCTTATGTTGCAAGAAAATTGTGAGAAAATTAAAGCTGAAAATGACAAACTGTTGGATGGTTTGAACAGTTTGAAATCTGAAAACAAGTTTTTGAAAGAAAAAGAAAAGGACTTTGAAAGTAAAAAGAAATCGTCAGAAAATGAAGATTTCTGGATAAAACTAGAGAACAAAAATCTGAAAGCTAATGAGACAAAATTTCAAGAACAGATAAAAGTTTTGGAAAGTGAAAAGTCTGTTCTTGAAAACTTGAAGAATGTGAATGAAAATTCAATCAAGTCTCATCTTGAAAGAATATCTCAGTTTGAAAAAGAAGCTGAGAATTCCAGAAACAAGATTGATGAACTTGAGAAGAAATTGATAGGTTTTGTGACTGCATCAGACAGTGTGAATTTTCCCTGTCCAAAACCAATCAATTCAGTTCCAATAAGTGATAATGTCACAAACTTTGACAATGTCAAAGTTGAAGATTGCGATGAGAAATCTGATGATGTAAATGAAAAAAATAGAAAAACAAAAATTGTTTTTGAAATTGAAAGAAAAATTTCAGAAAACTGTTCTACAATCGACTGAAAAGGGAGAATGCTCTTAGCAAAAACCTTTGAAGAAGAAAGTGGAACAAAAACAAAAAGATAATAAAAGTTCATCAGATCGATCATCCAATCGTAATGAAAAATTACAAAAAGTAAAAAATGAAAACTCAAAAATTGTTGGTAATAAGTGGTGCAGGTTGGACCACAGTGCTCAAAAGCCAAATCCAACAAACTTGAGGAAAGAATATCACCAAGCCAAACAATGCTATGATCTGAGCATTTGGTGTGAAGGTGGTACATGGTACGATAACAGAGTGTGTTACCGATGCGGTTATCAAGGACACATTGCTGTTAACTGCCGAAGAAGGAATTTTGAGACGAGGAGATGCTTTACTTGTCAAATTAAAGTTCACATTGCCAGAGATTGCTCAAGGAGATCGAATGAAAGATTGAGGGCTAAGTCTCAGAAGTTGGCAGAGATTCCAGTCAAAGTCAAGCCCCATGAATAGAAGGTTCTTAAACCTAAAGTTCAAGATCATACAAGTCAAGAAAAGAAAGTTAAACTTTCACAGGGGCAGAAAGACAGACTGAGGAAGAAGAGGAAGAAGGCGAGAGAGTATCTCGAGAAGATTTTGTCCTTGGGTTCACCGAACAGATCGAATAAGAATTCTGATGAATCAACTTCTGCAAATGCAAAGTCAAGCAAGATGAATTCATCAGATACAAATCTGAGGACGAAAGAGGAAAAGAAGAAGAAGAAAAGTGTCGACGATGAATCTGGCTCATCTAAGTCAGACAAGCCACACTCAGGCAATGATTCTGGTTCGTCAAAGCCAGAGGAGCCAGTGGTTGAGGTAAAAAAGGAGAATTCAGGTTTAACAATGGATGATGCAAATTTTCCACCATTGTTGAACAAGAATTCAAAATCACCCAAGGACCGTCAGGCTTGGGTGAATCTGTTTAAATGAAAAACCTGACTTGCCGGAGTTCCCAGGTTGGTAAGCGTGGAACATGAATCAGCACATTTCTTAAAACAATGTGATGATAAAACCCCATGTTTGTGAAGCGACACACAAAACTAATTTTCCGGAAAAACCATTTTGATTAAAATAAACTTAAGTGTTTTGAAATCACAATGGGAAAATAGTTTGTTGTGAGGGGGAGTTCTGATTGTTTACGTCATGTGGATGGAGAATTGATGCGATTCTCATCAAGTTGTCAAATTTGTACAGTCTGTTTCAAATTTTCCTAGAAAATCAGAATTGAAACATATTTTGATTTTAGGGGGAGTAAAATTTTAAAAAAATTAGAAAATTTGAAAATGTAAAAAACATTGAAAAATTAAAATTGAGTTTTGGTGCGAATAGGGGAAATGATAGTACATTAGCTAGACTGGCACAGTACACTAAAGATTTGTAATGTATAAATGCAATTAAGCAGTCTCGTTAAAGATGTGCCGGTAGGTTTTCACAGAATTAGTAGATCAGTTTGGGATATAAACATAAATTTCACTTGCATCTACGTGGGGAACACCTCCAGGATATATAGGTAACCCCTGAAATCCTGTTTGAAGGGTCCCATATTCTGAGATACTAGGTCTTTATGCTCAGTGATATCTGGGGAATTATCCCGGGACTTCTGCTGTATGGAAGTACTGACCTAGTCCCCGGATAATACTTTCTGCAAAAAGCTTTGAAATACAAGCTCGCCCTCAGCAATTTGCTTAAACAATAAAATTGATAATCTTTGCTGTTGTAAATAAAAGATCCTCTAAAGGGGACACACCTTAAAGTCGAAGCCGTCATCTCTCTGCGTATACGGAAGTATCGACCTGAGCTCTCACAGCCCTCGCATATTACCCCTTAACAGATATCAGCTGTGGTATACTCACCTGTAAGACTGAATACTGGGGTCTGGATACGGGAGTATATACTGAGGTGGGACACATGTAGATGTTTAAGTTCTAAAACACTAAATCCGTATCCCGAACAGGTTGAACATTTTGTGAGAATTTAAATGGATCAATATATCGACAATCAACGCGAATTGTTTAAAAGCTTAAAATGAAATAACAGCTTAACGGTGCTAGTGTCTTGTCAACAGCTGATATTATCCTCTTGCACGAACTCACCAAAATATGTTTGTATATATTTCATTTCTGCATTTATGTTTTATATTTGAAAAATTCAAAAAGATTTTCGACAACTGATGTTGGAGAGCTGAAATTCAAAATCTCAAAGGCTAAACAAGATGAATAGTTGGTTTGGTTAAAGTGATTTGAAATGGTTAATCAGATTTTGGAAAGTTTAATAAATTGTTAAATGTGAAAAATTCTTGAATATTCTTGAATGTTTAGTTGATTCATTAAGTTGAATCACAATTGTGTTTGTTTGTGATAGATTGTTTGAGTTGTGCAGGTTTCTGATCCTGTTGCTACGGAAAGCCAGGAGATACATCAGAACCTGAGAAGAAGTTTAAACTGATAAAGCCAGGAGTTGATTTCAATGGTGATAACGATTTCCAGACGGCGATCCAAGCATGATGATAGGGGGAGTCTGATGAAAGTTAGAGCCAGAGAAAGATCCAGGTACTTTATTCCAGGAAGAGTTCCTGAAGAAGACCGATTAAGAGTGAAGAGCTGTCAATGTTTGAAGACTCTCACTGAAGATTCCGTCAACATTCAAGGGGGAGTCTGTTGGTGCAGTTGTCTGTCGACTACATCTTAGTTCGAGTCTTAGGTTAGGGCTGATTGTATAGTGAACGGAAATCGAGAATATATGTATTAGATAGGTTCGCTTATGTGTCTTATACATAGGTTCGCTCATATGAGCATAAGCTTGTGGGTTCGCTTATGTGATCATATGAGGTTCGCTTATATGGACATGTCCATATAAGCGAACCCTGTAGCCTATATATAGGATGTCATTCGAGCGGTTCTGTGCGCGTGTTTTGTGTGTGAAACGGCGAAGCCCTGCCTGTTTGTCTCCGGAACTTGTATATTTGTCAGATAATCAATAAACGAGACGTTAAATAGTGAAATCAAGCTATACGAAGACCGAATCAATGAATTCCACCTCTGATTATGTCTAAGCACTCTTCTGATCGACTCGTTAGGTCGTTTAACGATCCTACAAGTTTGCTGAGATTGCCTAGAATACTTTGTTGGAAATCTTTCTTCTGATGACTCATAATCTCTAAGAATATCCAACTCATCAAAGAAGTCTTCTTCATCTTCAGGTTCTTCCATCACATCAAATGAATTCCACAAAGTGTCGTAGTGATAATGCCATGAATCTCCTGGGTTCTGAGGCAGCATCGTATGACCTTGACATTCAACATTTGCAGCTTCAATAATCCGCTTTTCTCTTGGCACGAAGACACGATGCAAAGGACTTGCATATCCAACAAATATACCCTCAATGCACTGCGGACCAAACTTTCCAAAAGGTTCTATCACCGTACAGGGTGACCCGAACGGTTCAAGATACTTCAAATTAGGCTTGCGATTATTGATCAATTCAAAGCATGTTTTGTTGAATTTCTTGACAGTGAGAACTCTGTTGAGAGTATAGCATGCGGCGGAAACAGCTTCAGCCCAAAAATTTATTGGAAGTTTTGAATCTGCGAGCATTGTTCTGGCTGTCTCGATTAGTGTCCGGTTTTTGCGTTCTGCTATTCCATTCTGCTGCGGAGTGTACGGAGCACTAAACTCATGCAGTATACCTCTTTCTTCACAAAATTCTTCCATCTTGTTGTTTTTGAATTCAGTACCATTATCACTTCTAATTCTTCGGATACGCCTCTGGTACAAATTCTCAATCTTTTTGAATAACGCCATCAGAGTGTCAAACGTTTCATCCTTTGTCTTCAAGAAAGAAACCCACGAAAATCTGGAATAATCATCAGTGACAGCCTAACAATAGTAATCTCCCGTAATGCTTTTGACATTCACAGGACCAAATAAATCCATGTGAAGTCTTTCCAGAGGTCGTGAAACTGAATTGACTTGCTTTTTGGGGTACGACTTTTTCTTCTGCTTTAATGCAACTTATACACTCCCCTTCCAGATGAAAACCTTTGATGTGAACTCCTGTAACCAGATCATTGTGCACCAAATGATTCATTTTTCTAAGATGTATATGCCCCATCTTTCGGTACCACAATCTTGACTCTTTCTCAGTTGCTCTTGACACAAAACAATGAGCCTGACCCGTGGTTGTCGTTGCTATGCTTATATCTAATACATACAGGTCGTTGACTCTTGGTGCCCTCATGATGACCCACTCTTCGGGAACAACAAATCCCGGTTTTAGAATCAAACACTCTTTGTCAGTGAAGTGAGTGGTATACTTTCTGTCACAGATCTGAGAAATGCTTAGTAGGTTATTCTCCAGCTCAGCAATGTAATTGACTCTTTCAAACGTCACAATCCCATTGGATAACGTTCCTTCACCAACGATCCGACCACCTTGATTACCCGCGAATCCAAGATATCCTTCATTTATATTCCTTACATCGTACAACAATGCAGTCTTCCCTGTCATATGTTTGGAAGCTCCACTATCCATGATCCATCTTGAAACAAGTTGTGGAAGATCCTGCACATAAACCAATATGATTAAAACATTTCAATAAGGATGCCGATTCATGCTTCGCGATCAAGGAAGCTCCGGAAAATCATACACAATCAAATGGATTTTGCTACCCAAGCCTCTTTGGACTTAGGTAACTCAAGTTTAATGTGAGATTTTGTTGTATAGAGTGGCGGAAAGTTTTTATCATTTAATTTCAAGCTTTCTTTAGACTCAACCTCAACCTCTTTAGGTGTGAACAACTCATCCTTTTTAGGTTGACTAGATGGTTGGTCTTTCTTTTCCACCCATTTCTTTTCAGAAATTGATTTCTCTTTTTCAAGCTTTTCATAAAGATCCAAAGGAACACTCATCTTTACCGATGTGGTAGAAGATGATTGTTTTTCCATCTCAGAAACCTTTGGTTTTGAACCACTTGCTCTCATCACAGCAACTTTCGGCTTCCATGTTTGTTGAGTTGTTGCGACCCGTTTGTAAAATTTGTCATTTTTAGTTACCACTTTCTTTACGGGTTCAGTTTTGACTTTGGTGTTGTCATCTTTCAAACTTTTTTTCTCAACAACCAATGGAGCTTTTCCTTTCACATCATTTTTCTTCTTTTGACTCTCAACTACTTCAGTCTTAGGCTTCAAGTTGGTACACTTTCGTGCAATATGTCCAACTTGATTACATCTGAAGCATGTTCGGTTGTCAGCTACCCAAATTGTGCCTTCAGACTGAGGTTGTGAGGCCTTTTCCTCAAAGAACTCTTTGTTTGATTTTGAAAAGATTTTAGGTTCTTCATTAGAAAATGAACTCGAACTGTTCACGAACACTTTCTTTTCAATAGGCTTCTTGTTTTGAACATTTTTCTTCTGATAAGACTTACCCCCCTGATATCCACCCGACCAGTTGTTTCGTTTGTTATTAGAAAAACGTGGTGGAACTACAGGTTTCTTGCAGTAAGCTTTATCTTTCTCAAAGTTCATTTGTCTTTTTGTTTGGTTCAGATTGTTCACTTCTGACAACTCAACTTCGACCAATTTGTAAACATTTTTCAATTTGTTCACATTTACATTCTCGATTGGAAACTCAGAATCCGAAAACAACTTATCTGAACCCAATATCTTGTACATGACAAGATTTGGTTCTTCATTTAAGTTGTTCTTGGACTTTTGTTTCGGAATGTATTTATCCAAGAAACATCCATCGTCTTCATTTGAATCAGACTCTAAAACACTTTCTGCCATACTTTTGACAATATCAGTCTGAACACTATCATCAGATGATGATGATGAGAATGTAACATCAATTGACTCTGGAAGTTTTATTTCTTTTAACTCTTCCTCATCATTAACCAGCCCGGACTTTTTTTTTGAGAAATTGTTTAACAAGGTGGTGGAACTTGATGATATCCCACCCCAGTTCCGTCCGAAAATACATCTTCGCCAGCTTTGTTTTTCCCGATGGGTTTGGGAACAATGTGCTGCAAAACAAAGCTTGCGGAGTTGTAGCTAGTTAATTTTAATTGGATGCGTTCGTTTTCAATTTTTGCTTCTTGAAATTGAAGCTTCAGATTAGCAATTTCATCCTATTGTTTATTTATTAACTCCTCTTTCACCCTTAACACACCCGTCAGTTGAACATTTTCTTTTGTTGTTTTGCCATTTCGATCATTCGAATCTTTAACCGTTCGCTTAAGCTTCTCAAAATTTTCAGTGATGTGATGATTTTCAAGAATGAGTTTTTCATTTTCTTTCTTAGTTCTTTCTATGTCACTTTTATCACTTTCAATTTTTTCATTTAACTCTTTTGCACGATCGTTTGAAGCTTTTAGCAATTTATCCGGGTTTAAGATCTGGTTTTCCACCTCTCTGACCCTTTTTGTCAGATCTTCAACCTTTTTGTTATTGAGGTAAGTGATAGTACTACAATCTTTGCAGTTTTTCCTGCAATTCTTGCAGTCACTTTCGCTTTTATCTTTCTTACCTGACACTTCATTTGTGTTAATCTGACTGACCTAGCCGTTTGACTTAGTTCCAGAACTAGAATCTACCTCCAGTTCTTTTACAGCTAGAACTTTGTCCGCCATCTTCATCAGATTTTCGACTGTGAGCTCCTGTGATGTATCTATCAACCCACTATCGATCTTCTTTTCTGCCGACTTCACCTTTTCTTCTTTCTCTTCCACTTTCTTTTCACCTTCACCCCACCATTCTCTTTGTCTAGCTTCCTCTTCTTCAGCATATTGCTGAATGATTGCATCAACACTGAGTGAATTGGGATCGATTGCGATATTACCTTGAGGATCAAGGTAGCATTCTCTATCTGGATCCCACCTTTTAGCCCCTTTTGCTTCTTTGTAAATGGTATAGATTCTGCTTACTTTTGTTTGGGCTTTCATTCTTCTGTTCACAAACTTTTCTTCTTCTGTTCTTGTGTCTTTAAACGGAACAATCTCTCCTGCTGCGAACGTGTAACCAACTGCGTCTTCCTCAGGCAATATCTCACTCCAGTCATATCCTTCATCGTCATGAATGACCGCTAGAGCTCTTGACTTTTCCTTATCTTTTTCTTCAATCTGCTTCAGCCTAGGAGGTTCCGATTTATTCTGATGGTAAATGGCTTTCTTATAGTAATCTTCTCAGAACGGATTAGCAGACTCGTCAGTATACTCGTTTCTGCACTCACGTTTAAAGTGACCTTTTTGTTTGCATTTGAAGCATGTCACTTTAAACTTATCGAAACCCAATTTGGTAGATGGACCACCAATTATTTTCCTGCCGGTGATTTCCATGAAACGCTGTGCTCGACGAATAGCACTGGCCATAGCCAACGAATATCGATCAGCTCCATTTCTTCAGGATCTATCTGATCATAATCTTCCTTCGTCAGGTTGGTATTACCAATCTTTCCAGCTACTAACCCTTCATATGACTCCAATACAGATGCTAAGAAAACCATCTGTTGTTTCGCTGACTCCTCACTGAAATTTTGACCATTTTTCAAATCAACTGCAATGTTACATTGAAAGACATTTTTTGGTGTTGATTGCTGTTGGTTTGATGTGCTTGAAGACGGTCCTTGACTTGTAGTGTTGGAAGACATTCCTCCATGAAAACCACTGTGTGAGGTTTCTTGATTCTTTAGTTGTGAATTTTCTGCAGTGAAGGCTGTTTTCGGAGATCCTGTCTTTTGAATCAAGCTCTTTGGATAATAAAGTTCCAGATTTTGTTGATATAACGAGTGATTGACTTTATGTGTTTTCTTTATTTCGAGCTCATGACTCTCAAGTTTCTCTATCAGCAAATCAACTGTCAGTACATTTGGCTGGATTGTATTCTTGATCATTAATGCGAAGTATTGCCAATCCATTTCGTCTGGCAAAGAATCAAATAACTTGTCAACTAGCTCTTCTTGAGTAAATACAACCCCATGTCTCGCCAACTCCAGCTTCAGATGTCCGAAATGTTCAATCATTTTTGGAACAGACTCATTCTTAAGACATCCGAACAGATCAAATTCCTTCTTTAGTAATTTCTTTTTGTTTTTTATGATCTCTGCAGTACCCTCACATTTCTTTTGTATTTTTTCCCAAAGATTCTTTGCGTTTGAATACTCAATCAGTGAGATTATATCTTCTCTCACTGACTGGTTAATCAAAGCTATACATTTCTGTTCAGCCACAAAGTATTCGATCTCTTCATTTTCTGACATGTTTTCAAAGTCTTCTCTTCCATTGTTAAAGCCGTTTTTTAAGCTTTTCCAACTGGGGTACGCGAAGGCTTTCAACCATTCCTCGAATCGTTTTGCCCACCGATTATATTCTTCAATTGCTAACAGCTTTGGTGGCTTATTATAGGTTCCACAAGCGCTTTCCACACTAAGTGCATCAGACAACGTCTTTCTCGTACTTGGAGTATTCTCATTCGATCGGTTTGTTGAATCATCTCCACTGTTACCAGCAAACGCATACATTTCACTGAACGGGTTCATGAATTCTTCCATTGTTAAGTACCTGAGATGTTTATCAAACACTTAGAAGATTTTTGAATTTCAAAGATGTAATCACAAAGACACTTGGATCGAATGGCTCGTTCGATCGATCAGCACACCCACAATCGGTTGGCTCGTTCGATCGATCAGCTAGTTCAATCGAATGACAAGCAGAATTATGTAAGCAGCACTCAATTACATGTCCGATCGAATGGCGTACTCGATCGGCTAGCAATATGATGTCAGCAAAGATATCAAATATCAACAATCCTGTCCAATCGATTTGCTCGTTCGATCGGCTAACAATATGATGTCAGCAACACTCTGAAAATATATGAACAGTTATGCAAACAGATTGATGACGTCAGCAAGTATATGAAAATGGCTAGGTCGTTCGACCGGCTGACATCAGCAAACATGAACAGTTTTCCATAGATTTTGATCAATTTGAACAAGTTTTAGGTTGAATCTGATTATGAAAACTTGTAGGATTGTAATTCTGATGATTGCGAATCGTTCTATAGTAAATTTGTCAAATTTTAACCGTAAAATCACTCTGAATTTTAAGTTTTTACCGATTTTATGGTGACAAAATGAAAAATAAAGCTAGATCTGAGAAGAGAGTAGAAGAATCGGTCAAATTTCCGGTGAAATTTGAGTTGAATCGGTAGAAATAGCAAATTTTCGGCGAAATTTGTCTCTGAAACAGGAAACACGACTTGAATTCCGGTGAATTCGTCTCTAAATCAACAAGAACGGTTCGAATTATGGTGAATTCGTCTTTGTAGATCTCGATTCAGCTTCCTAAAGCTCTGATACCGCTTGTTGGTCCCTCGGATGGGATCTTCTTGTTCGGAAACGTAGTTGAATCGTAAGTGATCAATGTGCGGAATTCATGTAATCACATAGCAGATATACGAAGACAAAATTCTACTCTGAATCACCGTCTGATATTCTATTGATATGATATGAAAATGTACAAGAACCAGAGAGAACTCAGACTGACATAAGGTTGCTAGAAAGTGAAAGTGTCAAAAGGGTCTAAACAAGCTGATCGAACAGCTATTTATAGGCAAGGTCAGGATATGAGAGTGCTGGCCGATCGGCTGGGCTAGCCGATCGGCTGACAATGCTAGCCGATCGAACAGCCTACTCGATCGGTTGGGCTGTCCGATCGGCTGGGCTAGCCGATCGGCTGGCTGTTTTAGCACTTAACAAAAACATCGCCGTATCCTGACTTGCTTTACATACAAAACATATACAACTATACAAAATATGACTATATGTTGATGGAAGCTACATACGTTATTGCACTAACAATACAATAGTTGGAGCATTACTTATACTGCTAAAGATAGACTCGAGATAACATCGGGCTCTTCAGGCTTTATTATTAATGAAAAAAGACTGGAGTAGTGAATATAATGGAATAACTCGTGGGATTTATCCTTTCAGCTTTCTAAAATAATTTTTGGGCAGCTCGTATCACTCATTCTCAAGTTTAGAGCCTTTGTTATATATTCTTTATGTCTAGCATAATGAATCAACAAATGCATTTAATACTTATCTCGAACGAATATGCTCAATGGTTTCTAACTGCAACTGACTTATTTTAGAAGCTAATTGTTAATTAAAACTCATTTAGAGATTAAAAGTTTAAATATTGAAATATAATTGAAAGGACAATTGTGGTGAACTCAAAACCATATGCAAATTACTAGACACTTAAGATTAAAGTCATGTACCATTGATTAGGACACGCTCATATAAAATCAATGTGACAACCGGTAATTTACAGCTTTTAGTTACGCGCAAAACAAACATTAGGATGATTATAAATAGTGTTTAAGACGCAAATTAACTTAATTAGGCCTTTGGAGAGTCTAGGAACGTCTATTCGGCTTCATAGTGCGCGAAAGGTGGTTTACGGAAAAACTGCTGAACATTAAACGATAACGAACTAAAACCGAACAAAATACTGAACGCCGACAAATAATTTTTTTATGATATATTTAGCTTCGTAATTAAATTTTAATAAACGCAGTCGGAACCGGATCGAAAAACAGACTAAAATGAGAAACGACGCCTTTCACGCGTTAAAAGGCAACCGACAAAATACGCGTCTAATAACGATGTACGACACTATTTTTCATATTTGTGATCCTAAAATTTGTATTTTACGACATTACATGGAGCTCGGGTGCGAATACGGGCTTTAGAAACGCTATTGGGCCATAGAGATTTTGGATATGCGCTAATGGGCCTGAGGCCTAACCCACTCCCTAAAAACCCTAGATATAAATGAGTAGCCATAACCTTATCTTCATTTGAAACCTCAGACCAACAACACACGCACACAACACTGCTCTTTCTTCTTTCCCTCCCAAAATTCTCTGCAAACCCTAATCCTTTAACAAAAACACAGAAACCTCACCTGCCTTCTCTCTCCCACTCGATTATATGACTGATTCTTTTGAGACCTCATCATCTTCATCAAGCTTTCAAACCCTAATACCCACCCAAACTTACTAGCCGCACATAATTACTTTCCCTTTCTCTCCTGGACTCTCTCCATCTCGACACCTGCTCATGCGGACAAGCACAGCCGACCGGCGGAGCCGGCGGCGGTACAGGGTGGCACCCCGGGCGATTCGGTGGTGCTCTGGTAGCAGTGAACGATGATGTTTTAGTGGTGGTTAGCGGCAGTGACGTAGGAGGCGTCTAAATCGGAGAGATGATAAAGAAGGAGAGGGCGAGCGTCGGAGATCGAAGATGGAGAGAGGGAGATCCGGCAGCAACACCGCCGTCTGCGGCAACGGCTCTGATCGTTTTCCGGCGAACACGGTTTCAGGTGAACCTGTCAGTACCCTTTTCCCCTTTTTGATTTTTTTAAGATCACCGGCCGGCGACGTTAAACTCCGGAGATGATGCAGATGTTGTTAACGATGAAGAGATGATGTTGACAATGGTGATTCGAGTGGCGGTAGCTGTGGTGGACGCAGGAGCTCTAGCCCGGCCGTCGACGACAACATGCTCAGTTCAGGTTCAACTCATATTTCAGTTCGGGTCAAGTCTTGTCTCAGGTTTTCAGGATCAGTAATCGGGTCTTGGTTCAAGTTACAGGTTCAAGTCAACTTACATCAGATTAGTTCGGGTGCGTGTTTTTTATTCGGGCCAAGCTGCTTCGGTAGAGCTCAGTGATACGTAGTTTAGTTACCACATTTGTTTAGAAACTTATAAGATATTCCGTGTTAGGGATATTATAGAATGCACGCTAGCGAGTCACGTCTTGGAAACGACATCACGAAGTCACATTTAGTTAGCTTTGCACGAGGATATCAAGGTGAGTTCATAACCCCACCTTTTTACAGTTTTACATTTTTATAAATGTTTTCGGGGTGGAAAGATATGCAAGTTTTGCAAAGCATACAAGGTTTTCGATAAACATAAATTACGTATTTCTAAACCATGTTACAAACAAGTTTTAACTATCACAAATGGTTGTGAATTTCAATAAACACAAATGGTTTACGAAAAGTTTATGTTAACTATACCGGTTTTTCAAACAAGCGTATTTTCGAAACGTGCATACAAACGTTTTCTAGTTTTCTAAACTTCGGGAAATACACGTACAATGGTATGTAGAAAACTATGGAATGGTACATAGATCATGTCACGAATAAGGTGAAACTTAAGCACCATTAATCAACTATATACCTCGTCTGGGGAGGGAAAGGTTAGATCTAATGGGTTTCAGGCAGCCTCACTCTTGGCCTCATTTTACCTAGAGTGCTTTTGTGTCTCGAGTCGTGAATCGACATAAAAATGCCTATGGTTTGGATGCTTCCTATGTCGTCACACATGTTAATGTCGTAGCTAAACATTAGCGATCTCAAATTCCTTGCATTTACAACTCACAAGCTTATATTTTACAAATACAATTTACAATTACATACCATGTTTCATACGAATACAACTCATAAGTTAATGCATGCATGTGGTCATTGTCAGGTGAGAACATTGACGATTACATAAGTTTTACAGACACACCATTTTACTAATACAAAGTTTTACGAACATAACGCATTACACATACGAAGTTTCCCAGATAAAAGTTTTCGTATAACATGCTAAAGAAAATGATTTTTATTTCGTTTTCTCAACATTATTCTAAAAACCGGTTATTCAAAATATTTATTTCAAATCTTTTACAAACAAACTATGAACTCGCTCAACTTTATGTTGATTTTTCACATGCTTCTTTCTCAGGTTGCTTTTCAAAATTATGGCACGGTTAGAATAGGAGAACCATGTGGATTCGAGTACTTAGCGGGCGTTCACCTTCTAGAAGTCTTAGCTTTAACTGCTTCCGTTGTGCAATGAAGATACTAGTCCAGTCACGCCAACTCTGATATTATTGGGGTGTGACAATCAAGGTATATGTGTGTGTGCCGAGAAGTAAGAACCAATCATTAGCTGATTAGAATCACATTGCTATGTGTAAGTGGGTCACATAGTTGTCATCTTAGTAAGTTTTTTAATGTTTTCAAATGTTTTTCGGGTTTTAACCCCTATGTACTCACTTAGGATCACTAAATGTATCATACTTTCAGGTGTACTAAAGTTGAATACTTGTTTTAAGAAGTAAAATATAAATGCTAAACTCGTGTGGTCGGAGCCTTTTATTTGTATTCATTGTTCATGAGCTATACCATGTATTTACTAATGATCTATAATTTCATCCATAACTTTCATAAGTATATTTAAGATCAAACTTTTATATGACGAACAATTTCTAGATTTTCCATGATAATTACACCACAACCTGCATTTTCCAGGATCTGAACCCATAGTCTATTGGTTGCAAGGCATACACCGTAACCCCCTGACCGCGTAATACAACAAACCGCAGCGGAAACGTCGGGGAGTCATGTCACAGAATCATTGTTTCACAACACATGGTATTTGAAGTTTTGTTTTGTTTCGTTAATAGACTTATTGTTTTGATACAAATCAAATAAATACAAGTAATTGTCTTCCAAGTTTTAAAGTCACTAAGGCCCGCATCCATCCTATGTGAAGTAAGCAATCAACAATCATCACGTAATAGAACCTGAAACATATGTGAAAAACAGTCAGCACAGAAAGCTGGCGAGTACATAGGTTTTGTATGTCAAATTCATGGCTTTGAATTTATATTGCAATACCTCGTCCGACCTCGAGAGTCGACGAGTATAAGTCTTGAAATCGAAAAGTGTTTGATATTGCAATATATTTTATCAACTTTACAAGTTGATATAAGTAAAACAAAACCTTGTAGCCATGAATCTTGACTGAAAACATTTGTCTTTGTTATAAACCAAGTAGTAAATCGTCTTGAAAGTAAACATTGTATGGTTTATATCTTTAAGTAAACATCGTTGCGTGATATCCTTTGAAAACATTCGTTCAAGTGATCTAGATAACGCTACGACATGTAATGTGATAAAAGCACTTATATATAGGAAGTACTGTCTGCGTATCCACCATGCTTTTATCACATTACACCCGTCTCGTTATCTAATCACTTACCATAAACCAATCGTCTTAGTCGTCCTTGTTATAAACAAAATTATTATTTGTCCATGTTATAAACCAAATTGTCATTCGTCCGTCTTATAAACAAATTGTCAATCGTCCTTGTTATAAACCAGTCGTCATTCATCCGTGTTATAAACACATCGTCAATCGTCCTTGTTTTATTTGTGAAAACTTTTGGTCGTTCTTTAATGAACACATTCAAACCTGTGTGACTCGACTATATCACCCATGGGGTATCTTTAATAGACCCTGAAAGGCCTCTTTAACTCGACTAACAAATCAACACATGATTTGTTAAAATAACAGATTGTGTCGTTACCCCAAACTATCCACCAAATCCAATGGATAACCCGATAACGGGATTGTCAGTCCTATGGCACCATAACATACTACTGGTCGGCTTGATCAAAGATAATGAATGTCATACGTGTGATGAACTAACGCACCAACAAGTTCGTTCACATTATTGAAATCGCCGTGTTTAATATAAACATCGTCTTTGTTTTGAAAACTTGAAAACCATTTAGCACATATGAGTCACCCCAAAACAATTGAAAGCATAAAAGAGGGGAGCTATGTACTCACTTGGGATTGCAAAGTATCCTTGAATCAAGTGAAATAACAAAGCTTCGAACGTGTCCTAATGTGTCCTAACATCGGGTAACTATGTTAAAGTAACGACACATAATCGGGGAAATCGGATAGAATGAGGTCTTGTAAACCAAATGAGTGTTGGAACTTATATGAAATGGTTTAATAAAGTCTATATTCTGATTTGAAATGAATCCTAAGTGCTTTTGACCCATTATGACCCGTTAAGGTAGTTTACGCTACTGTCATTTGCGTAACTACGCATTCGGATGGTTAAACAAGTCCTATGATAAGTCTTAAATGCCCAAACATGTTTGAAAATGTTATAATATCAGTTTAGGTGTCAAAATTTTGGTCACATATGCTTAAAATGAATTTATGCACAAAAAGGGCATTTTGGTCATTTTCTAAGGGCATAATAACGACTTATCATATAACTAACCAAAAGAACTGACCATAAGGTACAACCTCAGGAGGTTATTCTCTATACAACTATGGTCACCTACATGAGTTTGGTCGGATCCTAAGATCGACCAAACGAGTCAGATTCGAAAGTCAAAGCGGTGGTCAAACAGCTCGACTTACGACCCTAAATAAGCAGTAAACTAGAAGTGACGAGTTAAACATGTCAAAACAAAGTTGAAAAACTGATTTGGTATCAAAACGAAGTGTTTTGATACCACGAAAATAGTTCCGTCGTAAAATGCACATAAACGTGCATTTTGACCGAAACTTTGACTCGTCACTTCGACTAGGAAATGTGGTAATCAGTAGGTATAATCGCAAGGGATTATAACCATCGTGATTACGATCACGTTGCAAAGTTCGATTGAACTTTGACTTGACCAATTCATGGTCAAAACCGAAAGTCAAACGATAGTCAAACTGTTTGACTTTTAGCTTTAAATAGCTAAAATAAATGAACAAGACTAGGAAGAACACTTACTTGTGTTCTAGGATGAAGAAGACTCAGGTGGGAGGCCTCCAATAAGATGGTAGCAACTCCTCTAGAGCAGATGAAGAAGAAAGAAAGAAATGAGCAAAGATTGAAGCAAATGGAGGTGCTATTTATAGTGTTCTTGAAGCCTTAAGATCATCACGAGTGTCCCATTTGTTGTCATGATCTTAGGGTGGCTTGGATACTTGTTAATAGAAGGTTAAATGGTGGCAATTTCGTTTACTTGGGCTCCAAAACATGAAACATGGGGCTGCCACATAGCTGCTGATGCAACAAGCAATGAATATGCCCAGATCACTCTCTCTCGCCCTGCAACCCAGGGAGTCCAGGCTCTCGCGCCCCGCGAGCCAGAATAAGGCAGTTTCAGTTTTTGGTAGAAATGGTCCCCGCAGCCTATTAAACTTGTTTTCGACGCATTTAACCCCCGTTAACCCAATTTTAAGTCTTTACAAGGAAGTTAAAGCATAAGGGACTTGAAATACGCTTGGAAATATCATGGATGTCAGTTCGTTCGGCTGTACGGTTACGTTTTTCGGTTAATTACGACAAAAGCTCGAACGGACGCGAAAACGATTCAAATTACGCAACGAAGGACATTTTTGCATTAGCTTCACTAAAATATAATATTTTAATGATTACAAATTTTTTTGAAGTGCGTATATGGTCTGTATGCAGAAATACGCGAATTTGCATACTTTTGCAGTCTTGACGCTTTTAGTCCCTGTGATCGAATAAACATGATTTTGACATACCGAACCCTCCGAAACTTATTTCTAAGTTATATTAAGGGTATTTAGGGTATGTTTAACTTATGTTCTTGTTCCGGAGTGTACGTCGCTATGAGAATTGGCAGACTTTCGTAGTTTGTCGTAAATAGTCCCTGTGATCGAATAACTTGTTTTTGACATACCGAACCCTTCAAAACTTATTTCTAAGTTATGTAAAGGATATTTAGGGTATGTTTATCTTATGTCACTATTCCGGAGTGTACGTTGCATTAAACTGATTACGTTTGCGTAACAGTTTACGTAAAACTTCCAGAAAAGCTTCTCGAGAGTTCGAAATCGTACACGATTTGATATGTATAATTGTCACATGTAATTATACAATCCCGGATATGAAACACAAGATTTCATTAGATTTGAAATTGCTCGGAATTGTATAATGGTCGTAAAGGCACAAATGTCACATACACCGTAACCATCATAATGACCTCTTGAGGATTTAAGATCAAAATTTTATATTATATTTTTTACTTAACCATTTTGAAGGATATTCATTTAAACAAATTAAAGGTTACATTATAGCATGTAGAGGATACAAAATTTATGTTTGTTGTATAATAAATAATTTATAAAATGTATGTATTAAATGATGTTGTTAACAGTTACTGGTTTAATATTTACGTATGATTACATTTTACGCATTAAATAACCAGATATACATATTCACAAACCATTCCCTGTATTTCTTATATTTTTTTGTTAGTAGATGAGTGGAAGAAAAATAAAAGAAAAAAGTCTTCTTTAATTGAAAAGGGATAGATATAAAGAATGAGATGTGTGAATGCAGTATGTCTATCACTTGCTTCAATCACGGAACGTAGCTGTAATGAGTGAAACAAGACTGGTGCAACATTGAAGAAATCAAGTAATGAAGCAAAGGTAGCTTCATACGAAGCCACCCATATGTTGATTGGTTCGAACCTACATCTCTATATATAGGAGTCTTGGGTTCTAACGAAATAGAATTTTGAGTATTTTGATGCGAAGCTCTGTCAGTTTGTTTTCACGGTATAAACTTTGTCAGATCAGTAAAGAAAACATTAGTATTTACATCTCTGTGTTCATTCCATACACGTGTTTGGATTCCGCACATTACACGTGTTGGTACGCATTCAAGGTCAACGAATTCATCATGATCCTGAATTCACAAGTGGTATCAGAGCGGGTGCTTGATTGCTAGGACTGAAGACACAGAGAATCATGTTTCTACATCAGATTCAAAGTTAATTTGATCATTTTCTTTACACTTCTACTTCTTCTCATCTTCATATCATTTTCTTTGAACTTTAAACACAGATTTACGATGTTCTCATGGTTAAAATCATCTAAATTTTTAGACATAACGTGTGAAAAACAGTTTTAACTAATCCTACAAAGTTTCAAATCAAAATTCAAAGATTTATACATTCATTTGATTGAAAAACTGATAAAAAATGAACATGTTTGCTGATTATGTTTGGTTCGAAGCTACACCTTCAAACGAAGACACTGTTGTTTGAAGAAAGTTCTGTTCAAAGCTGTTAAATCCAAGAGTTGTGCGAAGCCACTGTTGTAGCCTCGTTCGAACTCACATTTTCAGAATAAATTTTAGTGCCTTCGTACGAACATATCTTCATTCGAACCCACAACAGAGTTTAATCTATTTGTCGTCTGGCTTCGTACGGACGGAGATATATTGTGGTTGTTTTTCAGATTTAATCAAGTGTTTGTCTGTTTGCAGGTTATACAAAGATCAGAATCATGGCTGAAGAGTTTTACAACACGTTCTATAATGCTTTCACGTCCGAAACATCTGAATAAACAAATGTCACACCTAAAAGCATTTCCAAAACTATAACCGATAACATAAATCATGACAATTTATACGAAAATCACCAAAGACCACCTAAACTAATGAACATTGAAGATTATCATTGGTGGAGTTGAAGATTTGAAAACAGGGTGAAGGGTTATGCTTATGAAAGTCGGGTTTCAATGATTTATGGATATGAAAAATCGGAAAATGATCAACATGTTTTACTCCCAGTTCCAGAATATTCAAAAATTTAGAAAGAAAAACATTTTGAAGAACTAAGAATGGTAACATTGTTACAACAGGCAGTAAGAGCGGATATTTTTACTCTGCTTCAGCATGGTGAAACGTCCAAGTCAATGTGTGAAGCGTTAAAGTTGAAAGCTGAAGCAGGGAAAGATATTAAGAAAAACAAAATTGCGTTACTAAAAAAAGAGTTTGATTTGTTTGATTGTATGAAAGGAGAAAGTGTTCGACAAATGATTGAGAGGTTTTGTCATTTGAAAATTGAATTAGAGCGTTTTGGAATCTACAAAGAAAGAGAAGAGATGGTTGATAAACTCGTCGAAGCATTGCCACATGAGGAAGATTGGAAAACCTATGTGATTGTGTTGAAAAAATGATGCTAAATTCGATGAGATGACGTTAGAGAGTTTGATTGAGAAACTAGAAGGACATGATCTATTATTGCAAAAACAAAACAAGATGTCTAGCTCTAGTTATAAATAGAATGTTGATCTGTACTGTCGCAGAGGAATGCCACAAAACAACGAATCTGCAAAGATTAAAATGGCTTTTAGTGCAGATAAGACTGGTGATTCTTCAAACAACAAGTCTTCAAGCTATGATCCAGGATATCATTCTTCATCTACATCATCGAAGTCTGGTTCAAGTCAAGACTGGAAAAATTCTCCACATTTGAACAATGAGTTTGCTCAACATCACATGAGTTTCTTAGCTTCTATTCTGGTATCTTATGAAGGTTTAATTGCAGGTAAGATCGGGAATCCGAACATGACAAAGGAGGATTACGATCAAGTTGATCCAGAAGAGATGGAGCTCATGGACATTCGATGGTCCATGGCTAGTGTGATACGAAGAGCTCAAAGGTTCATGGAGATAACTGGAAGAAAGTGCTTGGAAGACCCAGACATGAAGATAGGTTTTGATTAGAACAAAGTCACTTGCTTCAAGTGTAAACAAAAGGGGCACTTCAAGAGGGAGTGCTCGAATAACAAAGCTGATGATAGTGTGAATCCTTTTCATGAGGATTACTACAAAAGGCTATCTATCATCAGAATAACGAGCAACCAAGAAGAAAGCAGCTTGATGAATGATCTTCTAAAGAAAAGAAACATGCTGTATTAACGATTCGTGATCGTAGTGAATCCAGTATTCTTCAAGATAAAAAGTTTAATTGGGATGATTATATTAAAGTTGATGATAACAGATGTATAATTCGTGATGATGAAGGATATGATTGGAGTGCATATGACAATGAAGATGGAGAAGTCAAGGCAATGGTTGCTAAGATTATGAAGAGTCGAGAAGAAATCGAATCTCAAAGTTATTTGGACAGTATGTAAGATACTCACAAAGAAGCAAGGCGGGCTAAAAGATGGGATTCTGAATATGAATGTTATGTTGACCCAAAAGGTAATCCTACAGTGGATCCAGATGAGGTTAATTTTGAAGCCTTAGTAGCTATAATTCCAACTGTGGATGTTTGGTGTCGAGGACTTAGAGAAATTCGAAATTACAGAGAAAAAGTTAAAGAAGAAATTTACAAAGTTATGAATGCAAGCCTGGAGAAAAAGAAGAAGAAGACAGTTGAGGAGATTGTGGTTGAGAGTGAGAACTTAGTAAAAGAAGTCATGAAAGAGAAAGCTGGTGAAGAGAAATCAGAAGAAGTTGTTGAAGAAAAACAAGAAAAGGTAGAGGAAGACCAGAAGGCAGAAAAGACCACAGTGTCTAGTGCTGAGGTAAACATTCAATCTGAATCATCTAAAATGTTAGATAAATCGGTACTTAAAACTGATGAACAGTACAAGAAGTGCATGGAAATGTGCAAAGCTTGTACTGAAAAAGATAACAGTCTAAGATTCAGAAATATAGAATTTATTAAAATTGAAAAGATTTTCAAAGATAAATGTAATGATATGATTGAAAACGAGAAGTTTTTGAAACAAGAGAATGAAAAGCTGAAACAAAAATGTGATGATTTTGAAAAAGAAAACAACATTTTGAAAGAACAATATTCAGAAGTTTGCAATGAATGTGTTCCAAAAGATAAAACTATTCAAGATTTGCAAAAAGAATATGATGTAATGAAATTGTCATATCACACGGTAAAAGAAGCATATGAAGTTTTGAAAAGTAAAGTTACAAGTTTGGATAATAGATTGTCAGCTTGTCAAGAAACAAATAGTTTTCTTGAAGCCAGATATAAAGGAAAGCAATTAGTTGTAAATAACTACATTGATGAAGTTACTAAACTTAAACAAGAACTGGCTGAGAAAGAAAAGTTGGTTAATAAACTTCAAAGTTATCATGCGTCTTCATATATTCTTGAACGGATTTTCAACATCACACCCGATGGGAAAGATTCTGAAAAGAACAAAAAGGGAATTGGGTCAGAATACCATCAGGTTCCACCATCGTTGGAGGATAATTACACATTCTATGATGGCGAAAAGGTGGAAAAGCAATAAACATGGTTGACCAATTACCCGACAACATTAATGTGACTTACACCAAATCTGATGATCTCGGTGATTCATAAGTGGTTGGTAAGGTTGCTGAAAGTGTCTTGTCAGAGGAATCTACCAAAACAGATAAGTCTGAATCACAAGATGAAAACGAGGGAAGGTTTCATGAAGGTTATATGAAAAATTCAAAATCTGAGAAAATTACGAATGATGATTCAAAAGGATTGGCTTATACCATGATTGGATCGGACAAATTGTTCTCAGATATTGAATTCCCGATTCAAAATGTGATTTCGGCTAAGATTGACAAAGTTTTTAAATTGGTAGAAATTGAAAAACCAGAAATTGCAAAGTTTGCTGGAAAGAATAACAAAACTTTTTATAACAAACCTAGTTACAAAAAGAAAAATATGAAGGCTGGGTTGGGTTATAAAAAGAAACAAAATCAAAAGAAACAAGTTGAAAAGACAAATCTTCATAAAAAGATGAATTTTGTTCACGGAACAAGTTCTGAAGAAGAGAAAGAACTCTAATTTAGACGACAGTCTAATAAAGAGTTCTATGCTTAAAAGAAACAAAAACAACATGTTAAAGATGTTTCCAAGAGAACATGCTTTAAGTGTGATCAAATTGGACATCTCAGTCGAAAATGTCTAAATCTTAAACCTGTTGATGTTGAGAAAAGAAAGTTTGATGTTGTGAATCATAAATCAACCAAGTTTGAATCAAAACAAACTTGGAAGCCGAAAATGTCAAAGGCTGAATCACAACAATCTTGGAAACCAGTGACACCCAGATTTAGAACAACACAAAGTTGGAAAACAACGGTTGATGCAACAAAACCACACCAGTTTTGGAAATCAAAAGTTGTTGTTCAAAATCAAAACATTCAAAATGAATCACGATTTTATAAAAGGAATGTTTCAAAAGGACCAACTTGGGTGGTCAAGAAACAAACTTTTGTGAGTGATAATCAAAATAAAAATGTTTTTGAGAAGAATGAACAAAACTATCCAGTTCTACCAGGAATGATTTATGTTCAATTACCTGATTCAAAGTAGGCTTGGGTTGATTTGTTCAAGTGGTTGAATTGAGTGAATGTGTAGTTGCTCCTAAAGATGGGTGAATGTCAGATTGAGGAGAGGAGCATCCTGGCACGAGAGAAGGCTGCTGGTCCCTGCGTCTGAATACAGGGAGTTTGTTCATTTCAATATAAATAAACTATATTTCAAAAACCTTAAAAATTGAAAAATTTAAAAACCAAAAATATGTTTTTATTTTGTCAAAAATTGAAAAATGAAAAAAATATGTTTGTTTTTAAATTTTGTCAAAAATAAAAAATTTTCAAAAATATGTTGACTGAATATGCCGAAACCCTCACGGCGGAACAAACATGATTATTTCATAATTGAAAATGGTTTTAACATTGTTAAAAATCAATGTATTGTAAATCATGGGGGTACTTTATGCGAAACAGAGCATGTGACGTAGAAAGTTGATGGCGAGACAAAGTTATCTACATCGGTTTATCAAATTTTCTTAAATGTTTTGAATTTTAGGTGGAGTAAAAATTTCAGAAATTACAAAAACATATAAAAAATTTGAAAAAGCCAAAAACAATAGAAAATTCAAAATGAGTTTTTGTGTAAAAAGAGGAAATGATAGTACATCAGTAGACGATCACAGTACGCTAAAGAAATGGAAAGTCAAATGTGATAAACGGTCTCACTGATGATATGCCAGTAGGTTTTTTACACATTTAGTAGATTGATTTCGAGATATAAACCTAAATATCAATACTTATCTCGTGGGGAACATCTCTCGGATATATGGGTAACCCCCGAAATCTTGTTTGAGAGATTGCCGGATTCTGAGATACTAGGTCTTTATACTGTTTGATATCTGGGGTATTATACCTGGTCTTCTGATATTGCGGAAGCAATGGCCTAGACCTGGTATAATACTTTATGCGCTTAAAGCTTACCCCCTGCATAAAAATTGAGAAAATATCGAAAGATATAAATCAATTGCAGTTGTAAAGAAGATCCCTAAGTGGGACACACCTCAAAGTGGAGCCTTCATCGTTTTGACTGAACGGTAGTTCATACCTGAGCTCTCAAGGTCTCGCACTAACCTAGAGAACAGATATCAATATGGTATATTCACCTGTAAGACTGAATCTAGGGAATCTTGATAAGGTAGTATATCTGAGGTGGGACACGCGAATAAGTTAAGTGCTTAAAACACTAAATCTCGTATCTCGAATCAGTTGAACTTTGTGTGAAAATTTAAGTGGATCAGTATACTGACAATCTAAGTGAATAGTTTAGAACTTAAAGTGTTTATAGCTCAACGGTGCTAGTGATTTGTCATAAACTGATATAATCCTCTGACACGAACTAAAACAAAAATATTGTCTGTAAATATTTCTTTACTGCTTTATATTCCAGAAAAATACAAAAGGATTTTGTTTCTGCTTTATTTTCGACAATCGATGTCTGAAGGCTAAGTTTCAAAATCTGAGTATGCTGATCATGTTTCTGAAAATAAACAAGTTCATTAATTTGAAACTTGAAGTTTTAAATCGAAAAATCAAAAACAGTTTGTGAAATCTCCAAGGTCATTAATTTGGACTTGGATGATTACTTGATAAAAGTTTTAGATTCTTTAAATTGTCAAATTTTATTAAATCTTTTGATAGGGGGAGTAGGGCCAGGCTATCGGTTTTGGGAAATATTAAGAACTTTCTCTGTTATATCTGATGCATAGAGCCTGGTTATCATTCCTGGAAATACCTAGAAGCTTTCACTGTCACATATTTGAAATGCTCCAGCTTATTCATTGTTATATATTTAGAGCTAGGCTACGATCCCGAGAGCAGAACTTAAGGGGGAGTCTGAAGATAAGCGTGCAATCAAGAGCCAGGTTACTATCCTGGAAGAACTTAAAGAGCTTGTAGAACATGTGTCGATCCTAGTATGTTGGTGCACTACGTCTGTCGACTACGTCTTATATCGAGTCTAGGGTCGTATAGGTTAGAACATGGCACGAAATACTAGAAATATGTGATTGTATAGGTTTCGCTTATGTGTCAGTGTCATAGTTTCGCTTATGTGTTCCAGCCTAGTTTCGCTCATATGTCAAATGTGAGGTTTCGCTCTTGTGTCATGTCAGTATGAGCGAAACCTGTTGAACTATATATATGTGGTCATTCAAGCGAAACTAGGTAGAGAAGTTTTATGTGTTTTCTTCCGGTGAGCCACGAAGTGCTGCCGAAGTGCTGTCAGAGTCTGTAAACGTTATCAAGATCAATAGAACAGCAATTAATAGTGAATCCGGCAGAAATCGCACCAAATCATTAGTTTCCGCCTCTTGATTTGGATCGGAATTCTTCTGATCGACTCAATCAGGGCCGAAAACGATCCTACAAGTGGTATCAGAGCTCAGGAGGGAGAGTTCTTGCCATTTCAGCTGCATTCATTCTGATTTTCTACACTTTCTTCAAAATTTCAAAATTTTTCACGGTAAAACCAGCTCAAATTCACACACAGCACTCGGAATCATGTATTAATAAACCCTTGAAAGTTTCAAATCTAAAATCGATCTAGAACTTAAGATTTTAGAGGTTCCGCTTTTATGGATTCGTGCAAAAAGTGACGTCATAGGTGGTTTCGCTCCTGTGAACTCAGTAGTTTCGCTTTTGTGGACTTAGTTTTCAGTTGGTTTCGCTCCAAGGATCAAGCTAGTTTCGCTCTTGTGATCATCAAGAGTAGTTCCGCTCATTGTGACACTTGTAGTTTCGCTCCAGAGGCACTTAAAGGTTTCGTTCATTTGACAACCTTGAAGTTCCGCTTTTGTAACCAACCAAGGCTTCGCTTCTAGTGACAACAAGCAGGTTTCGCTTATTGAGTCACTTTGGTGTTTCGCTTATTGTGACATATAAGGTTTCGCTCAAAGGAACAATTTGCCTAAACTTACAAATTTGTGAACTTTGGACAATCGAACAATGGACAACGAATTCTATAACGCCTTTGCTAGTCCGATCACAATGACTCAGAATGCTTTGCTTGAGAACGAAACCGGAACGTCTCAGAAACCGCCTAAACTTATGGATATTGATGATTATAATGCGTGGTCTGAACGGTTTGGAAAATGGGTTGAGGCTTATCACTTAGACGCGTGGGAACACACTGAAGAACCATATGTTAGGCGCACAAGAAATAATACTCAGTTAACACTTAGAGAAATGAGTACGGAGGATAAAAAGAAATACAGGGATGAGAAACTGATGGTGAGTCTGCTTCAGCAAGCGATAAAAGAAGATATTTTGATACTGCTTCAACATGATGGAACTGCTTATTCAATCTGGACAGAATTGGAAGCAAAATTTGTTGGAAGTGATGATATGCTCAAAAACAAAATGTCTCTCATGAAGAAAGAATTCTATTTATTCCGTGGTTTGAAATCGGAAAACACCAAGCAAATAATTGATAGATATTGTAATTTAGTGAGAAATATGACAAAACTTGGAATTAAGAAAGATACTGACGAATTGATTGAAAAACTTGCAGATGCGCTACCATATGAAACATGGGGAACGTTTCTGATGATGCTGAGATCCAACAGAAAAGATTACAAAAATATGACACTGGGAGATTTCATCAAACATTTGGAAGCTCAAGAGATGGAGCAGAGAAAAATCGCCAGGATGAAGAATTATGATGGAGAACAGGACATCAGCTTATACTACAAGAGTGGTGTTACTGGAACGACAAATATTTCTCCAAAAATTGAAACTGCTTTCAGTGTTAAAGATTCGTCTGAAAAAAATCATCCCAGGGATCAAGCAGCACAAGATTTTCATCATTCGATCCAAACATTTCTGTAACAAAGAATGGAAGAAAACTTCAGTGCAATTGTTCTAAGTCTTGAAAATGATCAAGATTACACTGAAGAGATTGCTAAAAATCAAATGTCTTTGTTGGGAATGATATTGGAATCTTATAGTTGTTTTGTGGCCGGAAAGATCGGTAATCCAATGCTCACGAAAGAAGATTACGATCAAATTGATGCTGAGGAAATGGAATTGATGGACATTAAATGGTGCATAGCTAGTGTGATGAGACGAGCTGAGAAGTTTAAACAGATTACAGGCCGAGATGATTTTCGTGATGCAAATGTTTCAACTTTAGGCTTTGATAAATCTAAAGTTACGTGTTTTCGTTGCAGGGAAAAGGGGCATTTCAAGAGGGAGTGCAAAAATCGTGAAGCTACTGGTGCCTAGAATCCTTTTGGAAACAACGATTATCACAAAAAGGCGATTTATCATCAAGTCACACCACCAGCACAGCATCAGGCACAAACTGCACACAGGAGAGATGTGATTGACGGGTCAAAAAGAGCATGTCTAGGAAAATATGATAACTTTACCTGGGATAAGTATCTTCCAACAAATAGCAAAGTGTGTTTAGCAGAACAAGATGATGAAAAATTGGCTGAAGGTTTTAGTTGGGACAATTTTTGCCCAGATCAAGAACTCATGGCCAAAGAGATGTCCAAAAACACTTCAAATGTTAATGCTTTCATTGCAAATGCTTACGATTTGAAATGTGCTGAAAAATGCAGGAAAGTCATGGAAGCTGCTGAAGCAAGACGGAGAAAGCTTGAAGAAGAGGAAGAAGAGGAAGAGAGATTAAAAGCTGAAGCTGAAGCTGAGAAAAAGAGAAGAGCTGAATTTTTACGATCAAACAGAACAGTCAAAGAGGTTCCTGAATTTGAAGTCAAAGTTGATGCTGAACCTATCAAAGTTCATGAAAAGTGCATGAATTGTGATTCTTTAATCAAGCAGAACAATGAATTGCTGCATAATATAAACAGATTGAAAGAATCATATGATACAATGAACAGAGAAATCAACAAGTATACTGATTCAAATGGTGAACAAGCTGTGGCAATGAATACACTAAAGATAGCGTACCCGAGACAGCTTGATGATGCCAATTTTCATATAAAGAAATGTGCTGATCTGGAGTTGAAATTAGCAACACAAAAGATAGAAACTGAGAAAGTTAAAAAGTTATTAGAAAGTTACTCATGTTCTACTTTTGTTGTTGACAGGATTTATCCGGTTGTGGAGAATTTGAAGACGTTTGAAGAAGAGAAGACGTCCGAAGAAAAGAAATTTGTGACAAAAGATGAAGAAAAGGTGAAGAGTTCTGGTAAGAAATCAAGTGCGGTCTACAATAGATGTTCGCCCCCGGTCGAAAATGGATATTCACCTTGAAATCCAAATTCCGAGAGAGTCGAATAAGCGATAAACTTAGAATGGGAGTCTGGGCCATCGGATAACTTGTCGGAAAATATTGATGTCACATACACGTCATCCGACACTGATCATGAGTCAAAGTTGATAAAAAGTGTGGTCGATCAGGTGTTAGATAAAGATGACAGTGAGGAGTCAAACATGGAGTCCAAACCCAAGTCAAAGTCTGAGTGTGATGCGTCAAAGTCAACAATCAAAAAGGACAAACGGGTTTGTGACAAACAATTTTTGCTATCAAAATCTAATTTGAATGATGAATCATTCAAAGTGGCATATACTTTGAAAGATTCTGACAAATTATATTCTGATGATGCTTTTCCAATAAGAAGTGTCAGATTTGAAATGATTCAAAAGGTTTTCAAATAACAGAAATTAATATTTCTGAAATAAAAGATTTAAATCTTATCGGAAAACCTAAACAATACACTTCAAGAGATCAACAAAGAATCAACAAGAAAATGGGTTACAATTGTGGTTATAGTTTCCAAAAGAAACCAAACCATAATCGTAATTTCAAAAAGAAAGGATTAGGTTTTGTTCCACCGAAAAATTATAAAAATGAAAAAAAAGTATAAACCAAAAACTATGTTTGTTTCAGGGAAAACGTCAGAGGCTGAAAAAGAACAATCATTCAGAAAGCAGACAAATCAAGAATTCCTTGCCAAGAAGTAAGAAGAGTTGACGAAGAATGATGTTTCAAAGAAGATTGAAAAGAGAACCTGTTTTCAGTGTAAAATTGTTGGTCATGTTGCGAAGAATTGTCCAAAGACATTCAAGCCAAAACAGGAAGTCTCTGGTAAAATGAAAGAAAAAGTTGTTGAGAAGACTAAACTGTCAACCCGAAAGTTTACTGGCTTTGAAAATTCAACCTTTGAAAAAGGAGAATGTTCAAAGAGTGCTTCGAAAAGAAAAGAAAATTTAATAAATAAAAAATGGGTTGTGAAAGGTTCAGGTAACAATTCTGGTGATGAATCTGATTCCACAAAATCAGAGGAGCCACGTGTTGAGAAAAAGGTTGAAAGAAAAGTTCCAACTATGAACGATGAAAATTTTCCACCGTTGCGTGCTGAAAATTTTATGAAGAAAGTTGGAAAGGTAGAAATTTCAAATCAATTTTATTCCGACAAGAAGAAATTTGATGTTGAAAAGATTTTCAACGGAAATGTGAAACGTATCTTTGGACAAATGGTCAATGGTAAGGCCAAAAGTGTCAAAGACTTTTATGCTTCTAAAAGACGTGTTCACAATTTCGTTAAAAGTAATGATGGAGAAGTTGTTGTTACACCCAAGGAAGGTCAGGCTTGGGTGGATATATTTTTTAAAGAGTAAAAACCTGACTTGCCGGAGATCCCAAGTTGGTAATAGTGGATCATGAATCAGCATCATTCTTTATCATGTTTGTATAATGTGTTTGAAAGTTTTGCAGGACATGCCGGAACTCCCAGGTTTGTAAGCGAGGAGTAGGAAACGACATCTTGAGAATTCAACCAACAGATGGTAATTGGTTGAAAAACAGGTTTGAAGAGTTGTTTGTGCTTATCTGCATATGGTAAATCAAGGACATTAATTTGTACTTGAATTTTTCCTACAAGTGGTTGAAAGACAATATGATGAACCACATCCCCGAATTTGTTAATTAACAAACTTACAAGTGGTAAAATCAACAAAACTTATTTTCCGAAAAAACCATTCTGATTAAAACAAACTTGAGTGTTTTGAAATCATTATGGGAAAATAGTTTGTTGTGAGGGGGAGTTCTGATTGTTTATGCCAAACGGATGGAGAATTGAAGTGATTCGATATCAGTTGTCATGTTCTGTACAGTTTATTTTCAATTTTCTTTAGATGTATTTGAATTTTAGGGGGAGTAAGAAATTTTAGAAAATCCAAAAACATTAGAAAATTTGAAAAAGACAAAAACATGATAAAACTGAAAATGAGTTTTGTTGCATATAAGAGGAAATGATAGTACATCAGTGGACTATCACGACATGCTAAAGAATTGTAAAGTTAAAATGTGTTAAACAATCTTACTGTGGATTTGTCAGTAGTTTTTCACACATTCAGTAAGCTGTAACGAGATATAAACCTAAAATCAAACTTGCTTATTCTGTGGGTTAACAAAACTGCTTGGATATATAGGTAACCTGTTAGGATCCGAGGCTCTCATGATTGTGCTTGTTTGTGATGTTTGAACAAATCAAATAGATATGAGCAGTTTTAAGTTCAGCGGAAATGGATAACAAACTTTGTAAAGACAATCAAAGGAGAATATAGTTTGATAAACAATTGCTTTTTCATAGAGTCGAAAGATTACATTAAAAGCAAAAGGTTACAATGCAAGCTTACAGACTAAAACTCCCCCTCAGCCTGATACTCCAGGGTTGGCTGCACAAGATGAAAGGATTGAATTGAGGAGAAGAACTCACTCAAAACAAATCGAATATAACAGTATAGAGTACTGTCATATTTATAGGCAAACCAAACTACTGATGTACCTCAGCTGACGTCACCATGATAGTGACATCTAACAGCCTAACAACCTATAAACACTGATCTATACAAAACTACTGATGTCTAACAACTGATTGATAATACAATACAAAACAAGTCTAACACTGTTCACGTTCCACTGTTGTAGCCTAAGCACTGATTACTTGAACATCAGTGCTTTCTTCAAAAGGTGATCAGTCTTTGAAAGAGCAGTGCTTGGATCTTCAGCAGTACTTAAGAGACAGCAGTAGATAGAGCTCAGCGTTTGCCTTTTAGCAGTCTTTAGTTGTTTATCAGTGTTTGGTTCATCAGTTGTTCTTCTGAGCAGTGTTTAGAGTGTATCAGCAAATAGGTAACCACTGTCAAGGGGAGAGCTTAGTGTAAACATCTGCTTATTGTGAATCCACTGTTGTGATCAGGTTTTGGCTTTACATTATCTGTTCCTCTGGTAGGGTTCAATCCCAACAATCTCCCTCTGGAACAGATAATGCCAAAACCTGTCATTATTCTGGATTTTTATTCTTCATCAGAAGTTTCTTTGCTTTTCTTTTAAATTCTTCTTCAAACTCTTTGGAACTTAAATCAGCCTCATCCCTGCACAGTGTAAGCTCAAGGAGATCTTGTAGATCTTCAACACTTAGGCCTAGTGCTTGATTCCTTGATATATGCCTCACTTCTCCATTGGTTCTGATCAGAGTCAATACGTGGGTCTTTTGATCAGAGAGCGACTTTAGTATTTTTAAACCAAATGGGTTTCTTGGGAGAGGTTTATTGACTGATGAACTTAAAGTGTTTGGCCTAGAGAAGAAGTATAGAGCAGTATCATGAGCTTCAGACACTCGTGTGAATGCTTTTTCGATAATCTCATTAGCTGCAGCTATGTCTACTTCAACTTCTTTCTCAGACAGCTCACTGTTTGTGACATCTGCTGATGACTTTTGGCTTACTACTTTGACCCTTTTGGCAAGGTCTTGTAGTTTTGCTAATCTTTCTTCATCTGAAGCTATTTTCTTGATAGCTTCTTCAATCTGATCAGCTTCTTTATTCTTTTCTTCTCCAGCAGACAACATTTCCTTCCTTTCTTTTCTCAATTTTGTGACAAAGGCTTCTGCTGTGCGGATCTGTGTTTCAAAGGTCTTGACTTGCTCCTGTAGCTTTTTGTAGTTAGACTTTTTAGGAATGTCAGAGACTTTCAACCTCTGCTTCTCAAGCCTTTCATAAGCTTCATCAGTTTGCTGCTTTGACCATTTTGCTATGGCATCCGCAGTATCCGCCTTTCCATCCACCAACTCCTGCTTCTTTCTTTTATGCTCGGAAATAAGATTAGCTATGAATTTGTTGTATTTGTTCCAATTTGGAGCTGTCTTTTTCTTCCGTGGATCAAGTTTAATCTTTTCAAATCTGTTAGCCTCATGCTTTAGTGCAACGATTGGCCAGTCTTTGAATTCTGTTTCTTCAGCAGGATAGAACTTTTCTTTCATTATGTATGCAAGATATTCTTTTCTCAATTCATTTCGTTGTTCTTCAGGGAATAAACTTGACATTTCTTTGTTCAGATTACTTGCATATTCTTCTATTTGTTTGACTTTGTTGAGCAGGAATTCCCTTCTTTCCAAAACGGCTTCATCACCTTGATCCTTGCATTCAACTTTGGCTCTTATCCTTGCTTGTCTTGCTTTTATTTCGAGATATTCATCCATGTTTTCTGGAATTATGAAACCTATGAGAGAAGGAAATTTCCTTTTTGTAGGATCATCTTCAGTGTAAAACTGTTTCATCTCATTTTTCACAGCTTCTAATTCCAATGGATATTTAGCAGCAACAGGATCATACTTTTCATCAATAGCCTGTGTTGTTTCTCTTTTTCTTTTGTGAGGCTTTGGAGGTTGTGGTGTCGGAATGATGAGATCAGTGGTGGATGTTTGACTAACAGTGGTTGAAACAACTGGTGTTTCAACCGCTGTTGTCATTACAACTGCTGATATATCAGCAGATGTCTTCTGCTTTTGAGCAGCGGATGGAAGATGTGACTCATCATCAAGAATGAAAACCCTTCTCCTTTTTGATGTAGAAGAGGCTAATGATGTTTTGGGTGGATCAGTGGTTTGAGATTGGATAGCAGTGGTTTGTGATTGTGATTGACTGACAGTGGTTGAAACAACTGGTGTTTCAATCACTGTTGTCATTACATCAGATGTTGTAACATCTGCTGTCTTCTACTTTATGGCAGGAGGCAGTGGTGATATGATTGTAGATGATGATAGTGGTGGAACAGTGGTTGTGATGGTGTGTGATAGAGTGGTGTGTGTTGGAGGTGTGTGTGTTGATGACATGGCAGCTGTTTGGCTACTGACAGCAGTTTTTGTAACTACTGATGTATCAGCTGTTTGAATTGAAGTTTTGGATTTTGTGGTTTGAGGTGATTTAGATGACCGTTTTTCTTCTTCTGGTTCAATATACAGCCCATCTTCTATTCCTTTCTTTCTCAACTTGATTTTCTCCCCCTTTTTGGCATTATCTGCAAGGGGTGTATCCATGAAGAGGATGGAAGATGGAACTTTTCCATTATGGGCAGTCTTTTGTATGCTAGCCTTTATAGCCTTGATATCTGCTTGAGTGTCTTTAAACCTTGATTCCACCATGTTGGTCAGCATTTGTACTTGAATAGCATGCTTTTGATCAGCCATATGTTGTTGTTTTTCAAGCATGGGTTGAAAAATATTCCAAAGCTCATTTGCAGCAAATGCATGTTGTGCAGGTGCTTGAGCAAGAACAACAGTAGCTTGTGCTTTTTGAGCTTTTAAAATCTCTTGCACCATATCTTTAATTTCAGCAACTGAATCTTCAAGTTTTTCAACTCTTTCCGTCAATTCCTAATATTTTAAATCATCACCTACATTAGTAGGATCATCTGAGTAGTGGTTGTATCAATGTGTGACTTAGGAACTGAGTCCCAAAAATCATCCATTGATGCCCCTTGTTCTTGGTACTGGGGACTTATTTCTTCAGCACTCGATAAACCTTTGATGGTACCGGTGGTTAAAATCAACTCACTGGTGGTTACCGATGTTGCCATGGAAGAAATTGCCTTCAAGGGAGTCTTATTAATGAAACAACTGTCCAACTGAAGATCTGTTGATCCATCAGTTGTAGTTGCTGCTCCACTTGAACTACCACCGAGAGTTACTTGTAACTCGGGGGGTGTAACCTCCTCAGTTGTTGCTGGGATAGCAGAGGTATAAGCATCAGACCCAGTTACTTGTGTAGGTATACTCTCAGTAATGGGTGATAGAGAGGAACTGGTTTGTGTCTCTGCAATAACAACTGCATGCAACAGAGGTATTATTGATTGTGGCATTATGATTGGTGAGGGTATGGGTGTTGAAAGAGACATGTCCTTGGGATCAGGAATGTGGAAGATAGATCCGAGTGGATCCAGAGCTTCATAATTTGGTGTCCCTGTGATTACAACCTGATCCTTTTGTGAGGATACAGGAGGAGTTCTAGGCATAGGTTGAGATCTTTCTTCCAAATGCTGTGAGGAAGTAGCAGCAGTGGTTTGTGGTGACATTTGTTTTGTCACTGGCAGTTGCTCTGGGATCTCATCTTCCAGAGTTGCCTTTGTTTTGGGTTTGGTGGGTTTTCTGGATGTTTTTCTTTTGGTCTTTTTGGTAATGTCAGGTGTGGGTTTCAGAGCAGTGGTTGTGCTGCTCTGATCACCTGGAGCAGTGGGCTCAGCAGAAGTTGCCTGAGGATCAGTGACAGTTTCTAAAGTCTGCTCAGGCACCTTTGCTTTTAATTTTATTGGTGCCATCATTCTTGAAAATGTTTCAATCGTTAAACTTTTTATTTGAAAATGGACACCTTGTTTGGGCAGATTTTTATCTTCTTTTTCAAATTTTTGTTTAAAGTAATAGCTCAGAAATCTTGGAAAAAGGAGAAATGATTTGCTGTCAACATTCTTTACCATGTCATTGAAGATCTCCTGGGAATAGTTGTAATCTTTATTGTTTAGAATAGCATATCCCAGGCATTGAATCTTCAATGGTATTTCATTAAACGCTGTTGTTTTATTAGAAACACAACTTAAAAGTGTGTGGAATAAAAATCTGGGTGCAGATGGAAAATAACTTTTTTGTAAGGTATCTACCTTTGATTGTTCTGCATACCCTCTTTTCAGAAAATCAGCTTTTAACTCGTGTTTATCAAAAGAAGTTTTACCTTTCAGATCATTGAGTTTGAAGACCTCTGAGATTGATTGTGGGGTGATTTGAAATGCTTTACCCTGTATCGAGGAGTTAATGGCTACTACTGTGACAACCCTCACCAAACCAGGTATCCGTACGAATTAATTAATATTTAATTACTGCTTAATTACTGTACTTACTTGCCATTATGGTTAAACTGCTACTTGAATTTTGATAAATACACATGCTTGCATCATACTTTATTAACTGTCACTCCATTTACTTACATAGGAACTTTAGTGACAAACTTGATGCATAAAAGCATAGTAGCACAATGAACGGATAACCCAGTAAACGTGCTGACATAGCCAGCACCAGGCAGACACTGCCTCTAAGGCCTGTATGAGCCATGAATAGTTTACTACACTAGTAGAGAGTGTAGGGAAATAATGGTTGTAGAACTGCGTCACTAGGTAATGGTTATAGTGATCGGATGTGCCTAAAACATGATTTAAACATAAAATTCTGCACTCTAACCCAAAATTCAGCATTCTAGCTAACTAGTAAAGTGCAAAAACATGGGAAAACAATGCTAGACACTTTCCAAGTGTCGGGAATTCCTTGTGTCACTAAAAATAATAATAAAGACACTTTAGAGACTTATTTAGCACTTTAACGGAGTAATATCCAACCGTACAACCGGACTTTACCCGGAAACTAAAAATATTGTCATTGACACTGTTTTTCTTTTTCCGAGCCAGTTAGGATCCCCGAATACGCTAACACCCGTTATATTAAACTACACACTAGTAAACTATTTAAAGTTCCTAATTAACTAAACTAAATGTAACTTACTTAAGCTAGTTGAAATCCAACCATGTGCCCACCCCCCTCCAACGAACGTTTCCCCCATGAGGGACACACCACACATTTTCGATTATTATATTGATGGGTGTCTAATATCCACTAAGCATATTACCTAGTGGTTTATTTAGGATGGATTGGTTAATAAATAAGAACAAGGGTCCACTACATTCATTCTAACACTTAACAAAAAAAATTTTGCATTTCTTTCTCTCTTGCCTTACTTACGGCCGAGAGCTTTCACAACACATCCACCAACATCTTTCAACCTTGATCAAGTCATTCTACATACACTCAAGTGTGTTAGAGTTCATACAAGGAGACCCGGTGCTTACGGATTCACAAAGACCTCACCACAACGCTATTAACCACCCATTTTTCGTCTAGTTTCTTCCCTAGCCTTGAGCTAGTTGTAAGTGTTTCTAATCACCTTCTTGATCTTGTCTAAAGTGGTTAATAAGAGATTCGTCGGATAAAAATCATGAACATGTAAGAACAAAATTAAAAGTTTACTAAAAGTGATGAACTTGGTGGTTAATAAGTAAATATTAGTGTAAAACTTTTGGATCTTGTTTTGTGATGATTATTTTATGTTGTTTGATGCTAGTAGTAGTTCGGATCGTCATCTAACCCGGCTAAGTCGTGTTCATGGAACATGAACTAGTGTATGTTAAAGTGTGAAAGTGATTAGATGATGAACTCTACTACTTATAACCATGAACTTGTGTAAAAGTGATTTGTCTTGTAAAATGGAGTTCTAAACTAGTAGATCTACGGATCTACAAGTGGTATTTTCAAAGAACCAAGTGTCAAAAGAAATCATATTTTTTTTTAAAGCCGGATCTTTCCTAAACAAAGGTGATTTTTATGAACACACAAGTGTGTAGACACTTGTGTAACAACAAGTTTTAACAAAGAATTATTTTTGTGATTTTTGACAAGAAGTTGTAGAAATGTATCTTCTTTAAAAACTAGATCCTTAAGAAACCAAGTTATTTATAAAAAGATCTATTAAAAAAATATATATATATAATAATGGAAAGTTACTACATAAACCACAAGTTCATGTGTTTTGCGATTTATATCTATTTTGACTATTTTGATGATGAAACTTGGTTGATGTTGGGAACATTGTTGATTGGATTTTTAAAAGAAAATGATACGCTAGAAAGCGTGAGGAAACTCTGGCGAAATTTTTACAGAAATATAACACTTGGAAAATATTTTTACCCCAAGTGTTATGAGTATATTTTTTAACTTGTTTTCCCAAATAACTTTCGCCACGATTTTTATTACAAAACTTCCAAGTGTCAGAGGTGGGATTTTCACAAAATAAAATTTGTTAAAATAAATATTTGGGATATATATATTTTTCATAACAACACTTGTGAGATTTCCATGATTATTTTGTGAACTATACAAATATTATTTCTAAGTAAAAATAATATTACTGGAATATACCGAATATTAACGATTCCAAAATAATACGAACGTCTTCACAATGAATATTTAAGTTACACCGGTATTATTAATACCACCCGAACCTTACAACGTAACTTACGTATTTTTAGGAAATACTCATAAGTGTATATTTTGACAAGGATATTATGTTGGAAAATTATGTGGAATAAAATATAATATTTTTGGGAAAAATATTTATATTTTGGAAATAAAGTATTTTGGGCAAATGAAATAAAATGTATTTTATTAAGTGAGACTTAATAATATATTTCGAAGATATACGAACACGCATGTATTAAAGCCCCATCATTGGGAAGGAATATATTTACCAAATAAATACCAAGTGCAAAAATGAAATAGTTGTCTAACTATTTCCCAAAAACTTAAACCTTAAACTAAGGCACGGCCGTCCGTCTAATAGAAGTTAGTACGTGTAGGTCGTCGCACCGCAGGTTGACAGAGAGATACTTTTAGAGACGCACTTCAGTGAGTTCATGTCCCCCTTTTCTCTTAACTGTTTTCAGTTTTCTAAACTGCGGGGGTGAAATACATGTTACTTGATTACGAATACTTTATACATGGTATGGTTAGCATAAGGAGGTTTACTACTTAAGATCATGTGAGTGGGTAGGCGGAAACTTGAGGCCATTAATCCTCAGGGTAGGACCGAGGGACAGTGGCGGTAGATCTATCTGGGTGTAGCGAGCCCAACCCCTGAGCCCGCCTAATGGACCAGGTGGTGACTTTGTACCCATCGCGAAATCTGCTAGGTTTGAGTCTTCCTACTTGCATTTCACACATATCAATGGCCTTGCAAACCATTGGTGATCTCTTTTTTCTTATTTGCTACATACCAGGATTTTTATACTTACAAAGGTTTTACACACACTCACTACACATGAACTCGCTCAACTTTATGTTGACTTTTCAAACTACATGTATTTTAGGAAACTAAGGGATCTGGCACGGTATGCACATATTTTCAAGCTGCGTTCGAATAAAGAAGTCATCCAGGGTTTAGAAGGTGTGACCCCTTCCTGGACGGGTTACATATCCCTAAACCTAGTATTGTTTTAAAGTCTTTTGATAAGTTTTTATGAACTCATTTAAATCAAGTCAAGGTTTGTAACTTATTTTGTGATTGTTGAAAATGGGATTTTCTGAACTTTATTATTGGATGAATATCACATGTTTTTATCATATAGCATTTTTATGATTGTTGCTATGGTATAAGAAGTCATACCAATTAACCCACGCTTCCGCAAAAGCCAGGGTGTGACAGCTTGGTATCAGAGCCTCGATCATAGCGAACTAGGATTCTTTCTCGATTCTAGACTATGATCATCAGGGCTCTCATGAAAACATTTTTTACACTGCATACCACTTAAGTCCAGATCCAAAACATTTTTACAAACAAAAGTTGAGCACATTTTATTTATTAGTTATGGCTCAGTCTGGGAGGCTGAGGCTCGGTCTGGGAGGTTGAGGCTCGGTCTGGGAGGCTGAGGTAGTTGGGTAGTGGGACTAGGAAGAGCAGTCTGGGAGGCTGGAAGGCTAGTGGGACTAGGAAGAGCAGTCTGGGAGGCTGGAAGGCTAGTGGGACTAGGAAGAGCAGTCTGGGAGGCTGGAAGGCTAGTGGGACTAGGAAGAGCAGTCTGGGAGGCTGGGAGGCTAGTGGGACTAGGAAGATCTGTCTGGGAGGCTGGGAGGCTAGTGGGACTAGGAGAACTATTTGATTGCTTTTTGGTGGCTAATGTGCTTATTTGACTATATGATTGATTATTTGTGAATACGTGTGTTTGCGTCACGGACGATATGTCTTCATCCGGCACCGGAGAGTCGGACGCCACGGACCCTGTACCCATAGTATCGGACGACATAGTGTCATCAGAGCACGAGGTGCATACTTCAGATATTACCAGCACGAACGACGATGATTTCCAGTCATTTGCGCTGCCCGATGTTGTTGCGGAGCCTGCTGATGGCCCTATCGCTGGGGATTTGCCGCTCGCGGTGATCCCTGCCCCTGTACCCCATGCCGCGTACCCTGTTGTTGACATGCCCCTTGACGTAGTCGCTGACGACGACGCCGACTTGCTTGATAAGGACCCACCAGAGGACGATTTTGAGGGCGAGGCCCACATTGCTGCCGGTGATCTCTTACTTCTTGCTGATGCTCTTGCGGAGGAGGCACCCATCCATTCACCTGTCCCAGATTCCTTTGAGTCTGAGGCATCTGCACCATCACACGCGCAGGGCGCGCAGCCCTATTCGCATGATATAGGCCCCGTCTCCCCACCTGGTTTCGATCCAGACCAGGACATTGAGTTTATACACCTAGGTCAGCCCATGGAGGACCCTGTTGACCCTGTTGATCCTTGGATTGCCGATTTACCTGTCGATGATCATCCTATTGTTGCTCCACTGTTGGAGGATGATCACGTTGTTGCTGATATAACCGCTAATCCTGTTGTTGTTGCCCCTCTTCCTGATCCTGTGCCTATAGAGCCCGATCATGCACTCTTTGCGACCCATATTGACCCTCGATACGCGCACACCCGAAATGGGTGGATAGATGATAATGATGACTACGTTGGCATGCTTATCAATGGTCCTTCTGCCGACGCCCATAATGATAGAAAATCAGACGAGAACACCGTCACCAACTTCACTTCTTAAGACCCCTGGCAACAAGCCATCCTCTGATTCTTGCATGCATTCAGACTCCTTTGTGACTGTGATACCTGCAATCTTACAAACAGCCGGAATACAGCACACTACTACTAAGACGACGATGACATCGCTACTGCTCTATCACCTGCTCGAGACACCACACCGTCACACAACTCAGAGCCTGCTCTTGAGCTAACTTCTACACCTTTTGGGTCAGCCTGATGCTACGTCTGCCGAACCTACACCTTTACGTGGTCACGATCCTGCTTCTTTTAGACCGACCAGACAGTGCACCCTGCTATCTAACCCAGCACCAGCACCTGACGATTTCCCTACTGGTTGAAATGTTTGTTTTTGCACCCGCAACCGACGACACTACTCCTTTCCCCCTATGAAGACCGACTTCCAGTGCGTCAAGGTGCCTATAGCTTTCTTTCAGAATATAACCGCACCCCGGGAAAATACTTCAGGCCAGCACCCGCATAACGATTCATCCGATACAAGAGCATTTTCCCAACTGCACAGGTTGCACCATTTGCTACATTCTCCGCTACAATGCCGGACGAGCCACTTTAATGGATCTTAAAACACCCTGTACTGACTTTAGACCCTTGCCATCCCTCTCACTATGGAGGCCGCACACCTGATGAGTGCTCCTGTAACATCAACTACAGTTTAAGGATATGAACCGTAGAATGTTGGAGCTTGAGCTGACACCACGATCGGCAACTTCAGATACAAAACATAACATAACCGAAAACAGAAGTTAAGCGTCTACATCACAAGACAGCATATTGTCTAAAAAGTTTCTGTGAAACACCACGTCCTCCACTCTGTCTTTCGCCAGTGTGCAATGATCCGCCACATACCTCAAGATCCCTTTTGCGCACTTGACCGTTACTATTACATTTCTCCCAGGATGCTGATGCTCGTTTCCTTACTATCAAGCAACAGATCAGCTAGTTACCTTAACGTATATCCTAGCTCGAGGAGGGATTCACGTATGTTGACAGTTTACTTTTCTTTCCTCCTCCGCGTCAGTAACCAGTATAGTTGGCTTCTGGATTGTGCGAATTGCATTACGCTTGGGTAAATACACTAATGATAAGCCGGGATTTCGGAGGCTTTTGAGTACCACTTCTGACTACGAAATTTTGATGCAACAAAATACTTGTTGGACAAGGGTAGGGTGACCCTGTGTCCCTTCTAATGCGACGCGTTTTGTGAGACACCGTGATGGTGGCCGGAAGATAATGAAAGCCCAATCGGCTTTAAACACGCGACAATACTTACGACCAATGACTAACGAAAACGCCGCCGCTATGTCCCCACTAAGCACGCGGTTGATCTACGTATTTGTGCGATAACTATAATGCTACATGCTTACTTGCTACATTCCTATTTACGAGATGTGCAATACATGAGATAATATGTGACTGAATGTATAACGACTGCGTATATACGTATATGTAAAACACCTAGGAGGTCTTATCCTTGAATAGAAACTAATGTGCTCGCGTCCTTCACGAGACCTGACCTAACCGACCTTCTTCTAGGAAGATGTCGACTCAAGGAAACACCAATATCAACCACCCTCTACCTACAACAGAGGCGGAAATGCGAGAGCACCTCTTACAGGCCATCGTATGATACGAGGCCCATCGCTCCGATTGCAGCGGAGGTACCTCAGGAAATAAACCCCCCAACGGCTACACCTACAAGCAGTTCTTGGACCACAAACCTCGAGAGTTCGACGGCACTGGGGGTGCCTTAGCCTTCGTACGCTGGGTTGAAAAGACAGATTCAGTTTTATGATTAAGCAAATGTGACCACGAACATCAAGTCAAGTATATAACTGGACTATTGGTGGATGAGGCTCTGTCATGGTGGAAACATCAAATTCGAACAATGGGCGAGACCACTGCGTATGCTATGACGTGGGACGAACTGAAGAATCTGATGCGTGAAAGATATTGCTCGAGGGCAGAAGTCCAGAGATTGGAGACAGAACTGTGGAACTTGAAAATGGAAGGACCAAAGATAGCGGAGTATGTGCAGAGATTTAACGAACTATCACAAGTTGCCTTACTCCTGGGGGCACCAGAGTTTAAGAGAGTTGAACAGTTCATAAGGGGATTGGCACCTCAGATTCTAAGCCTGGTAACAGCATCAAAACCGTCAACGATCACCGAGGCTATCAACATAAGCATAGCACTCACAGAAGAAGCAGTTAGACGAGGAGAATTTTCCACTGCGGAGGAGAAAAAGGAGACTGCTATAAAGGCATCTGGGGATAACAAGAGGAAGCTCGCAAATTTCAAGATGGTTACTCGGGTAAGTAACAAGAAGAAGGCCAAAAAGGGAAAAGATTACAAGGGTATCCTACCTAACTGCGACAATTGTTTACGTTATCATGTCGGGCGATGCAAATATGGAAATTGTGGTAACTGTGGCAAGGTGGGACATGTCAAGGAAACTTGTTGGCAAAATACTGAACATAGTAATGGGGGCCAAGACGGTAGTGAGAATCACGGAGGGGACAACGACAATGGCAATTGTCAAAGTAGAATGAGCGATAAACAGAAACGTACTCAAGGTTGTTTTAACTGTGGAAGCAAAAAGCATTTCAGAAAATATTGCCCTAAAAACTATTAGGCACACGGATGAAAGCTCCCCACCGGAGCTAGGGAGACACGCCAGGGATTCAAGCATGGAAATCGGTACGTTCCATATTACCCAACGTTATGCGTCTGTACTACTTAATACTGTAGCAAATTGTACGATTCACTGTTCGAGAGTATAATTGGTTTACGTAACGAGTGAGTATTATTCCAGTACCCATTAGAACTAGCTTGGGGGAAGCTAGCGGAAGCAACGCAGTAACTGGAATCGGCACGATAGAACCCGGAGAGCATAAGTTTACGCTAGATCTATTGCCAGTTGAGTTGGGAAGCTTCAACGTGGTAATTGGATGTATTAGTTGGCAAGCGATCGAGCGGAGGTTGATATTCGCACCTCGAGGATGAATGAAGGAATGATTGTGACTCACGAAGCAGGATACGCCACCACCGATCACTAATTACTTAAGGCACGAAAGTTGTTGTGAGAAGGATGTGTTGCTTCCTCGCTCATGTCGGTGACAAGGGAGCCGAAGAACTAAAACTTAGCGATACCCCCGTGATCGGAGTATACCCTGAAGTTTTCCTCGAAGACTTGCCAGAGTAATCTCCTCGATGACAAGTCGAATTTCTTGCATCAATCTGATTCCAGGCCTCGCGCCTGTAGCCAAGGCACCATGAGCGACTTACACCTTCGGAAATGCAAGGATCGACAGTGCAACCTCAGTGGTTGATAGAGAAGGAAGATAACATACCAAAACTTTTGTTTTGGATAACCTCAGTTCTGCTCGCCAAAAGAAAGGACGAATAACTTCCAAATGACCAGGAGCCGAACGAGCTAACATACAAGAGTCGGTGACTCTCACTAAGGGTTAATGAACCTCTTACATAACTGACTATGAGGACCCAACTTTTACTACACGACTGGTCGACAATCGAGCGTCCGGATTCAGAAAGAAGGTATACCAGGGTGAAATTGTGGGACAATGACTTGTTCTTAGACATGGGCAAAATGGCGCTTCCTACACAATGGACAAACCAGATCTACACGGGATACGAAATCTGGAGAATCTAGAAAATTTATGTCTAGGACCTTAGGGAACCCAGGACCAAACTCGTAAGGGTTTTACTTAGAACCCCCATCTGTCAACTCAATCAAACGTCATCAACTTGACAAACTTGTCATTTAAAAATCGAAAGTACTTAAATTTGCTTCCGTTGAAGTCTTCACTTTTACTTCTAATGAGTAGATATTGCATTTCTACTCCCCTCAAAGTAGTTGCATCACGTTGATTTCCTTCGCTGAGAGCGAACACATGTTTGTTTCGAATACTTGGTCGTTTCTTCAATATAGCAAACACACATTGCTTCATTTTCTTGGAAACTTATTTGCCACACATGCACCTTTTGCTACGCATGCGGTTTCATTTCGAATAAAGGTTTCATTAAAGCTCTGATATTACGTTGCTAAATCTAAACACTGGTTTGTGATTCGAATGACCTACATTCTTGTCATTGTTGACTCTTTTGTTATCAAGTCAACACATGTTCTTGAAACCCTTTTCTTTCAAGTTACATGTTTACTACCATGCCAAGATTCCCTTGTTGATACATACGTTTATTGTCGAGTTACGTTGAAACCAAGTTCAATTGCTTGAACTTATCCAATTCACATATTTGATTTAAGGCGCCATATGATGTATTGAGAGCATCATATTCTAATACTCTGGCAAAGATTCTTTTGTTTCGAGTCGTAGTAGATTTGGTTGGTCTACGACTCCACTAAAACGTTTGATCTATTTCGATACCTTGCGGTGATATTTTCACAAAATTGAAGCTTGCGCTAATTTGGTTACTCACCTCGTATACGAATTCAATTCCCTATTTAGTTGTTAACAATCCATTTGCGATCTCACAATCAAAGCGGTCTCAACACAATTGTGTGTTAAGACAATGGTACATATATTCATTCCATAAGCACAATGTACCTCCTAACGATTCCTTCGTTATCAATCAAATGCCTTGCGATGCTTATTACTTTTCATCTTCGATTGGAAACAGTGGTTCTTTGATATTCCGTATTTAATTGGAAACTCTGTAACATGGCATAAGTCAAATCTTCAGATTGTTTCGGTACACCTTCATCTGATCTCAAACACGGTGAACTTGTTCCATCACCGCTATTATGAAATTATGTCATTGCGACACCTGGTGGTGTCATTACAAACTTGTAGCTTGTGCTAATCATGGTCATCCGTTTCACACAAAACTACATCAACTATTGTTGACTTATCTTTTAAACATTTCTGATGCAACTACGAACCGTGATACACCAGATTCGCCTGTATTTCATTCAGCGTACCCTCAAATTGTAAGGATGTCAAAACCCTAAACTTTACCATTTATCTACTCGGGAGTTGACAGATCAATTTACTATTATATTTGAGTTATGGATTTTTGAAATTATAGCAGACGCTATGTTTCGTGATAACTCGTTTGCATGTTGCGATCGATCGTTTGAGAGTCTTATTAGTCAAGACTCCTCTTTGTGGAACCCCCCTGCTAGCTGGGTTACACTAGACTGTACGTCAAGTACGTCTTGTACCTCTGACATCAACTGCTATGAGCACGCACCTTTTAACCCTAGGATTCGGGTTGGTATATATTCTTGGACTCACCAAATGTGGATAAGGTTTGATTCGGGTTGAAGATTATCTACCTCGATACTATTTATATACATACACGTGTGACAAAACAATAAGGGGATTAAGGTGGTACAAATTTCGAGGACGAAATTTCTTTAACGGGGGGAGAATGTGACAACCCTCACCAAACCAGGTATCCGTACGAATTAATTAATATTTAATTACTGCTTAATTACTGTACTTACTTGCCATTATGGTTAAACTGCTACTTGAATTTTGATAAATACACATGCTTGCATCATACTTTATTAACTGTCACTCCATTTACTTACATAGGAACTTTAGTGACAAACTTGATGCATAAAAGCATAGTAGCACAATGAACGGATAACCCAGTAAACGTGCTGTCATAGCCAGCACCAGGAAGACACTGCCTCTAAGGCCTGTATGAGCCAGGAATAGTTTACTACACTAGTAGAGAGTGTAGGGAAATAATGGTTGTAGAACTGCGTCACTAGGTAATGGTTATAGTGACCGGATGTGCCTAAAACATGATTTAAACATAAAATTCTGCACTCTAACCCAAAATTCAGCATTCTAGCTAACTAGTAAAGTGCAAAAACATGGGAAAACAATGGTAGACACTTTCCAAGTGTCGGGAATTCCTTGTGTCACTAAAAATAATAATAAAGACACTTTAGAGACTTATTTAGCACTTTAACGGAGTAATATCCAACCATACAACCGGACTTTACCCGGAAACTAAAAATATTGTCATTGACACTGTTTTTCTTTTTCCGAGCCAGTTAGGATCCCCGAATACGCTAACACCCGTTATATTAAACTACACACTAGTAAACTATTTAAAGTTCCTAATTAACTAAACTAAATGTAACTTACTTAAGCTAGTTGAAATCCAACCATGTGCCCACCCCCTCCAACGAACGTTTCCCCCATGAGGGACACACCACACATTTTCGATTATTATATTGATGGGTGTCTAATATCCACTAAGCATATTACCTAGTGGTTTATTTAGGATGGATTGGTTAATAAATAAGAACAAGGGTCCACTACATTCATTCTAACACTTAACAAAAAAAATTTTGCATTTCTTTCTCTCTTGCCTTACTTACGGCCGAGAGCTTTCACAACACATCCACCAACATCTTTCAACCTTGATCAAGTCATTCTACATACACTCAAGTGTGTTAGAGTTCATACAAGGAGACCCGGTGCTTACGGATTCACAAAGACCTCACCACAACGCTATTAACCACCCATTTTTCGTCTAGTTTCTTCCCTAGCCTTGAGCTAGTTGTAAGTGTTTCTAATCACCTTCTTGATCTTGTCTAGAGTGGTTAATAAGAGATTCGTCGGATAAAAATCATGAACATGTAAGAACAAAATTAAAAGTTTACTAAAAGTGATGAACTTGGTGGTTAATAAGTAAATATTAGTGTAAAACTTTTGGATCTTGTTTTGTGATGATTATTTTATGTTGTTTGATGCTAGTAGTAGTTCGGATCGTCATCTAACCCGGCTAAGTCGTGTTCATGGAACATGAACTAGTGTATGTTAAAGTGTGAAAGTGATTAGATGATGAACTCTACTACTTATAACCATGAACTTGTGTAAAAGTGATTTGTCTTGTAAAATGGAGTTCTAAACTAGTAGATCTACGGATCTACAAGTGGTATTTTCAAAGAACCAAGTGTCAAAAGAAATCATATTTTTTTTAAAGCCGGATCTTTCCTAAACAAAGGTGATTTTTATGAACACACAAGTGTGTAGACACTTGTGTAACAAAAAGTTTTAACAAAGAATTATTTTTGTGATTTTTGACAAGAAGTTTAGAAATGTATTTTCTTTAAAAACTAGATCCTTAAGAAACCGAGTTATTTATAAAAAGATCTATTAAAAAAATATATATATATATATAATAATGGAAAGTTACTACATAAACCACAAGTTCATGTGTTTTGCGATTTATATCTATTTTGACTATTTTGATGATGAAACTTGGTTGATGTTGGGAACATTGTTGATTGGATTTTTAAAAGAAAATGATACGCTAGAAAGCGTGGCCACCTCCAGTTACAGAGGAAACTCTGGCGAAATTTTTACAGAAATATAACACTTGGAAAATATTTTTACCCCAAGTGTTATGAGTATATTTTTTTAACTTGTTTTCCCAAATAACTTTCGCCACGATTTTTATTACAAAACTTCCAAGTGTCGGAGGTGGGATTTTCACAAAATAAAATTTGTTAAAATAAATATTTGGGATATATATATTTTTTCATAACAACACTTGTGAGATTTCCATGATTATTTTGTGAACTATACAAATATTATTTCTAAGTAAAAATAATATTACTGGAATATACCGAATATTAACGATTCCAAAATAATACGAACGCCTTCACAATGAATATTTAAGTTACACCGGTATTATTAATACCACCCGAACCTTACAACGTAACTTACGTATTTTTAGTAAATACTCATAAGTGTATATTTTGACAAGGATATTATGTTGGAAAATTATGTGGAATAAAATATAATATTTTTGGGAAAAATATTTATATTTTGGAAATAAAGTATTTTGGGCAAATGAAATAAAATGTATTTTATTAAGTGAGACTTAATAATATATTTCGAAGATATACGAACATGCATGTATTAAAGCCCCATCATTGGGAAGGAATATATTTACCAAATAAATACCAAGTGCAAAAATGAAATAGTTGTCTAACTATTTCACAAAAACTTAAACCTTAAACTAAGGCATGGCCGTCCGTCTAATAGAAGTTAGTACGTGTAGGTCGTCGCACCGCAGGTTGACAGAGAGATACTTTTAGAGACGCACTTCAGTGAGTTCATGTCCCCCTTTTCTCTTAACTGTTTTCAGTTTTCTAAACTGCGGGGGTGAAATACATGTTACTTGATTACGAATACTTTATAAATGGTATGGTTAGCATAAGGATGTTTACTACTTAAGATCATGTGAGTGGGTAGGCGGAAACTTGAGGCCATTAATCCTCAGGGTAGGACCGAGGGACAGTGGCGGTAGATCTATCTGGGTGTAGCGAGCCCAACCCCTGAGCCCGCCTAATGGACCAGGTGGTGACTTTGTACCCATCGCGAAATCTGCTAGGTTTGAGTCTTCCTACTTGCACTTCACACATATCAATGGCCTTGCAAACCATTGGTGATCTCTTTTTTCTTATTTGCTACATACCAGGATTTTTATACTTACAAAGGTTTTACACACACTCACTACACATGAACTCGCTCAACTTTATGTTGACTTTTCAAACTACATGTATTTTAGGAAACTAACGGATCTGGCACGGTATGCACATATTTTCTAGCTGCGTTCGAATAAAGAAGTCATCCAGGGTTTAGAAGGTGTAACCCCTTCCTGGACGGGTTACATATCCCTAAACCTAGTATTGTTTTAAAGTCTTTTGATAAGTTTTTATGAACTCATTTAAATCAAGTCAAGGTTTGTAACTTATTTTGTGATTGTTGAAAATGGGATTTTCTGAACTTTATTATTGGATGAATATCACATGTTTTTATCATATAACATTGTTATGATTGTTGCTATGGTATAAGAAGTCATACCAATTAACCCACGCTTCCGCAAAAGCCAGGGTGTGACAACTACTTTTCTGTCTTGTTTTTCAAGATTTGCATTTCTCCAAAACTCTCTCTGGGTTTGCAAGTAAATGGGAGCATCTACTGTCAACAAAGTTTTGTACTTTGATGCAGATAGTGTATCAATGATGGAGTCGAAGGTGTGGTTATCGGTAGGTTTTGTGAGGAGACCCACGTAGTTATGAGGTGATTTGTATGGGATTTCAATGGTTTCTTCGGTCGTTTGAGCGACCTCTTTTGCAGATGATGGTGATTTTGGTTTAGCTTTTGATTTTGATTTTGACTTTGTCATTTTGATGAAGAAGAATCGGAGAATGTTTTGAGAAGAAAGGTTGGAAACTGCTTTGAGAAGAGAAGTTTGGAATTCAATTCGACAGTGTAAAACCCTGTTTTGGGGGTTTAGGGCAAGGTTTTATTTAGGGAAAAAGTGGTCGCTGATGTGGTAGCGGTTATTTTGATCTGAAGGCTAAAAATTGACCACGTGTCAAACACCGATGAAATGGATGAAGGGTGGAGAACAGTTGTTTTAAGAGCCACTGATGAATCAAGCATCAGTGGTTACAACGGTAATAATGTGAAAACAGTGGAAGATTTTTACTATCAGTGGATTGTATATCAGTGGATAAGACACTGATTTTGAGTATCAGTGCTTGTCTTAGCAAAATGAGGAATCAGTGGTTGACTTTCAGCAGTGGATAGTATTTAGTGATCAGATGTTTGAACAAAACAGTGATTAGGGTAAACGATACAGATTTGAAGAACAAATATTTCAGCAACTGTTTTGAGAATTTTCATTCAAGGTTTTTGCCACATATCAATTTTGAAGAACAGTGGTTAAGTACCCCAGATGATGAAAACTTTTTACTAAGGCATCTCATTATCGTTTAATATTCAAATTAAAACATGAATACCTCAGTAGTTTAAGCACTGTTTAGCAATCAACCTTTGATGTTTAAAACAACCCTGAAAATGACATGACCTTGACATATGTACCTTTTCCTCTTGACCCATTTATGAGGACAATAATACCAACAAAAATAAGGTATTATATCCTGACAGGTAACAGAAACTATCGCCAACAAAAACAAGCAAAAGTTCAAAATACATTATTCAAAAAAAATGAACAATATATCCTGGTTATTTGAGAAAATCCTTTGAAGAAAAAAAAAAGATTAAAGGATTTTCTGAAAACAGCATCAAAGAGGATCTGGTAAACTTTTCAATAAGATACGTGATCATATCATTCTTAAGTTTAACAAAATGGTCAGTGGTTTGGCAGTAGTTGGTAGAACATTCTGAATACGTTCTGACCACTGTATGGTACCATTTTCTTTGTCAGTTGATTGCAAACATGAGGACACATGGATGAGAAAAAAAAATTTCAAGTCCTCTTTGGAGTTCATTCACCGGAATCAAAACCTTTTCCTGAGCAAGTGGATGCACACAGTTGCTTAATGATTATTATTACTCTAAACTATGACTCATAAATGTTTTATGTTTATACTCTTTTCTTTTGACTTGAAAAGTTTTGAGATAAACACACTTCTGAGTTTTTGTGAATTTTCTTCTTCCCTTTTTACCCTTCCCAATCATAGTATTGAAATACTTACTGAGGGGTATTTATTGAAGGAATACTTCTTCCAGAATCATTTTGTAGTAATTTTTTGAGAGATTTGGTCATTTCTGCACATGCTTATGCCAACCTTCTCATTACCTATGATCTGGACATTTTTGACTCCTGATTTTCTTAATGTATTTTAACATAGTTGATTTTGTCCTTTTGAGGAACTCAACCTGTTTTCAACACATAAGATCTGAATGACTAAAGTTTTAATTTCCCTCTTTTATGATATCAAAAACACTAATGTTTTAAGAACATAGGTTTTTGTTAATCTGAGGTTCATACTTTAGCATTTAGTGAAAACATCACAAATATCAAAACAACAATTGAAATCAATTTTGAAAATATCGAACGATCCCATAATTTATCAGATATTTTACAGATCTGAAAACTATGAGTGACTTGTGCATGATATCATTTGTTGCGTGAAATTTGTGTGTCATATGACATCTTGGTTGATTTACAGAGTTTCTGAATAACCATTTTGATCATGATTCACTCGTTACTCTGTTTTTCAACTGAATACAACCATCCTTAGTATCAATGAATTTTGAGCCGAACTGTTATGTCAAATTGATTGTTAGATCGAATTTGACTGTCCAAGCTCTGATACCAATTGTTAGGATCCGAGGCTCTCATGATTGTGCTTGTTTGTGATGTTTGAACAAATCAAATAGATATGAGCAGTTTTAAGTTCAGCGGAAATGGATAACAAACTTTTTAAAGACAATCAAAGGAGAATATAGTTTGATAAACAATTGCTTTTTCATAGAGTCGAAAGATTACATTAAAAGCAAAAGGTTACAATGCAAGCTTACAGACTAAAACTCCCCCTCAGCCTGATACTCCAGGGTTAGCTGCACAAGATGAAAGGATTGAATTGAGGAGAAGAACTCACTCAAAACAAATCGAATATAACAGTATAGAGTACTGTCATATTTATAGGCAAACCAAACTACTGATGTACCTCAGCTGACGTCACCATGATAGTGACATCTAACAGCCTAACAACCTATAAACACTGATCTATACAAAACTACTGATGTCTAACAACTGATTGATAATACAATACAAAACAAGTCTAACACTGTTCACGTTCCACTGTTGTAGCCTAAGCACTGATTACTTGAACATCAGTGCTTTCTTCAAAAGGTGATCAGTCTTTGAATGAGCAGTGCTTGGATCTTCAGCAGTACTTAAGAGACAGCAGTAGATAGAGCTCAGCGTTTGCCTTTTAGCAGTCTTTAGTTGTTTCATCAGTGTTTGGTTCATCAGTTGTTCCTCTGAGAAGTGTTTAGAGTGTATCAGCAGATAGGTAGCCACTGTCAAGGGGAGAGCTTAGTGTAAACATCTGCTTATTGTGAATCCACTGTTGTGATCAGGTTTTGGCTTTACATTATCTGTTCCTCTGGTAGGGTTCAATCCCAACATAACCCCTGAAATCTTGTTTGAAAGGTCCCTTATTCTGAGATACTAGGTCTTTATGCTCAGTGATATCTGGGGTATTATCCTGGGACTTCTGCTGTATGGAAATACTGACCTAGTCCCCTGATAATACTTTCTGCAAAATGCTTGAAACATTGCATCGCCCTCAGCAAGCTGATGAAACAATAAAATTGATAGTCGATGCTGTTGTAATCAAAAGATCCTCTAAAGGGGACACACCAAAAGTCGAAGCCATCATCTCTTTGCTTATACGGAAGTATCGACCTGAGCTCTCACGGCCCTCGCACATGACCCCTTTACAGATATCATCTGTGGTATACTCACATGTAAGACTGAATATTGGGATCTGGATACGGGAGTATATTCAAGTAGTGGGACACACGGATAAGTTTAAGTATCTAAGACACTAACTGCGTATCTCGAAACAGCTGAAAAATTGTGTGAAAATTTAAGAGGACAAACATACTGACAATCTAAGTAAATTGTTTAGAACTTATAATGAAATCTAGTTTAATGGTGTTGTTGATATGTCTCAGAAACTGATATGATCCTCTTGCACGAACTCACAAAAAATATTGTCTGTAAATATTCTATTTCTGTATTTTTGTTTACAAGTGGTGTTAGTTACTTTCTTTCAGAAAATTCAAAAAGATTTTCGAAAACCGGTGTTGAGAAGCTGATTTTCGAAATTTAAAGTGCTAAACATGAAGAAGAGGTTTGGGAGAGAGGAGGTGAAGTTGTTAAGGTTGCTTGAAAAAGAGCCAGTAAAAGATCATGTATATAAAATCATTACTATAGTTTCCGGCAAAAGTTTCTAAAAGTTTGAAGATTTAATCTTTAAAGAAACTTATGTGTGGGTAGAGATTGTGTAGGTTAAAGTGTGCCAGGTGATGATCTTGTGCTGAAATAGAGCCAAGTAACGATCTTGGTATGAATCGTGAAGTTGTGAATTCCAGACTACGATCCCAGCAGATTGAGAGGGGGAGTCTGAAGACACCGTGTCAACATCTGAGAGAGTGGAGTTTGTTGATGATGAAGATAGAGATTGAGGATTCTTGAAATGAAAAATACTTCAGAGAAAGATTGAAGACTGATAAAGAATGTAGATTGATAATCGAAGACTCGACACTGAAGTCTCCTTCAACATCCGAGGGGGAGTTTGTTGGTGCATTACGTCTTATATCGAGTCTAGGGTCGTATAGGTTAGAACATGGCACGAAATACTAGAAATATGTGATTGTATAGGTTTCGCTTATGTGTCAGTGTCATAGTTTCGCTTATGTGTTCCAGCCTAGTTTCGCTCATATGTCAAATGTGAGGTTTCGCTCTTGTGTCATGTCAGTATGAGCGAAACCTGTTGACCTATATATATGTGGTCATTCAAGCGAAACTAGGTAGAGAAGTTGTATGTGTTTTCTTCCGGTGAGCCACGAAGTGCTGCCGAAGTGATGTCAGAGTTTGTAAACGTTATCAAGATCAATACAACAACAATTAATAGTGAATCCGGCTGAAATCGCACCAAATAATTAATTTCCGCCTCTTGATTTGGATCGGAATTCTTCTGATCGACTCAATCAGGGTCGAAAACGATCCTACATAGTAGCTGAAAGCACGGAAGCTTGAAGCAAGGGGGAGCCTTAAGACAGAGTTAAACTAAAGGGGGAGCTACAGAAACTGAAAAGCAATAGCCAAGGGGATTTATGATAAAGATTGGGAAGTCTGTGGTGCTGACAATGTCAACATTTCTAATAGCCTCATTAAGAAACGAAAGCTACAAGATTGACTGCAGCAATATCCAAGGGGGAGTCATACTGCATTCACAGACTCCCCCCCCCCCTGATATAAAAAGTTCACAATTAAATTTAATAATATGCTTATAATATATAAAAAACGTCCAAGTTAAGAAACATCAATTAAATAACCAATTTAAAAAATTCAATAAATGCGTATACGTTTTCATTTCACGTTGTTTATAAGTCTAGTGTAATACACGAGATTAAAGAAGACAGTTTTCTCTTATTGTATGTCCCGAGATGGAATTTTTTTAAGGCAATCGCTATCCATAGTTAGTTTGTTTTAAAAACAACTAGTGTTTTCGCATGGTTTGTACGTGGTTTTTTTCTAGAGTCAAATATAAAGATGGACTTAAACTGTTGATTGCTGAGAAAGATGGTAATCTTCCGAGTAAGACATCTAATGTTGTTTACATAGAAGTTTTCGAGATTCATAATTTGTGTTAATAGATTTCTAAATAGTAAATATAACATTAATTTGTAATTTTTCGTTATTACATGTAATGTAATATATAATTATATAATTATATATATATATATTGATTTCGAGTGATGATGAATAGTAACTTTATTTTTATAATAATATATAGTTTTTTTTATGATTTTATGATTTTATTATTTAATATATTATAATAGTTTATTATTATATTTACTTTAATAACATATTTTTTCTTTTTTAAAAAACATATATTTCATTTACCTTTTTTTAATAATTGTTTTTTTTTTCTTTTTTTAACATATATTAATTTATTGATTAACTTGTTACTTCTTTAATAAGTTACGTTTATAACTTTTTTCTAAAAACTTAAGTACGTAGTTGTCTTTGATTTCTTTCCCTGACATTCCGCTATAAGTTTTGTTAAAAAGAAGGTTATACTCAAAATAAAGTATTTATTTGGTATCATAAAACGGTACGATGATAAACTAAATCGTTCTAATGGTTTGACTTTCTAAACAACATGCTTTATTTTCAAATCACGTTTGTTTTACATTATCATTTACTCGGTTTCGCCGCAACGTGCGATATAAAAAAAAACTAGTTATTTATTATTAATGTTTTTTCTATTGCATCATTTTTGGTATTTAACTCCGTGTAGTATGACTTTCTTGTATTAGGCTACCGCACTCCCCAAATTAGAGACCCCCGTTGCCCTACTCAGGCCAAACTATGTTGTCTTAACTGAGCCCACACTGGCTTTAGAGTTTGGCTTGGGCGTTCCCCCGGGGAAACCATATCGCCGACTGCTACTTGATAGACGTTGTGCCACCACAAGAGCTGAACACTCTCTGGCGTAACACACGGTGAGCCAAAACCACGGGTGGACTCATGATAGAATCTGGTACCTCTGCAAGGAGGCTAGACACTATCTATCATTTTCTAATCCACCAAAGTGACACAAGTGGGGATTGAACTTGAGTCTCCATTAGAGAACCCAAGCCTCCCTACCAATAGGTCAAAAATGGTGGATTAAATTTAGTTTATTATATTTGGATACTTCACTTTATAATAAAGTAATTAACTTTTTAACAAAATATTAATATAAGAGTAAATTACAAAAATCATCCTTTATGTATGCTACTTATTGCAAACTGTGTCCTTTGTCTTTAATAAGTATATTAAACATACCTAATTCTCTTAAACCCTTGCACGTTATGTCCTTTGACCCTAACTCAGTTAATTTTCATAGTTAAATTTGACCAATTGGACCCCACATGAGGGTACTTTAGTCATTTACCTTAAATATTAAAATAAATAATAATAAATACATTAATTATTTTTAAAAAAGATGATACATTTGTACATATATACACACATAATTCTCTCTCTGTATCTCAATTCTATCTCTCTCTCTAACTTCCCATCCACCCCTACCTACTCCCACCGGCCACCACCACAATCACCATCACCAACACGCATCTGCCACCACACCCACCAGCAACCACCAACACCACCATCCATCTGCCACCACCCCCACCTATTCCCACTGGCCACCACCACAACCACAACCACCGTCACCACCACCCACATGCTTGAGGGTTTTCAAGCAGCAGTCATCACTCAACCGGTGCGACAGCAAGTAACGGCGGCGAACACCATCACATCTCCGTCACCATGGGTCGAATGCACAGCAAAGGAAAAGGTATTTCTTCATCAACCAAGCCATACAAGAGGAATCCTCCAAGCTGGTTGAAGATCTCCGCGCAGGATGTTCAGGACAACATCTGTAATTTTGCAAAGAAGGGTCTAACACCATCACAAATTGGTGTTATTCCTTGTGATTCTCATGGTATTGCTCAGGTGAACAGTGTGACCGGAAGCAAAATTCTCAGAATTCTCAAAGCACATGGGCTTGCGCCTGAGATTCCCGAGGATTTATACCACCAATTCTCCTTTATCGGTTTTGATTCTATAACCACTATCTTCATCTAGGGAACATAAAAATCCAATCTTGATTATGGGTTTCTTGATTATGGTCAGTAACTTTGATGAGGTTTTCGATGGGGATATAATTGATGTACAATTTTGATGGGATTTGGGATGGGGATATCACAGAGGGAAGAGAGAGATAGAGATAGATTGATAGAGAGGGGGAGAGAGTATAAGTGACTGGTTGAAAAAGAGGGGTTGAATTAGGGGTTTAGGGTTTTAGTACAGGGAAAACAAGTGGATAGGTTAAATGACTTATATGCCCTCACGTGAGCCCCATGTGACATGAGTTAACAAGAAAAATTAACTGAGTTTGGGGTAAATGATATAACGTGCTAGGGTTTGTAAACATTAGGTATGTTTACTGTACTTATTAAAAACAAAAGACATAATTTGCAATAAGCAGCATACATAAAGGACGATTTTTGTAATTTACTCTTAATTTAAAAAGTGACTCATTGACAAATACCATGCATGAATTTATTAAAAAGTAACCGATATCTAAAAGTTGATGGTTATGAGAATGCTATTAATGAAATAGCATTTTCTTCATAATATCTTATTAATTATGATTCGTAAATTCTACTATAAACAAATTTGAATGTTTATTACTATTACTATTACTATTCTTATTTAAAACCCAAACAAAAAAGTGTCTTCTGCATAATCAAAATAAAGTTATATAGCCATTCAAATATCACAATTGTTTTGCAACAACAACAAAATCAAAAAATTACAAAAAAAAAAAAAATCAAAACAATACAAAAAAAAAAAAAACAAGAGGTGGTTTTAGAATTCTAGGGGGTTGTTTTTAATTAACACGACGCAGGTTCCTGTGGTTGTTCATCCATACCCTAAAAACCTGTTTAGTGACCCCGATGGCCATGCAAAATTCTAAAACCATCTCTTCATCTTTCTTTAGCAACTTCCATCCTATTTTTTCAGCAAATGATAGCATTTCTTTCTTTTGATTGTCCGAAAACTTTGATCGGACTCTTTTAGTCCTCCGATTATTTATTATGGGTTGTGGGTGTAAGCTTGTAGGTGGGTAGTAGGATGAAATTGGTGATGGAGATAGTGGTGGTGAACTTGGAGTGTTGTTGCTCCTTGGCATGTCGGAGGTCTGTGGGCGATGGAGGTAATGCGGTAGGAATGGGTACTGGATGACATGATTGTATGGTGGGTAGTGGTGTTTAGTTTGATGATGGAAGCTGCGATGACAACCACAAGCATTGCAGTATATATAACGTGAAGCGGATGTGAATGAGGGCATAAATTCTCCACATCCGTCAAGAACATGCTTACCTTTGCTAGCGGCATAATTCTTGTTACATTTGCCGTACGCGAATCCCATTAGTGGCGATGGTTGGTAGACACCAATAGGTGGCTCAACTGCAGAACCACCAACGTTGGTGGTGGCAGTGGTTGGTGATGGTGGTAGGAAGTCCATAAGTACGCTTGGATTTGGGTAAGGATGTATGTTTGGATTTGGGTTAAGGATGGAGTAGGGAGGGGTGGGTATTTATGCATGGAATAGTGATATGATAGTAAATGAGAATTAATGACAAAGAGACAAAAACAAAAAAAAATGATGAATTTCTTTTTTGTTAAAATCCGTATTAGCAATTTAATATATAACTAATTAATGGAAAATAAAACGAAATCAATGTGACCCCGCGCTTCGCGGCGGATTTTGTCTGTAAAAGAGCGACGTTATTTTCGTGTTATCTTTAGACTAATTTGTTAATGCAGCTAATATATCAATTTTCAATGACCAATTTGTTAAGCAATTTGAAAACCATATTTCAATGACATTTATCAACATAAATAGTGAATTATTATTTACTGTGTATTTTGTCAGTTAAAAAATGACTCCATACAAAAATCTATTAAATTTTAATTTCATGAAAAGCAAATAGAAAGGAGCTACATATGTACTTGATTAACAATTCAAATCACTTAATCTACCAGTAATTTTTATTTTAAAAAAACTAAAACAATATTGTATCTATAACTTAATAAAAAGGTATAGTATAATTAGTGTGCTGACTTAATAGCAGTTAAAGAGGCTATTGGACAAGTGTCCTACAGGGGGCAAACGTAGACCAATCAAGAAAAAAGAAACAAAAAGGGGGGAAAACATAAAAAAGGCAAAAACCAAAAAAAAAAAAAAAGAGAAGCATCACTAGAAACATAAAAGACAAAAACCAAAAAACCAAAGAAAAAAAAAAAGAAAAGCAAATCACTAATGTTCGCTACAGTGATTTTGCTTTTGAAAATTGTTATATATAATAATAATAATTATAAAACTACTTACTTCTATACCTCTATAGTCATCTTAAGAGAATTTGGTCGCATGCCTAATTCCATACGTGTATCGTCATTTTACCCCATGGATGTTATATCCGTAAATGCATTGTTTATGCAAACCAAATAGTAACTGTATCCAACACCGATATACTTAATTAACTGAAAAATGTTATCTAGGTTCGTAGATGTGTGTCGCATATCACCCCCTTCTGATCGTGTATGATAGTTGTATTTTTCCTATAAAATATCTGAAGATGTCGACAAAAATCTCATTTAAACCGGTACTTGTTCTAAACTCATGTTATAAGAGAGCTTTTGGATCACTAGACCAATTGATTTATCTGCTTGGTTCGTTATATATGTATCAACTACTTAAAGTGGTGATATGTGTGATTTTACAACCTAACTGTTGGTAGATAGGTTATATGATAAATGATCAATGGTTAGGTGTAGCTAGTGTGAGATAAATAGAAGCTCGTAGTTCTACATGTCACACTATAGTTTAAACTTTAAAGAGACATTGTTTATAATCTAGGCATCTCAAACTACATAATATAAGTTAGCGGATTAATTGACGTTGCAAAACGGCCTAAACTTGGGGGTCTCATTTGTTGGATTTACTCTTTGACATATAATTCTTAGACCATAAATTTCATAAATACGCAACAAAAAACTTTAAACAAACATCTGTAACTAAACACATGGTCAAAATATAACATTCATTGAAACCAACACTGAAGAGCTCACGAACTATCCAATTTTAATGTGATGCTCATACTAAAAGTCAGTTATACTGAGTGAGTTCTTGTTTAATATGTGTCGCAACCCTTGTTCCCTAACAACCGGGAACGAGCGGCCGCGACCAGTTTGGGTGGTATCCGTGTTTTATCCATTTTGGCAGCGAAAATTTCATCAGGACCGTAGTTAGGAAATTATTTATCAGAGTAAAATACCACGCTTTTAATATATTAAACACATGGGAAAAACCCAAGTTTCAAGTACACACATTTTCATAGGGGTAAATCCTATTTTATTTAATAAAACATCTCTTTATTTTTAGGTAACTTTATTGCCACTTTTCTAAGCCTTCAGTGCTGTCCAGCTGGCTTCTATTTGGCTTTCACATTTTGTTACCTGAAACACGTTTAAAAACATTTTGTCAGTGGAAAATACTAGTGAGTGAATCCCATTTTAATCAAGTTTAATAAAGACCATTGTACAGTATTGAGGGCGATCGCGCAATTACATTTGTTTCCATCTATTCAATTACCACCCACGGTACTGTCAACCCGACTTGTGGTCATGTTACTCCTCGCAAGGCAGTAACAAATTTTGTATACAAAACCCCAACATACCGATGATAATTGTAGAAACAAATACTAAATAACTGTTTAATATATTATTAATTGTGTGAGGTTTTGTAAAAACAATTTGCAAAAAGGAGATTACTCACATTGCTGTCTTAGGTTTTCTGTAAGGGTTTCCTGGTGATTATCTATAATTTACACAAATACACACGTGTTAGTATAATAACCCAATATTTATATTAATGATACCCTCCCCGAGACGGCATTCCAATGACTACGTCGGGCAGAACCACGACAATCGTTACGGAACCCTGGATCAATCGGGCAGCGTATCTAATACGTAACCGGGGTTATGATACTTACAATGGAGCAGAACTTCGTTATTTAGGGGGTATTATACCCGAAAATTATAATTGCTATTCAGAAATTAGAGAGGGAGCTCGAGAGATGAACGAATTCGACTGAAGACTGGAGGTCTCCATTTATAGGGCCAGATTTCGAGTTTTACGCGGCCCGCGTAAGACGTAGCTAAGGGCTACGCGACCCGCGAGGCTCCCTAGGGTAGGCCCTAAGGTTGCTGATTCGGAACAAAGACTCCACACGCGTTATGCCACATGGCACCTCAGGGTGCGACCCTGGTCTCAAGCTGTCGTGGCCCGCGTAGCTCAAGGGGATGGCTTACGCGCCCCGCGAGAGACCATAAAAACTTGTTTTTATTTTATTTTTATAAAAATAAAGGTATCGCGAGTCCGTTTTCGCGTATGGGGTGCATTTTAAGACATATTGAGATATTTTAATATATATTAGGGGTGTCGGAAAATATTTTGGAGGGTTGTTATATCCTCCCCACCTTGTTTTAGAGCTCGTCCTCGAGATCTATTGAAATAAGTGTGGATATTTCCTTTGCATTTCCGATTCAAGCTCCCATGTGTATTCTGGTCCTATTTTGGAGTCCCATTTCACTTTGACCAGAACTAATCTCTTGTGCTTGAGGTTCTTAACTTTCCTGTCTTCAATTTGTAAAGGTCTTTCTACAAATTTTAACTGCTCATTTACCTCTATATCTTTAAGAGGTACTATCAGTGATTCATCAGCTAAGCATTTCTTGATATTAGATACATGAAATACATCATGTATCCCTGCCATTTCCTCTGGCAGTTGTAGCTGATAGGCTACAGGTCCTATTCTTCTAATAATCTCAAAAGGTCCAACATACCCGGGACTTAGCTTTCCCCTCTTGATGAATCTTACCATTCCTTTCCAAGGAGAGACTTTTAATAATACCTTGTCTCCTACCTGAAATTCTAGTGGCTTCCGTCTGTTATCAGCATAACTCTTTTGTTGATCACGTGTGGCTTTCAATCTTTCCTTGACTTGAATGATCTTGTCAGTCGTTTCTTGTACTATCTCAGGTCCAGATAGATGCTTTTCCACAATTTCTGCCCAACAGACTGGGGTTCGGCACTTTCGTCCATAAAGTGTTTCGAATGGTGCAGCATTGATACTTGTGTGATAACTGTTATTATAAGTAAATTCTATTAATGGTAAGTGATCGTCCCAATTACCTCCGAAATCAATTACACAAGCTCTAAGCATGTCTTCCATTGTCTGAATTGTCCTTTCGCTTTGTCCGTCCGTTTGAGGATGATAAGCTGTGCTTAGATTTACCTTGGTTCCCATTGCTTTTTGGAAACTTGTCCAAAAATGAGAGGTAAAACGACTATCTCTGTCAGAAACAATTGATAAAGGAATTCCATGTAATGAAACTATTTCATTTACATACAACTTAGGTAATTGTTCCATACTGAAAGTTTCCTTCATTGGTAGGAAATAAGCTGACTTAGTTTGCCTGTCTATAATCACCTAGATTGTATCATTACCTTTTCTTGTTTTGGGTAATTTGGTAACAAAATCCATTGTTATCAATTCCCATTTCCAAACAGGCATTTCCAACTGTGTAACAAACCTGAGGGTTTCTGGTGTTCAACTTTAACTTGTGAACAAGTTAAACACTTAGAAACATAAGCTGCTATATCCTTTTTCATTCCTATCCACCAAAAATTCTTTTTTAAATCCTGATACATCTTATCACTTCCAGGATGCATCGTATACTTAGACTTATGGGCTTCTTCTAATATACGGTGGCGTAGGTTTCCTAATTTAGGTATCCACATTCTTTTCTTATGGAATCTCCAAATTCCATCTGTTCCTTGTTCTAATTCCTTGATCATTCCTTTTAATTTTTCAGTGTCATCCTTGATTACTGATTCTTGTGCTTTTCTAATTTGCTCATTTAAATCTACTTGTAGATTTAACTGAAGAGAACGTATCCTTTTTGGCTTTTCATGATACTTCCGACTTAAAGCATCAGCCACTACATTCGCTTTTCCTGCATGATACTGGATATTGCAATCATAATCGCTAAGAATTTCCATCCAGCGTCTTTGCCTCATATTTAGCTCTTTTTGCCCGAAGACATACCTTAAACTCTTATGATCAGTAAAAATGGTAAACTTACTACTGTAAAGGTAATGTCACCAAATCTTAAGGGCAAAAATTATAGCTCCTAATTCTAGATCATGGGTTGAATAGTTTTCTTCATGATTCTTAAGTTGTCTAGATGCGTAAGCTATAACCTTTTGTCGTTGCATCAATACACATCCATAACCTAACTTAGAAGCGTCACAATAGACTACAAAGTCTTCAGTTCCTTCTGGTAACGCTAGTATGGGTGCATGGGTTAGTCTTTGCTTAAGAATTCTAAAGGATTCTTCTTGTTTTGGTCCCCATTCAAACTTTACAGACTTACGAGTTAACTTAGTTAAAGGAATGGCTATTCTAGAAAAATCTCGAATAAATCTTCTATAATAACCGACCAATCCTAAGAAACTTCTAACCTCAGTTGGTGACTCAGGGGTTTTCCATTTAGTAATTGCCTCGATCTTGGTGGGATCTACATGAATTCCTTCATGATCGACTAAATGTCCAAGAAACTGTACTTGTTCTAACCAAAACTCGCATTTTGAAAACTTGGCATAAAGCTTTTCTTTCCTTAATAAACTTAAAAGTGCGTGCAAATGCCTTGCATGACCCTCTTTACTTTTAGAGTAGATAAGAATATCATCTATAAAGACAATTATAAATTTATCTAAATATGGCTTACATATTCGGTTCATCATGTCCATAAATGCAGCTGGGGCATTGGTTAAACCAAATGGCATGATAGTAAATTCATAATGGCCATACCTTGTTTTGAATGCGGTCTTAGGAATGTCCTCTTCCTGTACCTTTAATTGATGATATCCTGACCATAAATCGATTTTCGAGAAAAATCGAGCTCCTTGTAATTGATCGAACAGATCGTCGATTCTTGGTAATGGATACCGATTCTTAATCGTGACCTTGTTCAATTCACGGTAGTCAATGCACATATGCATCGATCCATCTTTCTTTGTAATTGATCGAACAGATCGTCGATTCTTGGTAATGGATACCGATTCTTAATCGTGAACTTGTTCAATTCACGGTAGTCATTGCACATATGCATCGATCCATCTTTCTTTTTAACGAATAAGATCGGTGCTCCCCATGGCGATGAGCTCGGCTGTATGAATCCTTTCTCTAACAACTCATCTAATTGTTTCTTCAGTTCCTGCATTTTTGCGGGTGCCAAACGGTAAGGTGCTTTGGCAATCGGTGCTGTCCCTGGTAGCAATTGGATTCTGAATTCGACTTCCCTGTCCGGCGGTAGTCTTGGCAATTCTTCTGGGAATACGTCTGAAAACTAAGATACTACTGGAATATCTTTTAGTTCTTTTCCTTTAGTGTTAGTGATTATGGAAATCAAATATACTATAGATCTCTTTCTAATACAACTTGCTGTTTTCATCATAGAGATAAATTTCGTGGATCTATATGGCTTATCTCCTTTAATTGTGATCTTTTCACCCTTTGGTGAATTTACTTGAATTGACTTTTGATCACATAAAATATTGGCTTTATTGGCTATTAACCAATCCATTCCTAATACAACATCAAATCCTACCAGATTCATTGGGTAAAGGTTTGCAATAAACTTTTGGTTTAAAAATTCTATTCTTGCTCCCTGCAAGATTTCAGAAATCTTAATGGTTTCTCCATTTGCTGTCTCTACTAGACATTCTTGTGAGAGTTCAGTTAATGGTTGATTGAGAATTTTGCAAAATGAAGTATTAATAAAACTTTGGTTCGCACCAGAGTCAAATAATACTTTAGCAAAAACATCATTAACTAAAAACGTATCGGCTATCACGTCCGGAATCATCTTGGCTTCATCTGCCGTCAAAACAAATGCTCTATCATTTTTAGTCTTCTTGTTACCCATGGCTGGAACTAGTTTCGGACAATTCGGCTTGATGTGACCTTTTTCTCCACAGTTGAAGCATATTCCATTATTGGGTTTCCTCCTGCAGTCTTCTTCCTTGTGCCCTGGTATCTTGCAGAAATTGCAGTAAGTGGAGCATTTTTCAGAATGCTTTTTCTTGCAAGCCTTGCAGTAGGGTGTAGAGGTAGAACCTACATTCCTACGGTTGGAATTTCCATAACGAAATTCTTGGGTAAGTTTATGAGCTAGGTTCTTTCTCTAGTCTTCTTCTCGAGTTCGCACTAATTCATCTGTCAAGGTATTTGCTAGTTCTACAGCTTCTTCTATGGTTTGGGGTCTAGCTGCCTTGACTACATGCCTAATCTCCCCGATTAATCCCCAGATGTAACGGGAGATTAATACTAGTTTTGGTGATGAAAGGGTTGGCACTACTCTAGCATATTCAAAGAATGTAGTAGTATAACCCTTACTATCTACTCCAGTCATTCTAGGGTTTAGGAATTTATTTGCTATCTGTTCCTTTTCATTGGAAGGGCCGAATTTCCTTTCTACCATGTTCTTAAATTCCTCCCATTCCATATTGTAAACCCTATCACTTCCCCTAGACTGGAGGATAGTGTTCCACCATTCTAAGGCTGAGTTCTTAAATAAATTAGAAGCAAACATTATCTTATCTTCTTCCGCACATTTGGTTATTTTTAAACAGCCTCAGTATTTTCTATCCAGCGTAGAGTTGCAATGGGTCCTTCATTGCCTGAGAATTCTATTGGTTTGCAGGACCATAATTCTTTATAAGAACAACCATAAGGCATGGTTCTTTTTTTGAGAATGGGCGCTTGAAGTAAGGGTCCATTGTTTACGCTATGTTCCGGTTCAGTTGGTCGCTTACTGCTATGCTTACTTTTATTATCCGCTTCCTTAACAGTTTGAATAATAAATGGCATTGCATCTATTATTCCTTGTGCCACTATGTGTTGGATGGCACTGTTATCCACTTGGTTTCCATTGTTATTGTTGTTCGATTTCTCATTATTCGGGTTATTGTCGTTCTGGTTATTATCTTTCTGGTTTTCCTGGTTCACTTCGTTATCCATCTGAATTTTAAACATTTACCACGTATTAATATCACAAGATAATATTTAATATAACCAATCACATAACACGCATGTTGATCAAAAACGTCGATCATTGCAACTTACTTTTTTTTCTTATATAATATGCATCTAATACAAACCAGTACTGAAATTAAAAATTACAATACGACTTGAAATAAAGATTACACTACTAGTAGGCATCCATAGATATGATTTTTTTTAACATACACGCATATTATATATTATTATATTATTATTATTACTACTACCTCCACCATCACCTTCACGGATATGGATTCATCCAGAAATCCATATTGCGCTCGTCGTACTTCTAGACGAGTCGCTCTCCGACCTGCCTCATTCTCTCACTACTTTCAAAAATTTCTTCTCCGAAAGTTCGGAGCTCTTGCACATTTTCTGCACTCATTGAGCGTGCAGGTGCTGGGGCTGGGTTTGGAAATTGGGGTGCGGGTTCCTGGTACGGGTAAGGATTCTCTAAAATTTCCCTAATGAATTCATCATTATCATAGTAGGGATCTAGAGGGTCCAAACCTGAGTAAGATCCTAGATTCGGCATGGGTTCATTTTCTGCTATTGGGTATCGTTGCACATAATCCCTATTGTCATCCCACCATGGGTCGTAATCTGGGTCTAGGGGATTGGGTGCTGGTACCCTAGGCATCTCCTCTGGGTTGAAATCATGCATTTCGACTTGATTTTCAGGGTTGTTTTCTATTTCCATTGGTTGAGCGGGAAATAGAGGTATTGGTTGGGGTGCTATCAGTTGCTCCAGGTTAGGGTAGGCGGCTGTGGTTGCTAAGATATGGATGTTTGCTATACCCCTATTGAGCATGTCTTGGGTATGGGCACCAGTTTCTCTTTTAGCGGCTGCTAGGGCTCTCTGTTGTTGCAACTTTTTCATTCGTTTCCTACGTTCATGTGCTCCCCTACTGAACCATCCTCTCTTTTTAGGAGGGAATGGCTCTTCAGACTGAGCCTTAAACACGAATATACCTTCTTCATTATCAGCAGAATACCCTGAGAGGGCAGGCTGTGAAGAGGCGCCTTCGCTTCTAGGCGAACCGGACAACTGACGGTACGCGTCGGATGGTCCTTGGTCGCTCATACTGTAAACTAACAAATAGTCAAATAACACACAACAATTAAATGCAAAAATGCATGTAGTTCCGTAATTTATTTCCTAACACTTTGGATATTATCTTGGTGTCAGCAGAACTCTTCTGTGGCTGAATCAGTGGCTTAGCTCTGATACCACCTTCCGTCGCAACCCTCGTTCCCTAACAACCGGGAACGGGTGGCCGCGACCAGTTTGGGTGGTATCCGTGTTTTATCCATTTTGGCAGCGGAAATTTCATCAGGACCATAGTTAGGAAATTATTTATCAGAGTAAAATACCATGCTTTTAATATATTAAACACATGAGAAAAACCCAAGTTTCAAATACACACATTTTCATAGGGGTAAACCCTATTTTATTTAATAAAACATCTCTTTATTTTTAGGTAATTTTATTGCCACTTTTCCAAGCCTTCAGTGTTGTCCAGCTGGCTTCTATTTGGCTTTCACATTTTGTTACCTGAAACGCGTTTAAAAACATTTTGTCAGTGGGAAATACTGGTGAGTGAATCCCAGTTTAATCAAGTTTAATAAAGACCATTGTACAGTATTGAGGGCGGTCGCGCAATTACATTTGTTTCCATCTATTCAATTACCACCCACGGTACTGTCAACCCGACTTGTGGTCATGTTACTCCTCGCAAGGCAGTAACAAATTTTGTATACAAAACCCCAACATACCGATGATAATTGTAGAACACAAATACTCAATAACTGTTTAATATATTATTAATTGTGTGAGGTTTTGTAAAAACAATTTGCAAAAAGGAGATTACTCACAATGCTGTCTTAGGTTTTCTGTAAGGGTTTCCTGGTGATTATCTATAATTTACACAAATGCACACGTGTTAGTATAATAACCCAATATTTATATTAATGATACCCTCCCCGAGACGGCATTCCAACGACTACGTCGGGCAGATACACGACAGCCGTTACGGAACCCTAGATCAATCGGGCAGCGTATCTAATACGTAACCGGGGTTATGATACTTACAACGGAGCAGAACTTCGTTATTTAGGGGGTATTATACCCGAAAATTACAATTGCTATTCAGAAATTAGAGAGAGATCTCGAGAGATGAACGAATTCGACTGAAGACTGGAGGTCTCATTTATAGGGCCAAATTTCGAGTTTACGCGGCCCGCGTAAGACGTAGCTAAGGGCTACGCGGCCCACGAGGCTTCCTAGGGTAAGCCCTAGGGTTGCTGATTCGGAACATAGACTCCACACGCGTTATGCAACGTGGCACCTCAGGGTGCGACCCTGGTCTCGAGCTGTCGCGCCCCCGTAGCTCAAAGGGATGGCTTACGCGCCCCGCGAGAGACCATAAAAACTTGTTTTTATTTTATTTTTATAAAAATAAAGGTATCGGGGGTCTGTTTTTGCGTATGGGGTGCATTTTAAGACATACTGAGATATTTTAATATATATTAGGGGTTTCGGAAAATATTTTGGAGGGTTGTTATATCCTCCCCACCTTGTTTTACAGCTCGTCCTCGAGATCTACTGAAATAAGTGTGGATATTTCCTTTGCATTTCTGATTCAAGCTCCCATGTGTATTCTGATTCTATTTTGGAGTCCCATTTCACTTTGACCAGAACTAATCTCTTGTGCTTGAGGTTCTTAACTTTCCTGTCTTCAATTTCTGATTCAAGCTCCCATGTGTATTCCTCTATATCTTTAAGAGGTACTATCAGTGATTCATCAGCTAAGCATTTCTTGAGATTAGATACATGAAATACATCATGTATCCCTGCCATTTCCTTTGGCAGTTGTAGCTGATAGGCTACAGGTCCTATTCTTCTAATAATCTCAAAAGGTCCAACATACCTGGGACTTAGCTTTCCCCTCTTGATGAATCTTACCACTCCTTTCCAAGGAGAGACTTTTAATAAAACCTTGTCTCCTACCTGAAATTCTAGTGGTTTCAGTCTGTTATCAGCGTAACTCTTTTGTCGATCACGTGCGGCTTTCAGTCTTTCCTTGACTTGAATTATCTTGTCAGTCGTTTCTTGTACTATCTTAGGTCCAGATAGTTGCTTTTCCCCAATTTCTGCCCAACAGACTGGGGTTCGGCACTTTCGTCCATAAAGTGCTTCGAATCGTGCAGCATTGATACTTGTGTGATAACTGTTATTATAAGAAAATTCTATTAATGGTAAGTGATCATCCCAATCACCTCCGAAATCAATTACACAAGTTCTAAGCATGTCTTCCATTGTCTGAATTGTCCTTCGCTTTGTCCATCCGTTTGAGGATGATAAGCTGTGCTTAGATTTAACGTGGTTCCCATTGCTTTTTGGAAACTTATCCAAAATGAGAGGTAAAACGACTATCTCTGTCAGAAACAATTGATAAAGGAATTCCATGTAATGAAACTATTTCATTTACATACAACTTAGCTAATTGTTCCATACTGAAAGTTTCCTTCATGGTAGGAAATGAGCTGACTTAGATAGCCTGTCTACAATCACCCAGATTGTATCATTACCTTTTCTTGTTTTGGGTAATTTGGTAACAAAATCCATTGTTATCAATTCCCATTTCCAAACAGGAATTTCCAACTGCTGTAACAAACCTGAGGGTTTTTGGTGTTCAGCTTTAACTTGTGAATAAGTTAAACACTTAGAAACATAAGCTGCTATATCCTTTTTCATTCCTATCCACAAAAAATTCTTTCTTAAATCCTGATACATCTTATTACTTCCAGGATGCATCGTATACTTAGACTTATGGGCTTCTTCTAATATACGGTGGCGTAGGTTTCCTAATTTAGGTATCCACATTCTTTTCTTATGGAATCTCCAAATTCCATCTGTTCCTTGTTCTAATTCCTTGATCATTCCTTTTAATTTTTTAGTGTCATCCTTGATTACTGATTGTTGTGCTTTTCTAATTTGCTCATTTAAATCTACTTGTAGATTTAACTTAAGAGAACGTATCCTTTTTGGCTTTTCATGATACTTCCGACTTAAAACATCAGCCACTACATTCGCTTTTCCTGCATGATACTGGATATTGCAATCATAATCGCTTAGAATTTCCATCCAGCATCTTTGCCTCATATTTAGCTCTTTTTGCCAAAAGACATACCTTAAACTCTTGTGATCAGTAAAAATGGTAAACTTACTACCGTAAAGGTAATGTCTCCAAATCTTAAGGGCAAAAATTATAGCTCCTAATTCTAGATCATGGGTTGAATAGTTTTCTTCATGATTCTTAAGTTGTCTAGATGCGTAAGCTATAACGTTTTGGAGTTGCATCAATACACATCCATAACCTAACTTAGACGCGTCACAATAGACTACAAATTCTTCAGTTCCTTCTAGTAACGCTAGTATGGGTGCATGGGTTAGTCTTTGCTTAAGAATTCTAAAGGCTTCTTCTTGTTTTGGTCCCCATTCAAACTTTACAGATTTACAAGTTAACTTAGTTAAGGGAATGGCTATTCTAGAAAAATCTCGAATAAATCTTCTATAATAACCGGCCAATCCTAAGAAACTTCTAACCTCGGTTGGTGACTCAGGGGTTTTCCATTTAGTAATTGCCTCGATCTTGGTGGGATCTACATAAATTCCTTCATGATCGACTAAATGTCCAAGAAACTGTACTTGTTCTAACCAAAATTCGCATTTGAAAACTTGGCATAAAGCTTTTCTTTCCTTAGTAAACTTAAAAGTGCGTGCAAATGCCTTGCATGATCCTCTTTACTTTTAGAGTAGATAAGAATATCATCTATAAAGACAATTATAAATTTATCCAAATATGGCTTACATATTCGGTTCATCATGTCCATAAATGCAGCTGGGGCATTGGTTAAACCAAATGGCATGACAGTAAATTCATAATGGCCATACCTTGTTCTGAATGCGGTCTTAGGAATGTCCTCTTCCTGTACCTTTAATTGATGATATCCTGACCTTAAATCGATTTTTGAGAAAAATCGAGCTCCTTGCAATTGATCAAACAGATCGTCGATTCTTGGTAATGGATACCGATTCTTAATCGTGACCTTGTTCAAGTCATGGTAGTCAATGCACATACGCATCGATCCGTCTTTCTTTTTAACGAATAAAATCGGTGCTCCCCATGGCGATGAGCTCGGTTGTATGAATCCTTTCTCTAACAACTCGTCTAATTGTTTCTTCAGTTCCTGCATTTCTGCGGGTGCCAAACGCTAAGGTGCTTTGGCAATCGGTACTGTCCCTGGTAGCAGTTGGATTCTGAATTCGACTTCCCTGTCCGGCGGTAGTCCTGGCAATTCTTCTGGGAATACGTCTGAAAACTGAGATACTACTGGAATATCTTTTAGTTCTTTTCCTTTAATATTAGTGATTATGGAAATCAAATATACTATTGATCCTTTTCTTATACAACTTGTTGTTTTCATCACAGAGATGAATTTCATGGATCTAGATGGCTTATCTCCTTTAATTTTGACCTTTTCACCCTTTGGTAAACTTTTGGTTTAAAAATTCTATTCTTGCTCCCTGCAAGATTTCAGAAATCTTAATGGTTTCTCCATTTGCTGTCTCTACTAGACATTCTTGTGAGAGTTCAGTTTACCTTATAGTGAGGAGTCTTGGGTTTAATTCCGACCCTCCCCCTCTTCCCAAGTTGCTTTAAATTGTTCTTTTTTTCTTTATTATTTAACTTATGTTTTAATGATTATTTTGTTACCTTTCTTCTTCAGTATTTAACTTTTTTTATTTTCTTTTTTAAACTAAAATTTTTGTTCTTTTATTATTTTCGCAAATTTAAGTAAACTAATATTTTTGAAATGGTTTTTCCTTTTTTTGTCTTATTTATAATTAAAATTCATTATTAGAACGAATACATCAATCACGTATTGTGTATATTAGCAAAATCTTTATAACGGTTGTACCAAAACTAATCGGCTACATGACTATACCAACATTGGTATTTATTTTTAGTATTTTCAATCGATGTAAACATGTGTCAAGGTGTTGGTAGTGTAACGAGCCGAATCGATAACAAACAAATTCCCGCAGCACCACGTCGGGAATCCCACTAGTTTGAATAAAAAAATAATAAAGGTAATCTATGTTTTACTGTTAATAGAATAATTCATAAAATAAAAATTCTATTCTTGCTCCCTGCAAGATTTCAGAAATCTTAATGGTTTCTCCATTTGCTGTCTCTACTAGACATTCTTGTGAGAGTTTAGTTTACCTTATAGTGAGGAGTCTTGGGTTTAATTCCGACCCTCCCCCCTCTTCCCAAGTTGCTTTAAATTGTTCTTTTTCTTTTCTTTATTATTTAACTTATGTTTTAATGATTATTTTGTTACCTTTCTTCTTCGGTATTTAACTTTTTTTATTTTCTTTTTTAAACTAAAATTTTAGTTCTTTTATTATTTTCGCAAATTTAAGTAAACTAATATTTTTGAAATGGTTTTTCCTTTTTTTGTCTTATTTATAATTAAAATTCATTATTAGAACGAATACATCAATCACGTATTGTGTATATTAGCAAAATCTTTATAACGGTTGTACCAAAACTGATCGGCTACATGACTATACCAACATTGGTATTTATTTTGTGTTTTCAATCGATGTAAACATGTGTCAAGGTGTTGGTAGTGTAACGAGCCGAATCGATAACAAACAAATTCCCGCAGCACCACGTCGGGAATCCCACTAGTTTGAAAAAAAAATAATAAAGGTAATCTATGTTTTACTGTTAATAGAATAATTCATAAAATAAGTGTATTAAATGCAGTTGTTAACAATTTATGATTTAATAGTTGCGTATGATTGACGCTTATGCATTAAATAAGCAAATATACAACTTAATTTTATTTTGTAAAAGAAGATAGATTATAAAGTTAGTTACACTACTACAAAATAGCAGACATGTCTCGCTTATTATAATCCAGTTTATTAGAAAACAGGTTATATAACATCTTTGTGCACTTGAAAGTAAAATTGACTCATGGTGTCACATCCCAACTAATGGAAGAAACATCGAGGCGGGATGAACGAGAATGATAAAAAACAACATAACACTAAATTTGCGACAATAAATTAAATTTTAAATTTCATTTTATCAAATTCAAACACTACATTGTTTCAAATGAAAATACAATCAATTTCGATTTACAAGACTAAAACGTAAGAATGCATATAAGTTTGGTGCGTGTCTAAATACACCCTAAGTGGATTTCTTGCATCATCAAATATTTCCTGCAACATGTATAAAATATCCGGGTAACACAAATTATGTTGGTGAGCATACTAGTTTGTTTACATAGCGTAATTATGAATAAAGTCTAAAATACACATGTTAATTGTACACCTCAGAAAATTTCAACAAATAAAATGGCAAGATGTGTGCGTTACTCTCAAATAATCCCGGTAAGTTGGACGAGAGGGACCATTTCATACAAAATATGGAATATGGATAGTAGAAGGATCAAATGTGAATAAATGGCAAAATAATGGCTTCTAAAGGTCCCTTACGGATCGCAATCCATGCCTTATGGTCCGTAAGGTTGTTTTAAAACATGTGGGCGCCAAAGGTCCCTTACGGACCGTAACCAACCTTTTACAGTTCGTAAAGGGTGTCGCAGGCAGATTGTTGTGCTGGCAGCTACAGCCTGCTGCTCCTGCCACTCTTCTTGCGAATGTACCATATTGAACAACCTTTGGACACCTTCTAGGACAATCCTAAGCATCTCAAAGCTCCAACGACATGTGGCATCATCTTGTGAGTCTTGATCAAGTATAAATATCTCCATATTTCAATTATTCAACACTTACACTGTGGCACCTGTGGAAAATCCACAGTCATCCTAATTTAACACCGTACTGCTTTGAGTAAATTATCAAATTTCGGGACGAAATTTCTTTCAAGTTGTGGATGATGTGACAACCCGAGATTCCAAGGGCTTTTCTATACGCGTTACTTGTTTCACGATCCTGTTTGATTTACAATTCACTTCACGTTTTAGATGTGCACGTTATATGAATGGTTGTTATGTTGATGGTTACATGTAAATTTGGGATTGTTTTAATATGTTATCATAGCATGTTCATGAGTATCTCTAAATTATCAACATAATCGGTCCACTAGCATATAACACATATTAAATTCAAAGACTTGACATACTCATGCATATCACATCTCAGCCAACTTCAGAATTCATGTATACTCACTCATGCAAAGCCAGACCTATTAACATATGATAATAAGCAAAGGAAATGAACAGTTACAGCCAGCTGATTCACCAGCCTGCCTTTCTGCTTCACCCTCCTGGTTTTTACACGTGTTGTCTGCCTCTCTACCTCTTATTTGCCTCTTTTTTTTCGCATTTCTCACTGTTCCGATGATGGCTGCGACCGACACCTCCTGGGTTGCTCTGATGATGTTGGACCACCATCACAACGACGGTTTACCTGCTGGATTAGGAGTGATTGTTAGGGTTTTCTTGCCTGTATCAATCACTCTCGAACCCTTGTGGCAATGTTGTGGTGGTGGCATCGTTGACATAATCACCGGGTTTTGGGGATTCGCTGCCTGGTTAGGGTTTCGTTGCTTATGTGGTGTCGCCGCCTATCGAGGTGGTGGTTAGGGTTTCATTGCCCAAATTAGTCGCTCTCGAACCCTAGGGGGTGATGTTGTGTTCGTGACGCTATAGACCTAACACTTTGCTAACCTTCGTCTATCTCTTTTCATCTTTTAGCTGAGGCTATGATGAGTCAGTAAATCTGAATGTAATGTTGTTGTCGATTTAGCTTTGGCATGGCAGGGTTCAAGGATGGCACTTCATTAGTTGCAACCTTCCCTGCAGCCATGGTGGTATTGTTGTTTTGTGGACTCTGAGCCTGTTTCACGTTGTTTACTGTTTATTGTGTTTAGTTTATTTGGGTGCTATTTTTTCCACATAGAGGTTAAGAAATTCCCTTTGAACATTACAAATTTAAGTATAATGTGGGTCGTCATTTTTCTCTGATTGCATCAGTACTATTGAAAATCTGGTTTTGTTATAATTTGTAGAGTGCTAATGGCTAATGGAAGCACCATAAGCTTAAGGTGAATGATAAAAAGACCCTTTTTGGCCAGAAGCTAGGTATTGCAATTCTGTTTTTACTCTGATGTATGTTGGCATTGCATGTGTTGAGTATTTGTAAGAAGAGGTGTTGATACGGTAAAAGATCAAATAATTTACTTGCGTAGTTTGTTAGGATTTAAAAAAATAAGTTTATCAGGGTGATGAAAAGAGTACAAAGAGTCCATGATAGACCATACGGTGTGGAGGGGTTTGAAAAATGGAGCGTTATGTGACATGTGGATGACACGTAAGCACGATTCAGAAATGGGGCGTGGTGCAAAAACGGGCGGTGTGGGAGGGGGCGTGAAAGATCTGTTTTCTTTTAAATTATGTCGTTGGGGTCCAACGGCTATAACCCACACAAATAGCCAGACGCCACATCGCCTGAACCAATGCCTCCACGCTGGTGGAAATTGTCCCGCCCCAACATCAACACCATTGAAAACGCCGAGCCCGGTGTAGTATGTGTGGCGTGGAGTGGCCTAAATGCCACAAATCCACGCCCACACCGTGTGGTCTTAACCAAAAAATGCCTATTTGCAGCAATATATGTGCTTAATGTGTAAGCAATGATACTTCAATTACACTTGTGTTTATCCTATGCATTTAGTGTGCAATTTTTATACGAGAACATTTACATTTGGTAATGGTGAATGTATAGATACCTCATTCTTAATCTTATATGTTTGGGTTCAGTTGACCTGTAACAAGGGTGTTTTGGTTTTCACCTGTAACAAGTGCTTTTTGGTCATGTGTTTTACCTATTTAAATTTGGTAAAATAAAGAACAAAAAGGGATGAAACTTTGCTTCGTTCTTAGTGGATGTGAAGTGTTAATTTATATGATTATATCTGTCAAAATAAAGGAAAAAATGACAAAATTCAGTTGTGTATTTGGGGATTGTAGTGTGTTAATTTACCTGTTTACTTTTGTCAGGAGTAGTAAAACGCTATCAAACATTAAGGCGAATAGCAGAAGGGGTTTAACTTCGATCGTAGTCGAAGCACGTCGTCTCAGGTTTACGACTTTCGTCCCTTTTCATGACATATTTTTGTTGTTCCTTTCGAATATTTAATCTCTGTTGTCTTGATGATAAGGCTTGGTATAGTTTGAGGTTGAGTAATATTGATTTTGTTTCTTTTGCCCTTTTGTTGGAACTGTCTGTTATGTTGCTGGTATGGTTTGATTTAATTTGAGGCTTCAATTCAATAATTAGTAATATTGATTTTGTTTCTTTTGCCCTTTTATTGGAATGTTTAGTAAGAAATCTTCACAACAGTTTCTTCATAGTCTATGGGTTATATATCTTTTCCTTTGTTTGCAATCCAGTTTAACATCGTAGCAATGTTTCGTTTGCTAGAGTAACCATTGTTTGGTTTTGTGAGCGTGTTGCAGGTTTAAAAGCACAAACTCAAAGCCGTTGTCGCCAAGTTGTGAATGTGAATGGCTTTTGTACCATTTTTATGGTCTCACTTTGTTGTGAAATTAACCCGACAATTATGATTGCTTGCTACCAGGCGTGGCAACTTCAGTTGCAGCCGCGGTGGCACTAAGCCGTCCTCACTTGATAATTTTGAGAAGTTATTGGTTGGTTTTGTGTCCTTGCTTCGACTCTAAAAGGTCAACCAGCTCTCAGCTTCTCCACCCATCGTCCCACACCCCACCGTTGCGCCAATGTCGTGCTGGTGTTCCGCGCCCACAACTTGGTATCCCCTCTGCCCCCACAATACGCTGCCTTGTGCATAAACTTTTGTTTGTAAAACAATGTTGTGGTCCATAAAACTCGAAGAAGGCCGTTTGAGTACTTTCGGATTACAGATTCGTGTGCTAATATTGTTAAATTGCAAACAAAGTTCCTTTTGAAGTTATAGGTTTCGCTGGATCTATTGTTGATGCACTTGGTTCGGGCTTTCGTTTTCACCCGTTAATTCGGGTTTTGGTATTCTATACCTTTTTTATGAATTTTAACTTTTCGTCTCTGTAAACGCATTGCACCAAAGTAACTTCATGTTATTTTGTGCAGCATTCTACTTATGGAAGTGTCAGCAGATCTCAAATAAATGGTATGTATTCAAACCTCTTATTTGTCCAAATTCATTCTTGCTTGAAAAGTAAAAGAAAGAAGGGACTTAATTTAAAGGTTTTGATAGCTAACAAGGTGGATACGACCGCTATTATGGTTGGTTTTTTTGCTATATTGGTATGCTTAAGCCATGTGTAGTCATAACGCCCCTTTGTGGGCGTTATGCGACAGGTGCCGCGCCACGTGTGCGGGTGGGCGTTATGGGGCGTTATGCATTTAAGCCCGTAGTCATAAAGCCCTTACCCATCAATACCTAATTATTAATTGTCGTTTTTATTAAATAATTATAAAAACAATAACCTTTTTTTTATTGGTCAAGGTTTGAAACCTTCCTCCACAACGCCGCGATATCCATAGCGCTGCCAATTTTTTTTGCCTCATAACCCCGCCCGTAGTGGTGTTCGGGGGGTTATGGGGGGTTATGAGAGAAAATGGCGCCCCACTACGCATCACCTTAGACGACTTCAGTTTCTTTAGAACTTAATTTTGTGTAATCATAGGGTGCTTAAAGGATTATACCAATTTAGAAGTTAAAGGTTAGTCTGTTTGACCATCAAAGTCAAAGTTAAACTTTATTTATGCCACTTTTCACCATTTTAAGTACTTCACGTTGGTGCTTTTCATAAGCTATTGCTGATGCTACAGGTCAACTTTGGTGAACAAACAAAAGTGAAGGCTATTAAGTTGTTGAAGTTGATGAATGAATATAAGTGTCTTAGAAAGTTTTATTGAGTCATTTTTGCTATGTTTTTTTTTGTCTTTTTTCGGTTTTTTAGTATCCATTACGATATGCTTTGATAGTGCGTCAAGTATACGCGGGTGCTTTTTATTTGATGAATAGAAAAGTATAAGATTGTTGTGTTGAAGAGATGAGTGCGAAACCGAAATATGAGGGGTTTGTCGGGGTTAAAGTACAGGGTGATCGTGGTAGATTCGCAGCGCAACGCGCGCGGATATTATACCTAGTTAATTATTAATAGTTAAGTGCAGCTCCTTTTTATATCGATGCGGCCACTTTAGTCTACATATTCTGAGACTACAACAATTGTTTAAATGTTCCACATATTCGCACACTTCCATGATTCAGACTTATTTAATTGTTTTACATCTTTGGTGACGAATCATGCTCCTAATTAACTCTAGTATCTCGACGATACATAGAGTTTCATCGATAAACTTCGGCAATTAATCTCACTCGACGAATCATGTTTCTCGCCACCGGTATGTTTCGTCGTTTGGGCTATATTGATTGGTTCGGCCCAGATATGGCCCAGTGGTGATCCAATTATATTATTTTGATATCCACAATCATACGTGAGTTGATAACTGACGAACCCTATACACTTCCTCCTTCTCTCGTTTTGGGCGTCGACGGCAGCCCCATCATCCGAAGCCATCTCCTTCTTGGAAACTCTTCCGCTCCGAGTATCCTCCTCAATCTTGGTCGGTCGGCGACCCTATCTCTCCCCCTTCTACTCGAAGCAAGATCCTTCCCGTGCTAGACGTTCTCCTTTGAATCCCGAGTCTTGGTTAGTAAATTCACACTTAGTTTGGCTTGAGTTTTTAATATAATTGATGGTGATTATGCTTGATTATATGACTGTTACATGTTTAAATAATGAATGTGATCTTGCTGAATGAGTGAAGGAACTGTTTGTGTGGCATATAATGACATTGAATGTTTTTATTTGCTGGGTTCTTGAAAGAGTACAACTGATTATGCGTGATGTACACCTGGTCATGCATGATAATTGAAGTATGGATTAGGTTGACATGTTGGTAGGAACCTCGATGAAAGCTATGTTATAACGAACAGTATGGTAATTCTAGAATATGTTTGATGTTATTAAATGCATTAGGGTCGTTTGTATGTAAATTGATGATGGGTAATGGGTTTGGAGCGATTGTTATCATGGCTGCATGTTGTGTGACAAAGCTAGGGTCCGCACAATGATAAATATTCATGAAAGTACGTGAAGAAATCAAGATGACTGGATCTAGTGGAATGGCAGTGATGATCATATAAATCACTAGATGTTGAGTAGGGTTGATCACTATGAATTACAAATGAATTAGGATGTGTGGTTCATGATGTTGGGTTGGATGATAAAATGTCCTCGTATTATGCATATTGATGATAAAACTGTTAGACGATGATGATGATATGTTGCCAGTTCATGATGCTAGTGTTAATGATATGCCTAGGTTCGATTTAAATGTTCTATGTGCAAATCGCCATTAATGATAGAATGATGACCCATTGTAATTATGTTGAATGCTTAAGATTTATGATCTTCAAAGTTTGTAACTGGTTAGAATGGAGCGGTGATGAATGCTTGTTGAAAAATGGTGTGGATGGCCATAGCCTGGTTCGAATGATATGTTGAAGATGTTTGTATATTTGAAGTAATGTATTAATTGTGTTATATTGATTGTATGGAAAGTTCTTGATGGTGTAAACTGTTTGACAAAATAACGTGGAAACAAATAACCTTACACACACACTCCACTGGGCCATGCATTAAACACTTGGGTTATAGTGCATTCTGGGCCGAACACGTTGGAGGCCCAAATCGCACCACTTAACCTTACACACACACTCCACTGGGCCATGCATTAATTACCGGGTTCTAACACTGAGAATGGGCTTTCTATTATGAGCCGGTCGCACAAATTACTGGGTCGGTTAACAACTGTGGCACACACACACAAATACATGCTTATGTTTTATGTTGGGCCTCAAATTATATGAATTGCACACTATATGAAAGATAAGTGTTAAATGATACATGAAAACGAGCTAATACGATGCCCAGACACCTCCCATGTACTAATACAACACATATTATGGATTGTTGGATTGCGTGAATAACTGTTACGACTTGTATGCTGATACGCATATGTTACACGTGTAATACGTGTTTACGAAACTGACAGTCTTTGGTAACCACGGTAGGGTTTGGTTGACCAATTTGGAATGGGTAACGTAACATACCGAACAAATCGAAGGTGAGTTCATTACTTTTGAGCATGCGTCCCGGTGGTTTGGAACAGTCCGTGGGTATCCCGGGGATGGATAAATCTTTTGGGTTGGATAATATTCTCACTCTCTATCTCTTAAGTCCCATCTTTTGCTATCGTGGGTGGTAGCGGGGTATTAGTTGGTAGCGCTACTTAGGTTTGGCACTCTCACCCCGTTCCTAAGAGAGGGCGGGTGTGAACTAATGACCCAGTCAGGCCCAGTGCTTTGATAGGAGCACTGGGGAACGGGCAAAACATACATCAGGAGCCGTCTTGTTCAGTATCGAGATATTATCAACATTACTTTCGGAATTAAATTCAATGGATTAACTAAACACTTGGTAACCAACGTTTTCGTAAAACTATGAACTCACCAGCGTTGTCTGACACACTTGTTGCATGCTCGCAGGTCGTTAGGTATCTTGGATTTGGGAACTTGCTGTCTGGAGTAGCTGGAGTAGTCATGGGTCGACTGGAGGGATTCATATGATGGATTTCTTGATACCATACATTGGCTTTTAAACTATTTAACTTTGGTTTATCAATTGCTTCCGCTGAACATGTTGGTTCTCATTTAAACTTGTCGACAGTACTTTTCATTAATAATTGAGGATTTTATTTAGAAACTTGTATGGGTTCCATGTAATTAGTGGCTCGTGGTTGATTCGTCACACGCCTAACAGGAACATTCCCTAGGTGGTATTTTGGGGGTGTGACATACACCTTCACAAAATTCTTTCTCACATCTCTTGGATAGCTTCTGATCTATAGAGGCTTCCCTCCTAGAGTTATAACACTCCCTTGAACACTTATAAGTGTTCTAACTCAGTCTTGTTTCATTCCTAGGCTAGTTATTAGCCGAAAGTCAAGCAAATTGACTTTTTTTAACTTTCAGTTATGATCATTTCGGTCAAGCCAAAGTTCATAACGAACATGGCTACGTGATCGTAATAATGAAGGTATTATTCCCCTATGAGGGAACCTTTCGAATATCACATTAAGTTGGTGAAATGACGGGTCAAAGCTTTATGAAATAAAAGTCAAAACACAGACTGTCGTAAATTACGTTAAATGAACTTCTAAGTATTGAAACTTTAATTTTTGACATTATAACAGTTTATATAACATATTAGGACATGTTAGTTCATGGCCAACTCGTCATTTCCTACTTAGGTCTCGGTTCGCAACCAGAAGTCAAACAGTTTGACTTCTTCTTTGACTTTCGATTTTGACCCGTTTGAGATAGTTCAAATACTGATTAAGGGTTGTAATATGATCATATTATTGTAGGGAATAACCTCTAAGGGTTATACCTTCTGATCGTATCATCTGTCGAGTTATATGCAAAGTCTTTATGTTATGCTAAAAAATATCTAAAATGCCCCTTTGCCGCAAATAATGCTTTTAAAACATAATGAACTCATAATCTGATTTGAAACTGATGTGGTAACACAATAAAATATATCTTGGAATGTTGGACTTATCATAAACCCATTCGACCACCCGGTGCCGCATATGCGCGCACGGTTGACTTATATAGCATAATATGTATAAGTTAGCCGAATCGGGTCAAAACCTTTCTAAATCAGTTCTAATCAGAATGTATGGTTGTTTGACCCATAGTATATGAGTCCTCATACTCAAAATGGTATAAACCACATTCTATCCGGTCTCCTCTTAATCTAGCGAACCGTACGCATTTATTATAGTTAACCGATCAAAGTTAAATGACTTACATAAGACCCGTTAACGTTCTAAGGGCTCATAGTTCCGTTCATTCCAGACTAGGAGCCTCCATTAAATTGCGCCTGTGTTTAAGTTATTTTGATTACGGTTGTGCTTAAGCCTCTTTGATTTGTAAAGATAAGCGCAGGTAAATACTCTTAGCCTATTTTCCCTATACGGGCTTGGGATACGGCACTAGCCGCGTGGTCGGGTATTAAATCAATGACTAATGATGTCCAAAATTTAAATAACCCATTTTAATCCTTCTTGCTTGATAACTTAAAAATTGGGGCTTAATACGACCGTGTCCTGGATATCTACGGCTCACTTAATTGTAAGTGGTCACGACCTAAGTGTGGGGTGTAGGCACACACCTGACAAACGCTAATGCCATTATATATATTTTTATTGAAAATGTGGTGTGTCGGTTAATCATGTATCGATTTTCATCTTCGGTCCCCATATGTATGGACAAGTATGTAAAATTGGTAACAAGAAACATTATCTTGTCCCAATTTATTTACAAAATGATATACCAAATGGTATAAAATGATTTTGAATTTCTTTTCAGAATGTGTCGGTTAATTGTATTTACCAGTGAAAACTTACGTATTTTCAAAAGACTAAGCGCAGGTTAAATAGAAAATACATAATAGGCTAGAACTTCTCGGTTTAGGTGTTAGGAATTTGCAACTCCACGAAACACCTATTAGTCTTAACTCTTAAGTCTCATTTTGTTACATTTGGTCCGCCTGTGACAGTCCTCTAGCGTAATCTTAGCACCAAAGTGAATAAGATCGTATGCGTAATCTTGTCACCGAAGTAAATAAGACCATAACGATTGAATAACTTAACAATGACCCAACAAATCGGGCGGTGTGTTAAATTAATGATAAATAGCATGCATAAGATTTGTCCTAGTATGTATAAATAAGTAGCATAACAAGTAAGCATGTTTAAGAATTGAATGTTTGCATAAGATTGATTGTAGGTGTGATTGTGATTTTAAGAAGGATACATGTTGCAACCCAAATAGTGTTTAAAGCATAAAATGGGTCAAGTATGAACTCATGGTTTGCGAAGCTAAGTTCCAAAAATGCGAGTGAGCGGTTTTGAGGAGATGGAAACAAAAAGTCACCCTAAAAAGGATAAACAAAGGTGTATGAGTTTGATGATTTGGAGATTGGAAGTAAATGGGACTTATGAAATTACATAAAACATATCTTACTTAGACACTTACTTGGACACTATTTTTAGTTGTGTTTTTCATGGGCACTAAGTCACCCATTAAAAGTCCAAAATAAGGAATCTAAAACTAAGATATTTTCCAACTTGTCACATGATATTCAACCATGAGTTTGGTTGATATCATGGTTAGGTTTTGGTGGTATTTTTATTATATATATATATATATATATATATATATATATATATATATATATATATATATATATATATTGTTATGTATAGGTCATGTATTTAGTTATGTAATGTATTGTCAAGCACAGTGACGAAGCTTGACCAAAAGTTCCGGGGGTGCGGAAAATCATGGGACCAAATTTTTTTCCTATCGCTATGTTTCAGGTTATATGTTCGGGTCGGATACTCGATTCGGATCGGGTCAAAAAATAATAACTCCAAATAAAACTACATAATCTTCATTCATTCAAAATGTCACACCCCGAAATATCAGAGCTTAGCGTGACTGGACTGGTATCTTCATTGCACAGCAGAAGCAGTTAAAACTAAGACTTCTAGAAAGTGAACGCCGCTAAGTACTCGAATCCCCATGGGTTCACCTATTCCAACCGTTCCATAGTTTGGAATTGTGACCTGAGAAAGAACATGCAGGAAAAATGAACATAAAGTTGAGCGAGTTCATAGTTGGTTATGAAAAAGATTTTAAACAAATCTTTCTGTTTATCGGTTTAAAAGTTGTTGAGAAAACATAATAAAATCATTTTTCTCGGCATGTTATATGAAATCCTTGTGTTTGGAAAAATTGTTTAACTGTCAACGTTCGCGTACAACAAAGACAACATGCCCGCATGAGCCTATAACCCACCTCGTGCTAGCAAGTGCCTTGCCAAACCGCTCACTCAAGGCGGTAGACTAGTATGCGGTTATAGTTTCAAATGAGTAGCGAGGACTTCACTGTACAGTTTTAAGCGACCCTACGACCCTTAGTTGAGTAGTGGACAATCCAGTCCTTGAGTTCTTCGTGCATCGCACGAGCAAGTGTGTTGGTGCATATGTCTGTCGACTTCGTCTTGTATCGAGTCTTATATTAGATTAGATAGATCAGGGCACGAAATACGAGAAAAATGAGAATCATATAGGTTGGATCCATTTCGCACGAAATGGAAAGACCATTTCGCACGAAATGGAAATTCCATTTTGTACGAAATGGAAATGACCATTTCGTGTGAACCAGTTCGTGCGGAATGGGTTGCCTATAAATACGTGTCTTGGTGATTTCGTTTGTAATGATCTGATTCCGGTGCCGAGGTGCTGCCGAAGTGTCTACCCGCTGTAAAACGATGTTATATCAATAAACAAGACAATTAGAGTGTATATCAAGCTAATTCAAAGTCGATATGTTTGTTTCCGCCTCTCGTATTGATTAGAACTCTTCTGAACGACTCGTTTTGGTCGTGCAAACGATCCTACAAGTGGTATCAGAGCTCAGGAGGAAGAGTTCTTACCGAATTCAGCTTGATTTCATCAAAATTCTCACTTCTACACCTTCTTTTACACATTTTTCAAAATTAAACAAGATTTCATGGTTAAAATGGGATAATTTTCACACCTAACACGCGTAATACTGTTTTAACAAACCCTTGAAAGAATCAGACCTAAAATCGACCTAAAACTTGATCAATTTGACAAAAATCTGGCCGAGAGTATGACATCAGCACCATTTCGCACGGATTGAACTTACATTTCGTTTGAAACAACACTTCATTTTGCACGAAATGGATTCAGAGGTCCATTTCGTTTGAATTGTGCCATTTCGTACTAGATCATCCATTTCGTACGAAATCATCCATTTCGTATCAAGGGATCCCATTTCGTTTGAAGAAATTCATTTCGCGTGAAAGGTCCATTTCGTTTGAAGAGGTCCATTCCGCACCAAATTCAATCGTGTGAATAGTGCCATTTCGTTTGAAAACTGAGTTTGTGAAATATTTTACCGAAACATGGAAGAAGAGTTTTACAACGCATTTGCTACTGCCCCGAGTACTCCTGTTACCATTGTTCAGAGTGTGAACATGGAAAATGAAACAGGAACGTTACAAAAACCTCCAAAATTGATGGGCATTGAAGAATATTATGGTCGGAAAGACCGATTCGAAAATTGGGTTCAAGCAAATCATTTGAGGTCTTGGGAGTGTATTGAGAAAAGTATGTTAAACCTCGTATAGATTTGGGAGTTATCAAAACTATTTCTAAATTGTCGGACAAAGAGAGAGACATGTACAAGGCAGAACAGATGATGATTAGTCTACTCCAGCAAGCTGTGAAAGAAGATATCTTCATATTACTTCAACGTGATAGTACTTCACGTTCGATTTGGGAAGCACTTCGAATTAAGTTTGAGGGAAGTACGGAAATGATCAGGAGTAAGAGATCATTATTAAAGAAAGAATTTGATTTGTTTACTAGCTTGTAGGGTGAATCTACAAAGAAGCTCATTGAAAGACATTGTCATTTGGTACAATCATGTCACTGTTAGAGATCAACAAAGATCGAGAAGAATGGGTTGACAAATTAGCTTATGCTTTACCTCAGAAAGAATGGGGTACATATCTGATGATCTTAAAGAACACTGGAGAATATGATAAATTGACAATTTCTCAGTTCATTGAAAAACTTGAAGGACAAGATCTTGAACAACAAAAGATTGCTAGAATGAACAATCCAAGTGGTCAACAAGACATCAAGATGTATTACAAAGGAAATGTTCAGAATGTTGAAGCAAGTCTGAAGGTCCAAACTGCTTTCAGCGCAGAAAACTCATCCGGATCAGTCAATCATAGTCCAATAAGCAACAGTGGATTTTCTTCATACTCGAGTGTTAGTCCGAATGTTTCAACCTCAAGTCATCAGTTCCAAAGTTCAAACAACAGTAATGGTCATGTGTTACACTGCAACATCGCGTTGCATATTCAGAACGGTCAAAGTTTCTCTGAAGAAGTCGCTAAAGGTCATATGGGATTATTAGCTACGGTGCTAGAATCATATAAGGGTTTGGTTGCAGGAAGGATCGGAAATCCTATGTTGAAAAAAGAGGATTACGATCAAATTGATGCTGAGGAAATGGAGCTTATGGATATTAAGTGGTGTTTAGCGAGTGTGTTGAGGAGAGCTGAAAATTTAAGCTGATTACATGAAGAGATGACTTCCGTAATGCTAATGTTTCTACTTTAGGTTTTGATAAATCTAAAGTTACTAAAGGACATTTCAAGAGGGAATGTACCAATCGAGAAGCAGGTGGAACACAAAATCCGTTCGGGAATAATGATTATTATCGGAAAGCTATATATCAACAAGTTGCTCAACAACCGTCATCATCCCATGCTATTGAAGATGGAAAGAAGAAAGCTTATCTCGTAAATCAAGATGATGAAAAAATGGCAGAAGGTTTTAGCTGGGACAAATACATTTCGGCCGATTCAAAGCTTAGAGCATTCATTGAACAAATAGTTCAAGAACCAGATTTGATGAAGGAATGGATGGATGTGTTTGTTAATGATGAGAAAATTCAAGATGAAGAGTCTGTTTCTTCAAAAGAAAGATCAGAAAAGATAACAGTCTTTGATCAATCATCAACTGATAGCAGTGATGATGAAGAAGAAATACAAATAAACATTGGAAAAACTCAATTATCTCCTAAAAGTTTTAAATTTTATTTTGTAGATAGATTGGAGAAACTAAAGGAGAAGCGAGCATCAAAGAATCAGAAAAAGGTAAAATGCGAGAATGTTGCTCAGGAAGAGAAATTTGAACATAGTGAAGAGATTAAAGTTGTTGAGAAGGTGGTAGAAATTGAGAAGGTAGTTGAAATTGAAAAGATTGTTGAAGTCACGAAACCTTGTTTAAAATGTTTGGAACCATGCAAACATTGTGAAGGAAAAGATGAGAAGTATAGTGAGCTTGACAAGATGAAAAAAAATTATTGTTCGATGTTAAGTATGTGAAAGAATCATATGATGTGTTAAACAGAACGATGAATAGTCTTCAAAAGACAAATTCTGAAAGAGAAGATGCTTTAACCATGATGAATGCAGTGATGATGTCTAAGCAAAAGGCTATCAATCACTATATTGAAGAATGTGCAAAGTTAAAGCAAGAGTTGGAGACTGAAAAGATAGAGAATGAAAGAATTAGACGATTACTGCAAACTTATTCAAGTTCTGATTATTTGATTGACAGAATTTATCCAACTGTTGCAGGTTTTGAAGCATTTCAAGAAAAGAAGTCGGAAGAGAAGGATACTAGTAAGAAACAAAGTGTCAGTTATAACAAGTGTCCGCCTCCAATCTGGGAAGGTTATTCTCCCAGAAAACCAAATGAGGAGCAAGTCAAAAAGGCAGTCAATATAAAATTGAAGTCTAAAACAACTGATGAATTACCAGAAAACATTGACGTCACCTTCACATCGTCTGATACAGATCATGAGTCTAAGTTAATAAAAAAGGTGGTCGATCAGGTGTTGGATAAAGATGAGGAGTCAGAGTCAAAGTCCGAATCCGAGAGTTCGAGTTCATCAGTTGACAGTCCAAAATCATCGGTCAAAAGGGTTTACAATAAAGAATTTCTGTTATCAAAATCTAATTTGAATGATGAACCAATCAAAGTGGCATATACTTTAAATGCTTCAGACAAATTATATTCTGATGAGGAATTTCCAATAAGAGGTGTTAAAAGTGAAATGATTAACAAGGTTTTCAAACTAATAGAAATTAATATTTCTGAAATAAAAGATGTAAATCTTGCTGAAAAACCTAAACATTACACCTCAAGGGTTCAACAAAGATTAAACAAGAAAAAGGGTTACAGTTCTGGTTCAGGTTATCGAAAGAAACCAAACCATAACGGTAATTTCAAAAAGAAGGGATTGGGTTTTACTTTACCTGAAAATCATAAAAATGAGAAAACTTATAAACCAAAAACTAAATTTGTTTCAGGAACAAGTTCGTCAGAAGAAGAAAAGAGCTCATTCTGGAAGCAATCAAACAAAGACTTCCTTGCGAAAAAGCAAGAAAGAATGAAGAATGAAGCTGCTAGAAAGAAAGAACCAAGAACCTATTACCGATGTCAAGAAGTTGGTCACATCGCCTGGAATTGTCCAAAGGCAACCAACACAAAACAGGAAGTTGTTTCTAAACTCAAAGAGAAAGTCGTTAATAAAACCGAACCACCAACTGAAAAGTTCAAAGTGTTTAAAAATTCAAAATATGAAGTTGGTGAATGCTCGAAAAGGTTTTACAAAAGAAGGGTGAATCTTAACAACCAAACATGGGTTGTTAAGAAATCTGATGTGAAAACTGGCGATGAATCTGACTCGTCAAAGTCAGAGGAGCCACAAGTTAAGGTAAAAGGTGAAAACTCAGTACCGCCAATGGATGATGTCAACTTTCCACCATTGGGGGCTGAAAATTTAAAATCAAAAGTTGGAAAAGTGGAAATTTCGAGTCAATTCTATTCTGAAAAGAAAGAATTTAATGTCGAAAAGGCGTTTAGTGGAAAAGTGAAAGATATTTTTGGGAAAATGGTCGAGGGTAAGACCAAAGGGGTGAAAGATTTTTATGAAGAAAAAAGGAATATTCAAAACCCGAGTGAAACCGAGAAGGTCACACCCAAAGTTGGTCAGCCTTGGGTGTCTGTATTCTTTACTTAAAATCCTGACTTGCCGGAGCTCCCAAGTTGGTAATCGTGGAGTAGGAATCGGCATCATTCTTGAAATATTTTTGTTTGGAAAACCTACAAGTGGTAAAACTTAAAAATGTCATATTTCAACTTACAAGTGGTTAATCAAGGTCATTAAGTTGAACTTGTTTTAACTCTCATGCAAGTGGTTGAGAAAAATGGGGTTTCATTCATTGTCAAGTGAAAAGGAACAAAGTGATGAACATTTCCCCGACCCCTAACCTACAAGTGGTTGGTGAATTTCAACAAAACTAATTTTCCGGAAAAACCATTTTGATTAAAACAAACTTAAGTGTTTTGAAATCATAATGGGAAAATAGTTTGTTGTCAGGGGGGTTCTGATTGTTTATGCCAAGTGAATGGAGAATTGAAGTAATTCACATCGGTTTGTCAAATTTTCTTTAAATGGTTTTGAATTTTAGGGGGAGTAAGAAATTTCAGAAAATCCAAAAACATTAGAAAATTTGAAAAATCCAAAAACATTGAAAAAATTGAAAAAGAGTTTTGTTGTGAAAAAGAGGAAATGATAGTACATCAGTGGACTATCACAACACGCTAAAGAATTGGAAAGTCAAAAGTGATGAACGGTTTCACTGACGATATGCCAGTAGGTTTTTATACATTCAGTAGATTGTTTTCGAGATATAAACCTAAATATCAAACGCTTACTTATTTCGTGGGGAACATCTCTCGGATATATAGGTAACCCCTGAAATCTTGTTTGAAGGGTTTTCTATTTCTGACATACTAGGTCTTTGTGCGTGATGATATCTGGGGTATTATACCAGGACTTCTGATTTTGCGGGAGCAATAGCCTAGTCCTCGTATAATACTTTGCAAAGCTTTAAATCTTAAAGCCTACCCTCAGCATAAAAAATGATGAAACTTTGAAAAATGCTAATCATGTGCTATTGAAGAAAAGATCCCCAAACGGGACACACCTAAATTCGAACCATCATCTCTTTGTCTGAACGGAAGTTCTAACCTGAGCTCTCATGGTCTCGCATTACCCGTTTATAGATATCGTTAGTGTACATTCACTTGTAAGACTGAATATAGAAGTCTGGATACGGGAGTGTATTCTGAGGTGGTACATGCGAATAAGTTTAAGTGCTTAAAATACTAATCTCGTATCTCGGAACAATTGAACTTTGTGTGAAAATTTAAGTGGATCAGTATACTGACAATCTAAGTGAATCGTTTAGAACTTAAAATGTTTAAAGCTTAATGGTGTTATAAACTGATATGATCCTCTTACACAAACTCACAAAAATATTGTATGTACATATTTGTTTACTGTTTTTCATTATTAAAAATCCAAAAAGAAAAAAAAATTCAGTGTGTTTTAGCATAAAATTTTGAAATATCAAAAAGATTTTATTTCATCTTACATTCGACAACTGATGTTGGAAAGCTGATTTTCAAAATTCCAAGTGCTAAATATGATGAACAACAGGGTTGGAAGAGTTTGTTGAAATGAGGTTTGATTTTGAAATGATTAAATGGTTTGTTCAGTTGAAACCAAATTTGAATGTTTAAATTACAAGTAGTAAGAAGAGATTAAATTTGTCAAATTTATTTTGAGGTAGAGATTGTGCAGGTTAGCCAGGTTTCGATTCTTGAAGACTTTCCGAATAAAGTCTGAGCAGAGTTTGAGCCAGGTCACGATCTTGGAACGAGAGCTAAGTCAGATTGCGATCCTGGAACAACTTAAGGGGGAGTCTGCTAGCAAAAGGGGAGTCTGAAGATAGTAGAGCCAGTTTCAAATCCTGATGGTCATGCCAGCTGCTAATGCTGAAGAGTTTGAAGATTAGTAGATGAACATCCAAGGGGGAGTTTAGTTGTTGATGCTGAAAAACTTAAGGAATCAAGAGATGTAATCAAAAGAAGATAGAGACAGATTGAGACTCTGGAAAAGAGAGAGAGAAAATAGAGATAGAGTTTGAGGATGATTACACTGTCAGATACTTTGGAAGAGCACGAAGACTGATCAAGACTGAAGATGTGACATACCGAAGACTTGACACTGAAGACTTCGTCAACATCCAAGGGGGAGTCTGTTGGTATATATGTCTGTCGACTCCGTCTTGTATTAGATTAGATAGATCAGGGTACGAAATACGAGAAAAATGAGAATCATATAGGTTGGATCCATTTCGCACGAAATGGAAAGACCATTTCGCACGAAATGGAAATTCCATTTCGTACGAAATGGAGATGACCATTTTGTGTGAACCAGTTCGTGCGGAATGGGTTGCCTACAAATACGTGTCTTGGTGATTTCGTTTGTAATGATCTGATTCCGGTGCCGAGGTGTTGCCGAAGTGTCTACTCACTGTAAAACGCTGTTATATCAATAAACAAGACAATTAGAGTGTATATCATGCTAATTCAAAGTCGATACGTTTGTTTCCGCCTCTCGTATTGATTAGAACTCTTCCGAATGACTCGTTTTGGTCGTGCAAACGATCCTACAAAGTGTGAGCCTAGCTCACGAGAGTCCTTCTGCCTCGCACAAGTGAGAATGGGCCTAGCCCGTTTGTGTCTGTAAGCAGGACCAACCAGACCCCTTATTTGTATGTAGGACAACCCAGTCCCCGAGTCTGTAAGCAGAACCAACCAGTCCTCTTACTTGTATGTAGGACAAAGCAGTCCCGTTGTAACTAGGACCTTCCCGTCACTAGTCGTGAAACTCATGCACGTTTCGAAAACGACGCTAGTGTTTTGTAAAACCGGTAAGTTTAGCATAATCCATTCATAAACCATTTAAGTTTGTCGAAATCTGTTTGCCACATCGTTTAGAAATTTGTTGTTTTCTTTTATTGAAATGTTGTTTACTTTGTGAAACTTGCATGTCTTTCGACCCCTGAAAACATTTACAAAAATGTAAAACCGTGAAAAGTGGGGGGTTATGAACTCACCTGGATATTCCTATGCAAAGCTAGCTTAGTGTGATTCCGTAGTGCCATTCCAATAACGTGAAGTAGCTAGCATGCAACTATGACATTCCGGGTCTTTGAGTTGACTGTCGTTGACCTGTTTGACTGTTGTTAACCCGAGTTGACTCGGGTGTTGACCGAGTCGTTGACCATACTCGATGCTGACCCGAAACACCCGAACATGAATCTGAGAAGAATATCTTGCTAACTTGTTGACCGAATCTTGACCCGATCACCGAACCCGAGTTGACTAGCTGATGCGGGCCCAAGCGTGGAAGAGCGGGCCATCCGGTATTTGGAGGCCCAAGATCGGGTCACTAAAGGGGCTTCACTGAAATGGCTCTAACTCGGGCTACGGGGGTCCGTTTGGGGCGTGTGACCAGTCAAAACGACCGGGAGAACGAGCTCTATCTTGCTGCAAATTGCCTACGGCGGTTTGGGTCATCGTCCGGGCCGAGAAAACGCTTATTTCTACTAGTTTTTTCTATTTTTATGTTTTTTTCAAGTATTTTGGGCATTTTGTTTTTGGGCTTGTGTTTGGCCCGTTGTCTTTTTTAGGCCCGTTTCGAATTTCTGTCATTATTTATATGTCCCTTTAGTGAATGAATGAAGCAGACTTGAATTTTGAGAAAACTTATTTTTCACTTCAAATTCCGTGGCCTTTGGGTTGCAATTTGGGGGTTGGGGAAGAAACACACGGGTATTCGTAGAATCAACGTGTTGATCTTCGTTTATCGTATCACTCACTACATCACTAGCATTGACTAGTTAACTCGCTGTGTTGACTCGGTTGAACCAGAACCGAAACCTAAACCGAAAACTGACTCGAAGCTGAACTGTAACAGGTCTTGAGCCAACCCAAACCGTGCACCACCATCTCGTCACACTACTGCGTACCTACCCCCTCCCCCCGGAGTGGAGATGTTGGTTCGCGGCTGCCAGAGCCGTTACGACCACCGTCGTAGCTCAAAATAGAAAGTCCATCACCATCATAATCATCATCACCATCATCTTGTATCATCACCATCTTGTATCGTCAGAACAATATCGTCATCATCACCGACGGGTCGCCGGAAATTCGACCAGAGCGGCGACATACAACTAAGAGAAACGGGTGTGTGTGTGTGTGTGTGTGTTTGTGTGTATGTGTGTGTATGTGTGTGTGTGTTGGTTCAAGAGCTACAGGGTGGGGGTTGGGTGTCTGCAGGTATGTGTGCCATCGGAGGAACATGTCGCTGGTCGGAGAGGTGTCGCCGGAGTTCCAGATCTCTGGTTACAGGAGTTACAGGAGAAAAAAAGGGTGTTGTGTGGTGGATTTAAAGAGGATCGTTGTGGAGGGATGGTTGTGAGTGTGGTGGTTGGCTGGAACTGGTGCCGCCGGAAACTGGGATCTCCAGTGACCGATGATCGGACACGAGAGAGGATTAGGGGAGAGTTCTGTGGTGTGCGCTGACTTATTTAGGGTTTCAATTGACCAAGAATGAGATAAGGTGTTTATATACTAGGTCTTCCAAGTGGGCTTGGGCCCCAGGCCCACAAGCCCGTTTCGTGCGACCCGATTCGTATTTAGAGCCCGTTTTCCAAACCCGAACTTCGTAAAATGTTGTAAAATAAAATTTTCGGGTTGAAGCACGTAAAATTATGTTGTAAGTCGTTTATTAGACGCGTTTGTCCTTCCATCTCGTTAAATCGCGTAAAATGCGTAGTTTATCGTTGTTAAATCCGTTTCTCGAACCGTTTTCATCTGCGGATATTAAAATTCGAGTACGGTGCTAAATATGTCATAATATTTCAGTTTTGAAGGAATTATAAGTGTCTGATGCTTCCATTTCGTTGTCGGTGCGTTCTTACTATCGCGTTTTTCATTCACGTTCGCATTTTGTGACGTTTGGAAGCACGATAAATCTGTAAAACCAAGTTCATATGTATATAGCATACGTATAAAATTCGTATTTGTCAGCGTTGTCAGTATTTTGTATAGCGTCAGTTCGTTATTGTTTAACGTTTCGCAGTTTTTCCGAAAATCACCATACGCGCACTATAGCGTCAGATAAGCGTTCCTAGGCATTCCAATTGCCTTGTTAAGTTAATTTGTGCCTCAAACACTATTTATTTTTGCCTAAATGTTTGCTAATCGCGTAATTAGAAGCCTTTAATTACCGGTTACCACATTCTCTCCCTGTTGTAGAAATTTCGTCCTCAAAATTTAGACTATGTTATCTCCTTAGAGTTGTGTCGTTCCTAGGTAAGTCCGAATAATACCAAAGTGAATGTCCACGAAATCAAATCAAGACTTATTCGGATTACGTGAGTGTAAAGACATTTTGCATTAATAAGAACCCCAACGGTTCAACTGAGTTTGTTTCAGAAATCAATGTCAAGTGAATTAAGCGTAGTGATACTATCACCAATGTGATCAAGTTTACGGGGTTCAACAAAAGAGGAATTTCGACCAATAGAATTCCAAATGAATGTTCGCAATATGCAAATCAATTTTTGAAACAATAGAATTCACTACCAACGGAAACTTGCGATTGAAACTCGAATTTAACAAGCTCTAATAAAAAATGATTTGTCAACTATCGAACCAATAAATGAATAAGATAAAATCAGCGTGTTGACATTGTTGAATTGCAAGGATACACCGAAATGAAATACAACCGAACCTTGTGTATCATCGTCTTGATACATAGTTGCATTAAGACTCTTTGAGCGATTTGTCAAACAAAGAGCATTTGTAGTTTCGCCTGAAGCGATTGATCATGATTAGCACAAGCTACAAGTTTATATCGACGCCACAAGGTGTCGTAGTGAATGAAACAATTCATTAATAGCGGTGATCGAACAAGTATCACCTGTGTTTTGCATGAAACGCACGATCATGATTAGCCCAAGCTACAAGTTTATACCGACACCACAAGGTGTCGTAGTGAATGAAACAATTCAACAATAGCGGTGATCGAACAAGTATCACCTGTATTTTGCATGAAACGCTCGATCATGATTAGCCCAAGCTACAAGTTTATACCGACACCACAAGGTGTCGTAGTGATTGAAATAATTCAATAATAGCGGTGATCAAACAAGTTCACCGTGTTTGAAATCAGATGAAAGGTTCAACAAAGTAAATTTGCATGTTTGTTTCAAATAAATCTCATAAGATTTTCAATTGAAATTGAAATAAATGAATAATGTTTTTCGATCGAAGATAAAAAAAAACAATGAACATCGCAAAAATGTTCGATCGTTGATGAAAGAACCGCTAAGAGGTACACCGAAATATGTCATGAACTTATGTACCATTATCTTAACACACGATTCTATTAAGACTGCTTTTGTATGATAAACCAATAGAGCGGATTTAATATAAATGAATAAATAATTAAATACGTACATGATGCATGCAAGTGATATTAGCACAAGCTTCAAATTTGTGAGAACACCACCACAAGGTGATCGTGATCAAAGAAACGATTCAATGAAGTCAAAGACCAAACAAGCCTGTTATGGTTCGAAACAAATGAAGTGCGTGTTGGGATTATGTTGAATACGATGGCCTCAATCCATCATATGGGACCTTGAATTGAATATGTATTACGAGCAAGTTCAAACAATTGAACTTGGTTTAGTCACATTCCAACAATGAATGCATGTGTTAACATGAGAATTTCGACATGGTTACAATGAACAAACCATGTAATGTAACTCAAAAGAAAGGAGTTTCAGCGAGTTCGTTGACTCGATATCAAAGAGTCAACACTTTGCAATAATGCGGTTCATCTAGATCACAATGTAATATCAAGTATAGCGAAACAATATTTGAGCTTTGACAAAACAACAATTTGGAGTGAAGCCCTCCAATAGTCTTCGTAAATCAAACTAACCGCATGCGCAACAAACAATGCATGTGTAACGTGTGAATTTACCAAGAAATGAAACAAATAAGTATTTGCTACTATGAAAGAAATCCTCATGATACGATGACCATTAGGGGGAGTAGAAATGTGAAAGTCTACTCACTATATGCAGAAGTCAGAATTTCAACAAAAGAAATTTAAGGACTTTTCCTGGAATTTCGTGTGATGGCCAGTTGTTGAGCGACATTACCACGAAGTGTCAACCTTGGCGTATTCGCCATTTAGGGAGTGGGGAGATGTGAACACTTGTAGTTTCCGCTGCGATGCCAAAAATCGTGATTTCTTTTACAGCGCCAATATTTGTGAGTCTCATCAGACTAAGTACTGACTGTTGTGTGATCCCATTTAAACGTACCTTAGCGTGGTTCATGTCACTTGTATGATCGCGTGGAAAATTGCCTATTTCGTTCCGTAGTTCTCCCACTGACGGGATTCGCATCGTTGTTGTCATGCCCAATCATGTTTTCCAAAGGCCTCGCCTCAAAAGTCGTGTGTGATATACTTCGATGTCCGTTGACCTATAGTTTAAGTTTCACGTATAGTTGCGTAATAGCGTTTCCTTCCACGTAGGTTACCTGCTCGGGTAGTTAAAATAGCATAGACAATAAAGATAATAGCGTGTGTTCGAGATAATACTCGTGGCTCCTACATGAGGACCTTTAATGAATTTTGACAAAAGTTTTCCAAAGGTCCTAAATGCATGTTACCAAAACTCTCAAAGTTTGCTTTCTAGGTGTAATTGTTTCGTGTACCGTGTATCAAACACAACACTTGTGTATGTTTAGAACCAAAATTGTTGAATCATTGTTTCGGCAACGGTTGGAACCCATATTCGAGTCTTAGGCATTCTGTATGTGTTCAAGTCTAAATAATCTAATGTCACACCCCTTTCTAAGGCGGAAGCACGAGGTGTGATCCTGAAAGGTTCTCATTGCATACGAATGGTAAAGATACTACATGCTCGTAAAATAACTCCAAATGCCATTAACATAACATAAGTTAAGTGTTTACATCACAAGATAACATATTGTTTGAAAAGTTTACAACTTTATTTAAAAGATAGACATCAAGGTTTTGGTTCTTATATCACCACACGGGATGGAGTACAATAACCAAATCCCACAAAATAGGCGAAGGAGTCTTGACACGACAGGACTAAAACATAAGCGACATCCAGGAGCAAGGGTGAGACCACGCGTACATCCACTTTAGTTACCTGAAATACATGTGAGTTTTGGAAAATCATCAACATAATGTTGGTGTGAATTCATGCAGTTTTTGTATAGAATGTTTATATACTTGTATGAAAACATGGTATGCAATTTGTAAAACATATTTGTGCTGTGTCTGTAAATGTAAGGAATACAAGATCGCTAATGTTTCATGAGGACATTAACATATGTCACGACATAGGAAGCCACCAAACCTAGGCATTTTTGTTGAGATCGACTGAGACACAAAAGCACTCATTGGTATAAGTAGGCCAAGAGTGGGGTTGCCTGAAACCCATTAGATCTAACCCTTCTGTTCCGCGGTCTAAATGTATACGTTGACTAATGGTGCTTATGGTACCCTATTCGTCAAGTGATCTATGTGTCATTCCTTAGTTTTGTGTGCTACATACCATTGCATGTGTATTTTCCCCAAGTTTAGAAAACAAGTAAAACTTTAAAAGTGGGGACATGAACTCACAACTTTGCATATCTTGCCCTGTAAACTTCACCGGTTGGTTTCGTAGCGTCGTAACCTATACGTGTTCTACTAATATTAGTCACAAGACTTGTATCACACAAGTACAAGTCACCATATTTAGCTTATGTATTTGTTCTTTATACGTTCATGTAGACTTTTCGAGGTAATAAGTTGTTAAAAATAAATTATATTTTTAACTTTTCAAGTGAGTTACTTATATTATTTTCCCAAAAATAAATATAAGTATTTTGTGAAATAATATTCTCATTATTGTTTTGGTAGAAGTATTCTTAGGAAAGTATACTTGTACTTTATGTAAATACTTGTGTATTTTGTATTTTTCATCAAAAATCAATACTTTGATTTTTATTACTTTCCGGAATTATATTTCTTAAAAAAATAACATATTTTTAAGACTTGTATGAAATATATATATTTTGTCATGTTTAAAACATATATATGGTTATTTTTGATATCCACCGATTTTTGTATAAATTCCAATACTTGGTATCAGTTATATATTTTTGTCCAAAAATATATTTTTAAGTTCATAACTTGTCCAAGTCAAATATGTTAAGAAATATATTTTCATAAATATATTTTCTTGTATTTGCCCATGTATTTTGTATGTGTATTTTTGTATTTTTACTCCTTAGGAATATTTAGTGTATTTTCAAGTCCTAATACACTACTACATATAATACACATAATATACAATTAGCACAAAATTTGGTGATCACTATATATATATATATATATATATATATATATATTCCCCTAAAAATATACATACTTAATATTAATTTTAACTTGAAGAAATCACCATTTCTTGACTTGTAATTTTACACAAAAATTAGGAAAACCTTGGTAAATATTTTTAGGTGAATTTTTAGGGAATAAGTTTCTCCAAAACTTATATTTTTCTAAGTGTCAAAATTTTATAAAAATTTTGACATAGTTTCCCCTAAAAATGGAGGTTTCCCATGTTTTCAAAACATGTGTTTATTTTCTTTTCAACAACAATTATCAACAACATATACTAATTTCTTCATATGAAACATCATGGTGAACTTGATTCTTGTTAAAAATGTGTAGTCTTTTAGATCTACGCTTCACATAAGGTGATCTTTCCAAAAATAAGTGTTCTTGAGTATTTTAAACAAACTTTTATGAAACTTTATTTCATTAACCAACTCATCCATGAGTTTAATGATCTTTAAAGTTTTTAAATCATGTTCTAAAACCACTTTTATGTTTATTAGAAAGATCATCATTTTTAACATTATGTTTAATCATGGATCTTCCAAGATCCATGCTTAATAACCTTAGATCTTTAAAAAACAAGCCTTATGTTAACTTTTAAACAAACTTTCCATGAGATTTAGTTATCAAAAATTAGTTCTACACACACTTTGTTACTTTAAAATTACAAGATTATGCATAGAAATTCTTATTTCAAGTTCACATCATGCTTCATATGTTCATCTTCAAGTTTAACCATGGATCCTTCAAGATCCATGCTTAAACTTGTTAGATCCAAGCTTTAATATACTTGATCTAAACATAAACACAAGATATATCATCAACAATATCATTACATACATCAAAAATTCATGTAATCACTTATTTTCTTCATGAATATGTTAGATCTTCTCATTTTTAACATTAGAAGTTAAGTTGTTTAGATGGTGAAACTTGTACATAAACATGACTTAAATTAGTGATCAAGAAACTTACTACTAGCTCTAATGGCTAGGGAAGTGGCACAAGAATGAAGAAGATGAACAAGGAAGAAAATGAGAGGTTAAAAGCTCCACGAAGAGGTCCTTCAAGTTCTAGCACCTTACACCTTCTTAGTTGAGCTTCTTACACCTCCTAGTGACCTTGGATTGCTAGATTAGAGCTTGAAAATGGATGGGTGTATGTGTGTGAAGTGAGCCGTGAGTTAGGGGAGTTAGGAGGAAGAAGAAGATGAGTTCTTATGAGATGTAGGACATAATGTTCATCTTATGGTTCTTTATAAAGAAAAATCCAACATCAAATCATTCTAAGATATTTTATGTCATTTAGTTAGGAAACACAGTTACATAAAGTAAATATAGTCATGTGGGGCCCATGGGGCCGGTTATGGTGAAAAAGGGGGGGGGGTAAAGTGTAAAATTTGGGAAGTTGAGGGTTTAAAGTGCAAACGAGGGGGTTTAACTTAGTTTAAGTGTGTTTAGGTGTTTTTATGATGTTTAAGGTGTTCTAGCACCAATACTAGTTTAATATCATAAAAACATTACTTCTAGTCAAATTTTGATGTCCCGGTTATTGTCCGGTTGTTCGGTTCGTTACGGTTCATTAAAGTGCTCAATTGCGCCGTTTCACTAAGTATGAAGCACCTTTTGTGGCAGTTTCAATTCCCAACACTTTGTAAGTTATATTAGACAATAAAACATAAATTCTACATGATATTAATGTGTTTAAAAGCTGATTATAGCTGAATTGTGTTGAATTCTGCATTTAAAGTGCGTTTCAGGTGTCCTTTAGTGCATAGTTTAGCTTCCGGAAAGTTTATATGTTAACCCTTGTATCCAAACTTGGGTTTTAATGTATTTTAGATGTTGGACCTACTCCTAGGCCCGAATTCTATTATCTGACTGATTTCTGCAGAACTGCTGACACAGCATGTCTTACCAGTGAGTTTACTAGTCTTTCTGACGCAACGCTAAAGGTAATGCATAGAGCAATATTTGAAGTATAAAACGTGCATGAATTCACATGTATAGCATGTAATCATAAAATGTTGACATTTAAGCACATAATTGCAGATATTAAATAGTAATTAAACTGTACGGAAATTACCAGTTTTGTGCCAGTTGTCACAGTCTCCCCCCGTTAAAAGAATCTCGTCCCGAAATTCAGGCTGAGTTATCTCCCGCAGGAGCTTTCTCGAATAGGTGGGGGTACTTGGCTTTGAACCAGTCTTCACGTTCCCACATGTACTTGGGTCCGTGTTTAGAGTTCCAACGTACTTTGACAAGCTTAATGCGACTTCTCCTAGTTTTATAGATCTTCCAATCCGTAACCTCAACAGGTTGTTTTGTAAATCGGAGTGTGTCGTCAATGTGCACCTCATCCGCAGGGATGATCACTGTTTCTTGGGTTGGACTCTTCTTGAGGTTGGACACATGAAACGTATCATGTACTCCGTTAAGTTCTTCTGGTAATTCTAACTTTTACGCCACGGTACCAATTCTTTCCAAGATCTTGAATTGTCTAATGTATCATGGATTCAACTTTCCACGCTTTCCGAACCTTGCTACACCCTTCCAAGGTAAGACTTTCAACAGAACATTGTCGCCCACCTCGAATTCTAAGGGTTTTCGTCTTCGATCAGCGTAGCTCTTTTGTCGATCACGAGCCGCCTTAATGCACTCTCGAATCTGCACGATCTTGTCTGTTGTTTCTTGAATAATTTCAGGACCAATCAACTGCTTGTCTCCCGCGTTTGCCCAACACAAAGGTGAGAGGCACTTGTTTGCTCATATGGTAGCTGTTATTATAGGAAAACTCAACTAATGGTAGATGAGTATCCCAGCTGCCGCCTAGATCCATAACACATGCGCGAAGCATATCTTCTAGTGTTTGTATGGTCGGTTCGCTCTGACCGTCTGTTTGCGGGTGGAAGGTCGTGCTTAGATCTAGTTGAGATCCAAAGGCCTCCTGGAAGGATTGCCAAATCTTTAATACAAAACGTCCATCTCTATCTTAAATAATCGAAATTGGCACTCCATGCCATGCTACAATTTCCTTAAGATACAGCTCAGCAAGCTTTCCAGTGCTATCCTTCTCGCGGATTAGTAGGAAATGCGCAAACTTCGTTAATCGATCAACTATCACCCATATCATATCATGCCCTCTAGGGGTCCTGGGTAATTTGGTTATGAAGTCCATTGAGATTTTCTCCCACTTCCACATGGGTATCTCGGGTTGTTGCAGTAGACCAGATGGTTTCTGATATTTGGCCTTAACCTTAGCACAGGTTAGGCACTTCCCGACATAAACAACAACATCACTTTTAAGCTTTGGCCACCAATAGTATTCTTTCAAGTCTTGATACATCTTGTCCGATCCTGGGTGGATCGAGTATCTCGACTTGTGAGCTTCATCAAAGATGACTTCTCGAATACCGCCATAGAGTGGAACCCAAATACGCCCCATAAAGTATAAGGTTCCCTCTTCATTTGGCACCAATTTCTTCTCCATACCTCGGAGATATTAAGCTCTATGATTCTCCTTCTTAAGAGCTTCTTGTTGGGCGTCATGAATGCGTGCAATGAGATTTATCCGAATGGTCATTTCCAATGCTCGAACTCTTAGGTCTTAACCCTTTCTTTTCGACTTAACGTGTCTGCTACTATGTTTGCTTTTCCAGGATGGTACTTAATCTCACAGTCATAGTCGTTCAACAACTCAACCCACCGTCGCTGACGCATGTTCAATTCCTTCTGATCAAATATGTGCTACAAGCTTTTGTGATTAGTGAAGATAGTACATCGAGTACCGTATAAATAATGTCGCCAGATCTTCAGGGCGAATACCACCGCGCCTAGCTCCAGGTCGTGTGTGGTGTAGTTCTTCTCATGAACTTTCAACTGCCTTGAGGCGTAAGCGATGACCTTTTGGCATTGCATGAGCATACAACCCAATCCTTGACGTGAAGCGTTACAATATACCACGAAGTCTTCAGTGCCTTCGGGTAAGGATAGTATCGGTGCATCGCATAGCTTGTTTTTGAGAAGTTGGAAAGCTTCTCCTGCTTATCACCCCAGTCATACTTCTTATCCTTCTGCGTAAGGGAAGTCAATGGTTGAGCTATCTTGGAGAAGTTCTTGATAAATCTGCGGTAATAGCCCGCTAATCCCAACAATTGTCAAACTTCAGTTGGAGTTTTGGGGGCTTCCCAATTCTTTATCGCTTCTATCTTAGCTGGGTCTACATGAATTCCCTTCTTGTTCACAACATGACCAAGGAACTATACTTCGCGAATCCAGAATTCGCATTTTGAGAACTTTGCATAAAGTTTCTCTTTCTTCAGTAGTTCCAAAATGGTCCTAAGGTGTTGCTCGTACTCTTCTTTTGTTCGCGAATAAATCAGAATATCATCGATAAATATAATCACGAATTTATCGAGATATGCTTTGCAAACACGATTCATCAGATCTATAAACACTGCTGGTGCGTTCGTCAATCCAAATGGCATCACAAGGAACTCGTAATGCCCATAACGTGTCCTGAACGCAGTCTTCGGCATGCTCTCTTCTTGGATCCTTAACTGATGATATCCAGATCGAAGGTCGATCTTGGAGTAGTAACTCGATCCTTGCAACTGATCGAATAAGTCGTCAATCCTCGGTAGTGGGTACCGATTCTTGACAGTGAGCTTATTTAGTTCTCTATAATCTATACACATCCGCAGTGTTCCATCCTTCTTTTTCACGAACAAAACTGGAGCTCCCCAAGGCGAGAAGCTCGGCCTTATGAATCCTTTATCCAACAACTCTTGGAGTTGTGTAGATAGTTCTTGCATCTCGGATGGCGCAAGTCGATAGGGTGCCTTGGTTACAGGAGTGGCACCTGGAACCAAGTCTATATGGAATTCGACTTGCCATTGCGGAGGTAGTCCTGGAAGATCTTCGGGGAATACGTCAGGAAATTCCTTCACCACAGGAATGTCTTCGAGTTTCGGTTCCTCAGCCTTCTTATCTACAACATGCGCCAGGAATGCAACACATCCTTTTCTTAAGCACTTCTGCGTCTTCATACAGTTGATGATTCGCAGAGGTGTGTCTCGTTTCTCTCCATGCACTATGAGAGTTTTATCATTCACAAGAGGGATGCGAAAAATTTTCTCATGGCAAACAACTTCAGCCTTATTCTTGGACAGCCAGTCCATTCCAACCACCATATCGAAGCTACCCAATTGAACACGCAAGAGGTCGATACTGAATCTTCGCTCGCCAAGTTCTAATGTACAACCCCTAACAACTTCGCCTGATTCAACAAGTTTACCATCGGCCAGTTCTATGGAATAAGGAATATCTAATCTACTAGATTCTATTCCAAGCATGCGTTTAAATTCCACAGACATGAAACTATAATCGGCACCAGTGTCAAATAGTATGGATGCAAAGTGATTGTTAACGAGAAACGTACTGGTGACCACATTAGGGTCCTCGCGTGCGTTCCTTGCTCCAATCACAAATGCTCAGGCTTGAGCGTTGTTCTCCTTTGGGCAATCTTTCTTGAAATGCTCCTTGTTACCACATCCGAAGCATCCTTGGTTCTGCCCAGCTCCATTACCATTCCGGTTACCGTTACCACTGACGTTTCCATTGTCTCACCCCGACCGCGAAAAACAACAACTCGCGGCGGAATCGTCGGGGAGTGTTGTAACAGAATCATTGTTTCATAACACACGTAAATTTGAAGTTTCATTTTATTTAAAGATTAACCATTTAAATTGTCTTGAAATTCAAACAAACAAGTTATACATAGTCTATCATTGTTATTAAGTCACTAAGGCCTCGTCCAGTCCTATGTGAGCATGCATCCTAGCAATCAACATCATTCAACAACACCTGAAACATATGTAAAAACAAAGTCAGCAAAGAAATGCTGGCGAGCACATAGGTTTTATGAGAGTGTCGGATTCATGGCTAGTTTACATGTTGCAATACCAAATTAAAAAACTTGTTTTGAAAAAAAGTGTATAGTATTGCAAGATAATTAACCAACTCAAATCAAGTGGGTTATAGTTTATAAAATCTCGTAGCCATGATTCTTAACCCCAAAACATTTGTTTAATTAAATCAAATTGTAAAACATCTCGTAAAAACTCGTTAATAAAACTCGTATGGTTTATATTATTTAGAAAACATCGTTGTGTGACATCGTTTCAAAATTGTTTACCCAAGTGAACTAAATAACGCCACAGTATGTAATATGATGAAAACACTTATATATAAGAAGTACCAGCGACGTATCTACCATGTTTTCATCACATTACACCCGTCCCGTTATCTAAACACTAACCAAAAACCAATCGTTTACCCAAATCGTTTAACTCGTTAAAATCGCTTCAGTCGTTTAAATCATTCTCGTTTTAATTGTGAAATCTACTTTTGGTTGCCTCGCTAATAACATCCAAACCTTCGCGACTCGTCTATCTCGAAACTCGCATTAATAAACCACCAAAGGGTAAATTAACAATCACAGATTCAGTCGTTATCCACCTAACCCACACATAACCATGGGTGCAGTCTGATAACGGGATTTGTTAGATCCTATGGTACCATAACCTAATACTGGTCGGTTCGGCCAAAACTAATGAATGTTATTCGTTATGTAATTACAACCAACAAGTTTATCCACATTATTGAAATCGTTATTAATTTAATATAAACCATTTTAATCATTTTCGAAACCATCATTAAAAACATCGAAATCATTTAACACAAATGAATCACCCCAAAACAATCGAAAACAGTAAAATATGGGAACTAGGTACTCACTTGAGAATGCCTAGAAGTCTTGAATAACAACCAAGCAAAGCTAGAGGGATCACGGAAATCAATCGGCACCTAATATAAGTAACTATGTAAATAAACCGGACCTAAATCGGAAGATCGGATAGGATGAGGTTTCGTAAACCAAATGAGTATAGGAACTCATATGACATGGTTTAACAAAGCCTATATACTAAATCGAAACCTAACCTAAGTGCTTACGACCCATTACGACCCGTTTAGGTAGCTTACGCTACTTTAACGCGTCGTTCGCGTAAAACGCGCTCGGACCGCCTAACTAGCCCGATGATAAGTATTATATGCCTTAACATGTCTAATAATGTTACCTAATCAGTTTAGATATAAAAATTTAGGTTACATATACTTAAAATGAATTTATGCGTAAAAAGGGCATTTTGGTCATTTTTCTAAGGCATATAAACTACTTATCATACAACTACTTAAACGAAGTGACCATAAGGTATAACCTCATAAGGTTATTCCCTATACAACTATGGTCACAAAATATGTTTGGTCGGATCCTAATGATCGACCAAATGGGTCTAGTTCGAAAGCCTAAGCGGTGGTTTAGACAGCTTGACTTACGACTCTCTACAAGCACTAAACTAAAAGTGACGAGCTAAACATGTTTAATGAAGTTAGAAAACGGGTTTGATATCAAAACAAAATGTTTTGATACCCAAGAATAGTTTTCTTACAAAATACGCATGAATACGCATTTTGACCGAAACTATGACTCGTCACTACACCTAAGCAACGTGGTAATCAGTAGGTATAGTCACAAGGGACTATAACCATCGTGATTACGCTCACGTTGCAAAGTTCAAACGAACTTCGTGTTGAACAAAGACTGGTCAAAGCAGAAAGTCAAACATAGTTTGACTTTTAAAAACGCATAAAAGCACGAAAGAATACTTACAAAGGGTCCAAGCTAGGAAGATCTTGATCAAATTGCTCAGGTATGAAGTGTTAAACCTCAATTCAGAGCATTTGAATCAGATTTGTGAGGAATGAGAATGAAAGTGTTGGGTATTTATAGAAATCCCACAACCGTTAGGATCATTCCTCGTAATCCGTGCTTCGATCTTGGCCCTCCATGTGGGCACATGGTATTGCAATACAAAGGGGACATGAAATATCATCAAATACCAGCCCATAGAGTGCAAAACTTAGGGTTAAAAACCATCAAAACATCAAAACTGGACTAGATACAATGTTTCTGTCTGCATGTCTGACACACCCCGTGTAAGAATAAGCTTCATCTTACGCGGCCCGCCTAGCCAAGTTTGGCAGAATTACAATTTAGCCCCTGCAGGTCCAAAACTTGATATTTGATGCATTTTTGACACGTTTAAGCCCCGTTAACCCCATTTCAAAGCTCTATAATGAAGTTAAAGTATAGGGAACTTAAAATATGCTTAAAAAACATCTCGGATGTCGGTTCGTTTGGTCGTACGGTTGCGTTATTCGGTTAATTACGACGGAAATCGTAACGAACGCAAAAACGATCCAAATTGCGTGACGAATGGAATTTTATCATGCCAATAACTAAAATAAAATATTTTAATGATTACATAAATTTTTGGATGTCCGGATATATTCAGAACGTAAGATATGCGCGAAAATGCAAACTTATGCACTTTTTGACACGTTTAGTCCCTGTTGATCAATAAGTTTATTTTTGCGCACCAAACACCTCAAAGCCTATTTCTAAGCTATGTAAAGGATATTTAGGGAATGTTTAACTTATGATCAAGTTCCAGAATGTTCGTTACTATACAAATCGGTATAGTTTCATAGTTTGACGCAAATAGTCCCTGCGATCGAACAAACTTGATTTTGACACACCAAACCATCCAAGACTTATTTCTAAGTTATGTAAAGGTTATTTAAGGTATGTTAAGCCTATGTCACTATCCTAGAGTGTTTGTCACATTAAACTGATTACGTTTATGCATCTGTTCGCGTATTACTTTCCAGAAAGCGATTTAGAGCTCGAAATCGAACAAGAATTGATATGTGCAAATGACACACATATTTATACAAATCCCAAGTATGAAACACAACATTTCATCGATTTGGTATTTGTTTGATGGCCGTGGAGGCACAGATGTCACAGTCTCCCCTACTTCAGGAAAATTTCGTCCCGAAATTTATTTAGAGGAAACTTGTGAGAGCTCGAAACATGAAGTCGAAAAGATAAAACAACGCTGGTTAGGGTTCTGAACTTCTAGTAACTTTAAATAACATTATGCTTGCAACGTAAGAGGGACACTTATATACAAGTATATGAAGTGCCATTGGTGCATCCACCGTACCTCCATTACATTGTTCACGTTTCGTTATTGTTACCACTATAGGTTCTTACACATGATAAATCTTACTGGGGTTCCTGTGCACTGAATTTCATAATTATGTACGCGTCCATATTTACGTAATTCCTTGCATAGTCCACACAGTGCATTTTATAATGTGTAGGGGGAAAACCAAATGAACAAACCTGTGATGAGTGTGATTAGACCATCCTAAGGTCCTTTTTAATTAAATCAATAAATGATCTCTTTAAATATACCACCAAGGAGTCTTTTTAGTTATATCATCACATGCCATTCTTAACCAGATTCTGAATCAATCTTTTTAACTAGACCACTCAAAGGGTCTCTTTTGAATTATGGAATGGTAATATATAATCCAAGGGTCTTAACTATTAGTAGAAGCCCATTAAGGATTTAAGGTAGTACCTTTGGATATCCTACTATGAATCCCTCATATGAAGATATGGAAGATTCCATGAGGATTTGGATAACGAAAATTCGGATCACACAAAATCATAAAAGAAAACACATAATCACATAATTGTTTAACTTGACCTTTAATTTGTTATCTTTGGACATGGATATTTAAGGCACACTAGGAATCCAATCCGTGGACTTCACTTGGCACTTTAAACATTTTCAAGAATCTAACTATGAAGATAGGAAGATTTTAATAGGAATTCGGCTTTGTCCTTATTGAATTGTAATGTACGTATTAAAGCATACAAAGGATCCAATTAAGGGCTCCGATTTGAGCGATAATCATCCACAAGGATCTAATTGTGAAGATAAGAAGATCCTATATGGATTTTGGAATTTGAAAAGCGGGAGACGTTTCGAAACATTGCACTAGACGTGCTTAAGTCGATACACGAGGTAGAATGCTCATGAAGTTGAGGTGCTAGATATGCGAAGGCGACATATGAAGCAGAATTTGAAGGTTGGGTAATACGAGCAGAATGCTTTTCGAAAACTATGCATGGGGTTCTTTAGAAATATGTTTAATGTTTTTGAAATCTTGCATAATACTTTTGAAATCGTGAGGTAGGTGTATTAGGTAAGTATATTTATAAAATGTTTTAAAATCATGCGAGATGAATTTTGTAATCATGTATAAGATTTTTGAAAACATGAATAATGCTTTTTCAAATCATGCACTTAATATATTAAGTAAATATACGGTGTAAAAAAATTGTTTTCAAACTATATGAAATATTTTGAAATCATGAAGCTTGTGTTTTGAAAAAAAAACATATACTTTGTATATTGTTATAAAAACTAGAATGCAATGATATGGGTATGAGATCGAAGAATACCCTTAGTTATCAAACCAAGGATTTAAAGTGATTACTCAAAATGTCACTTATTTTCTGTACTTCGTTTCTTAGAATGAAACGAGTACTTAGAATTTTCGAGAAAATCATGAGCGACCACATGAATGGGAGAACTACAAGAGTAGTTTGTTTAAAAACATAGTTCTTTGATGTAGGTATCATAGGGAAATGCCATACACACATGTAACTACACTTGTATATCAGAATTGCGAACAACGATTTATTTATAAACAAAACCGATTGTTTCAGAGTTCATGTAAAACAAAAGAAACAAAAGCATAAGATTCAGATTATTCAAAGCAGCAGCATCTTCTGATCAGCCAAATGCTCATCCGTGGGTCAGATTTGCATTGACAATCTTTGGGTATTTGTCCCTGACATAACCCGTCTCGCCATAGGTGTAGCAAGCACCAGAAGGAAAACGAGCTTGTGCTGGATCTGCTTGAAATTGAACAGGGTTCGGAAAAGCTTGGTTTAGCACAGCGACTGAATGAGAAACTCTTGTCGTATGGCCAATAAGTCCACAGTTGGAACATCTTCGGCATTTGACACTGGCATGGTGATGGAGGTTACATTGATTGCACAAAGGAGCAGTTCCCAAGTACGGCTTCTTCGCTGGTGGTGCTGCCACCTGGCTAGGTTCTGCTTGATTTGGTGCAACGGTTGGAGGTTTCTTTGAAGCTTTACGTTTTCTTCGATTTTGGTAAAGGTTTGGCTTCTGTTTCCTTTGGTGTTTCTTGGGCGGCTTCATCGTTGAGACGAGACATGGCGACAGCTAATTCAGCAGTCTTCAGGATTACTTCACCTATTCGCTGGGCAAATTTGGTAGTCTGCTCGGACATTTGAGTGTCGCTGCGATGAAGAGACATTCTGGAGGAAATGAAAGACATAGGAGGAAACAAGTGAAATGTTATCGGATAATGACAACGTATAAAAATTGCACTCATTTGTTTGTTACCTAAGGCAAACAAATGAGACGGTAACTAATCAAAGAAAGCGGGTCATATTAATGTATCGCGAAGACATTCTTTAGCCTATAAGTGGATACTCACCCCAAGAGTTCCCAGGTAAGAGTGACTGGTCGATTATGTGGATTTGTATGAACACTCTAGCCTTAGACAGAAAACTCAGAGTACAGGCATCCACTCTTCCAGATTGCACATGTTCACATTATACGGCCCAAACTTTGATGACATTTTGAAAACTTAGAGGGTTCAAAACCTTATAATAAATCATCCTAGAACAGATGATTGGTTTTCAAAGCGGATTTGAAATTTGTGTTCTTGTTGTGGTTGTCACCTAAGGATAAGTGACGGTACTGTTTTAGGATCTAAACACAAGAATCTTGTGTTAGGGTCCTAGGAAGGTTATAGACTAGGTCAAAGCATTACTAATAACCTAATTCCCTATAACCATGAGCTATGATACCAACTTTTCTATCACACCCCGACCGTGTAAAACAACAACTCGCGACGGAATTGTCGGGGAGTGTTGTAACAGAATCATTGTTTCATAACACACGGAAATTTGAAGTTTCCTTTTATTTAAAGATTAACCATTTACATTGTCTTGAAATTCAAACAAACAAGTTATACATAGTCTATCATTGTTATTAAGTCACTAAGGCCTCGTCCAGTCCTATGTGAGCATGCATCCTAGCAATCAACATCATTCAACAACACCTGAAACATATGTAAAAACAAAGTCAGCAAAGAAATGTTGGCGATCACATAGGTTTTATGAGAGTGTCGGATTCATGGCTAGTTTACATGTTGCAATACCTAATTAAAAAACTTGTTTGGAAAAAAAGTGTATAGTATTGCAACATAATTAACCAACTCAAATCAAGTAGGTTATAGTTTATAAAATCTCGTAGCCTTGATTCTTAACCCCAAAAAATTTGTTTAATTAAATCAAATTGTAAAACATCTCGTAAAAACTCTGTTGGATCGTCGTGTGACCCTAACGAGTCAATCTGAAGAGTTCAACATCAAAATCAAGGGCGGAATCAATGAAATTGACATAACACAACTTGATACTTTCTAATTATCTCCTTTTATTGAATTCCTGAGCTTTTACAATTCAAATAACAATCCGGCAGCACCTCGGCTTTGAAAACACACACTAATTCCGTTTTAAATGACACAGGCACTTCAGTATTTATAGGCATATAATTCCACTTGAAAGAACCAAACGAGATTTAATTCCGTGCGGAATTAACTCAAGCGGGATTACATTTCATGCGATATTATCATTCTAAGCGAAATTATAATTCCAAGCAGTTATATTTCATTTGGAATTACCTATAAACTTGATTTCTCGTTTTGCATGCCCTGATCTATCTAATACAATACAAGACTTGATAAAGACGAAGTTAACAGACATCAGTGCACCAACAGACTCCCCTTTGGATGTTGACGAAGTCTTTAGCATCCAGTCTTCAGTCTTTAGTCTTGATCTATCATTCTCTGCTCTAAATTGTCTTGACATTGTAAAGCATCCTTCAAACTTTTATCTTCAAACTCTAAACTTCAATATCCCCTTTAAATGTTGATCCAAAATTTTGACTCCCCCTTTTCCCAGACTCCCCCTTTCGATAAGCTGGGACTTGAATTCTGAATCAAACTTTGACATTTTCTTTAGCATGGGGATCTTGACTCCTGTTTCCTGTTTCTCAAACATATAACATTATAATCTATTCAATCTTAAATTTCTATTAACTGTTCATCAGTTTTAGAAATCCACTTAAGTATTCAGGTCCAAGTTAATGACCCTTATTACTCACTTTATCTACCAAGTCCAACTTAATGACCTTGGTTGATACAAGACATAAACAAACTGATTTTGTTCAAACATTTTTCAAAAATTTTTCTGAAAAATTACAAGTTTCAAGTTAATGAACTTGTTTTGACTTTCTATTTTCTCAATTATCATGTTAAGCTCCCAACTCATCATCCAGCTTAGAATCTTTCTGCATCTGCTCCAACCTTCTGAATCTAAAGATCAACTCCCCACTTTGGTTTGTCGGAAAATAAAGCAGAAATGAAAAATCTTTTTGGATTGTTAATAAAATTTCTAAACTAGAAAGCTAGGACATAAATGAAATGCAGAAATAGAATGCAACGAAAGTAAACTATTTACAAACATGTTTTTGGTGAGCGTGTTAGGGAATCATATCAGCTGACGACAAATTACTAGCACCGTTAAGCTTGATAACATACTAAGTCTTAAACAATTCACTTAGATTGTCGATATGCTGATCCTATTAAATTTTTATACAAATTTCAATCTGTTCAGGATACGATTTAGGTGAATTAAAGACTTAAACTTACATGTGTGTCCCACTTCTTGAATATACTCCCATATCCAGATCCCAATATTCAGTCTTACATGTGAATATACCTAGATGATATCTGTAAAGGGTTAAATGCGAAACCGTGAGAGCTAAGGTGAGAACTTCCGTTCAGCAGAGAGATGACGGTTCGACTTTAGGTGTGTTCCCTTTAGAGAATCTTTTCTTCAACAGCACATGATTAGCATTTTTCAATGTTTCATCATTTTTTATGCTGAGGACGATGCTATATTTCAAGCAATTCAGAAAGTATTATACGGGGACTAGGCCATTGCTTTCGCAATATCAGAAGTCCCGGGATAATACCCCAGATATCACTGAGTATAAAGACCTAGTATCTCAGAAAGAGGGACCTTTCAAACAAGATTTCAGGGGTTACATATATATCCAAGATTTGTTCCCCATAAAATAAGCAAGTTTGAATTTTAGGTTTATATCCCAAACCAAATTTACTAAATGTATAAAAACCTATCGAACAGCGAGATTGTTTAAAGCTTTAAAACTTTACAAATCTTTAGCGTACCGTAACTGTCAAGCCGATGTACTATCATTTTCCCTTTTTACACAAGCTCTTTTTCAGTTTTCTATTGTTTTTGAATTTTGAAATTTTTACTGTTTTTGTATTTTCTGAACTGTTTTTGTATTTTCTGAACATAAACTCTACTCTACTCCCCCTAAATACCAAAACAAGTAAAAAATCGACAAACCATAGCAGATTGTTTTTCAACATCATCATCTACAATGTTATCCTCATCAACGCCAATAATCCCATCCGACACCGATAAAAGCTTCATACCGTTTAGTTTTAAAAGATATTTGAAACGAGTTTTGTCAAATGCTTTGGTATGTAAATCAGCTTTCTGTTCGTCAGTGTGGATTTTCTCAATTCGTATCAACTTCTTCTCGAAACAATCGCGAATGAAGTGATGACGAATTTCTATGTGTTTCGTTTTAGCGTGATGAACTGGATTTTTTTGTAATATTTATAGCTGCCTCATTATCAACAAAGATAGGAGTGTTAAGATTAGTCACGCATCTGTTGCTGGATCCACAAGATGTGAGAGCAGCAGCTGCTAGCAGATACATACTCAGCTTCACAAGTGGACAAAGCTACAGAGGTCTGCTTCTTACATTGCCAGGTGACCAATCGTGGTCCGAAAAACTGACAACCCGCTGTTGTTGATTTTGCGTTAACTTTGCAGCTTCCAAAGTCAGAGTCAGAATACCCTTCGAGCGTGAAATCGCCTGTTTTTGGATACCACAACCCCAATGATGGAGTTCCTTTCAGGTAGCGTAATATCCGCTTCACAATCACCATGTGCGAAGCTCTGGGGCTTGACTGAAACCGTGTTGCGAGGCACGTTGGATACATGATATCTGGTCTTGAAGCAGTTAAGTACATCAACGATCCGATCATGGAACGATACATCGTTTCATCTACCCTGTCTCCGGTGAGATCTGGGTTTATTCCATGATTCGTCGCTAAAGGGGTTGAAGCTGGAGTAGATCCTGACATCCCAAATTTCTCTAAGATATCATGAACATACTTCGTCTAGTGTATGAAAATTCTCTCAGGTAGTTGATCAACTTGAAGTCCCAAGAAAAATTTCATCTCCCCCATCGATGACATTTCAAACGTTTGCTTCATAACTTTTTCTAAGTCTTTGCACAAACTTTCATTCATTGACCCAAATATGATGTCGTCCATGTATATCTGAACTATCAGAAGATATCCGTCGACCTATTTGGTGAAGAGAGTGGCATCCACTTTTGCTCGGATGAAGCTGTTGGCTAGCAGGTGTTGAGACAAAGTCTCGTACCAAGCTCTTGGGGCCTAGTGTAAACCATACAGCGCTTTATCCAGTAAGTAAACCTTGTCTTTGTGGATTGGGTCGGTAAAGCCCGATGGCTGTCCGACATATACCTCCTCTTTTACCTTCCCATAGAGAAACGCCGATTTAACATCTAACTGAAACACTTTGAAACCCTTCCATGATGCAAATGCCAGAAAGATCCTAATTGCTTCTAGTCGAGCCACGGGAGCATATACTTCGGTGAAATCTATACCCTCCTGTTGACTAAAGCCCTGGACTACGAGTCGAGCTTTGTTTCGAATAATAACCCCTCGATCATCTCTCTTGCATTTAAACACCCATTTTGTGTTAATCTTCCTTTGACAATCAGGCAAATCTACTAACTTCCACACTCCTAACTTCTTGAACTGGCTTAGTTCCTCCTGCATCGCATTGACCCAAGAATCTTCAGTAAGCGCCTCCTTATAAGTCCTCGGTTCAATCTGCGATATAAAACAACTAAGTGAAAACTCAGTTTGTAACGGAGCAACTGTAGAATAAAAACAAGTAAGTCCTTGATCAATTTGTCGTCTAGTGCGGACGCCTGATTGTAATTCTCTAATAATCAGCTCCTCTAGATGGTATGAAAGAGTTCTTGGCATCACCTCGCTTGGAACAACTACCTCGCCCTCCAGATTTGTGATATTTTGATCTGCACTTTGTTCACTGATTGGAATAGATTGACTTGAAAGCTGAATTTGCTCCCCCTCGGAATCTGAATCACCATGATCAAATACTGGTCTGTTCTCAGATTCCTGATTATCATTCTCTGCCGTCTGATTATCATGAGCAACTTCATTTTGTTGAATATCATTATGTTCTCCAGCATTGCTTGGACCTGCTTCATCGTCATTTGAAGTATGCCTTTGACGCCTTGAAGACTCAGCTGGGAACCTTTCCTGCGATGACTCATACTCTCTCAGAATATCCAACTCGTCAAAGAAATCTTCTTCTTCTTTTCTTCTTCTTCCATGTCAAACGAATCCCACAAAGTGTCATAATGAAAACGCCATGAATCTCCTGGATTCTGTGGTGGCATCGTGTAACCTTGACATTCAACATTCGATGCTTCGATGATCCGCTTTAAGCTTGGAACAAAGACTCGTCTTAGTGGACTTGAGTAACCCACAAATATCCCTTCAATGCTCTTTGGACCAAATTTACCAAAAGGCTCTAGAACGGTGTAGGGAGACCCAAACGGTTCTAAATACTTCAGGTTTGGTTTGTGGTTGTTGATCAGCTCGAAACACGTTTTGTTGAATTTCTTGACAGCAAGAACCCGGTTGAGCGTATAGCATGCGGCTGATACTGCTTCTGCCCAAAAGTTAACAGGTAGCTTAGAATCAGCAAGCATCGTCCTGGTCATTTCAATTAGCGTCCTGTTCTTTCTTTCAGCTACTCCATTCTGTTGTGGAGTGTAAGGAGCACTAAATTCATGCAATATACCTCTTTCATCGCAATATTCTTCCATCTTGATATTCTTGAACTCAGTACCATTGTCACTACGTAATCTTCTAATGCATGTCTGGTACAAGTTTTCCATCTTCTTGAATAACGTCATCAAACGATCAAACGCCTCATCTTTTGACTTCAGAAATAATACCCAAGAAAATCTTGAATAATCATCTGTGACTACAAGACAATAGAGATCCCCAGTAATGCTTTTGACATTCACTGGACCAAACAAATCCATATGGAGTCTCTCTAAAGGTCTCGAGATTGAATTTTCTTTCTTCCCGGGGTGAGATTTCTTCTTTTGCTTTCCTTTGATGCAGCTAATGCACTCCCCCTCAAGATAAAAACCTTTCACATAAACACCAGTAACCAAATCATTATGCACCAGGTGATTCATTTTTCGCAAATTTATATGACCCATCTTTCGGTGCCACAGTTGTGATTCTTTCTCTGTTGCTCTAGACATAAAACAATGAGCCTGACCCGTGGTTGTAGTTGCTACGCTCATGTCCAACACGTACAGATCATTGACTCTTGGTGCTCTCATGATAATCCATTCTTCGGGAACAACAAATCCTGGTTTCAATATCAAACACTCTTTGTCTGTGAAGTGCGTTGTATACATCCTATCACAGATCTGAGAAATACTTAGAAGATTATTCTCAAGCTCAGCAATGTAGTTAACTCTTTCAAGCGTGACAATTGCATTGGATAACGTTCCTTCACCAACTATTCGACCTCCTTGATTTCCTGCAAAACCCACATATCCTCCATTAAACCCTCTAACATCCCACAGCAGGGTCTTCTTCCCCGTCATGTGCCGAGAAGCTCCACTATCCATAATCCATCGCGAAACAGATCTTTGAAGCTCCTGCCCAATTCACAAACACTTAGTTAGATTTCGATGCCACTCAAGCCTCTTTTGACTCAGGTAGCTGGAAATTAAGAAGAGTTCTTTTGGTGAACAATGGTGGAAAATTCCTGTCATTCATTTTTAAGCTCTCTTCAGATCCAACCTCAACCTCTTTGTATAAGAAAAACTCATCTTTAGGAGGTTGACCAGATGGTTGGTCTTTCTTTTGAACATTTTTCTTTTCAGAAATGAGCATTTGTTCTTCAAGTTTCTCATAATAATCCAAAGGAATATTCATCTTTACCGGTGTAGTAGAAGATGATTGTTTTTCTGACTCTGAAACCTTTGGTTTTGGAGAACTTGTTTTCTTTTCAACAATTTTTGGCTTCCATGTTTGTTGAGATGATGCAACCCGTTTGTAAAACTTGTCATTTTTAGTTACCACATTTTTAATAGATTCAGTTTTGATTTTATGGTTTTCGCTTTTGAAAACTTTCTTCTCAACAACCATTGGTGCTTTTCCCTTTGCATCAACTTTCTTTTTCTGATTCTCGACAACTTCAGTCTTAGGCTTCAAGTTGGTACACTTTCGTGCAATATGTCCAACTGGATTACACTTGAAACATGTTCGGGTGTCAACTACCCGACTTGTGCCTTCAGACTGAGGCTGTGAGGCCTTCTTCTCAAAGAACTCTTTGTTTGATTTTGAAAAAATTTTAGATTCTTCATCAGAATGTGAACTCGAACTTGAACTTTTCACAAACAACTTTTTCTCAGCAAACCTTCTGTTTTGAACATTCTTTTTCTGATAATTCTTACCACCCTGATATCCACCCGACCATTTGTTTTGATTGTTGTTATAAAAACGCGGTGGTACAACAGGTTTCTTGTAGTAAGCTTTATCTTTTTCAAAATTCATTTACCTCTTTGTCTGATTTAAACCTTCTACTTCAGACAGATCAATTTCAACCAATTTGAACACATTTTTCAATTTAGCAACATTAACATTCTCCAGTGGAAACTCAGAATCCGAATACAATTTATCCGATCCCGACATCTTGTACATGACAAGAGTAGGTTCTTCATTTAAGTTGTTTTTAGATTTTAGTTTCGGAATGTAATTATTCAAGAAACATTCTTCATCCTCAGCTGAATCACTTTCAGACTTCAAAACATTTTCAGCCATGCTTTTAACAATTTCTGACTGAACACTATCCTCATCGGATGATGTATTGAATGTAACATCAATTGACTCTGGAAGTTTAACCTCATCACTTTTTCATCATCATTAACCAAACCGGACTTTTTCTTTGAAAAATTATTAAACACTGGCGGTGGAACCTGATGATACCCAACCCCAGTTCCATCCGAAAAACCATCTTCGCCTGCTTTGTTTTTCCCGATGGGTTTGGGAACAATGTGTTGTAAAACAAAGCTTGCGGAGTTGTAACTGGTTAATTTTAGATTGATGCGCTCATTTTCAATTTTAACTTCTTGAACTTGAAGCTTCAGATTAGCAATCCCATCCAACTGTTGATGGATTTGCTCTTCTTTAACTCTAAGAACAACGGTCAGCTGAAGATTTTCTTTGTCTATTTTACCATTTCTTTCATCAGAATCTTTTACCGTTCGTTTTAGTTTTTCAAAATTTTTTGAAATTTTACGATTTTCAAGAATCAATTTTTCATTTTCTTTCCTAATTCTTTCTACATCATTTTTATCGTTTTCGATTTTCTCAGTTAATTCTTTTAATTTGTCGTTCGAAGCTTTTAACAATTTATCACGGTATAAGATCTATTCTTCAACACTTCTGACTCTACCAGTCAGTTCTTCAACCTTCTTACCGCTGAGGTAAGCAATTGTACTACAAACTTTGCACTCTTTCATGCAATTTTTGCAGTCGTTCTCAGATTTAATTTTCTTACCTGACTCATGTGTATCGTTTGAACTGACCTTGTTTTCGGACTCACTTCCAGAACCAGAAACTACCTCTAGTTCTTTTGCAGCAATAACTTTGTCAGCCATCTTCTTCAAATTTTCAGCTGTAAATTCTTGTGACGTATCAATAATCCCGTCATCAACTTTCTTTGGTTGCAGTTCTTTTTCTGTCACTTTCTCTTTCTCATCAGCTTCTCCTCCTCCCCACCACATTCTTTGCCTGGCTTCTTCTTCATCAGCAATTTGTTTGGTGAGAACTTCAACATCAACAGTATCTGGATCAACAGCTATGTTTCCATTAGGATCGAGATAACATTCTCTATCAGGATCCCATCTCTTTGCTTTCTTTGCTTCCATCCATGTACGATAAATTTTGCCTTTCATGAATTGAGCTGTTGACTTCCTGTTCACATACTTCACTTCTTCAGATCTGGTATCTTTAAAAGGAACAATCTTTGCTGCTGTAAAGGCATATCCAACTGCGTCTTCCTCAGGCAAAACATCACTCCAATCATAACCTTCATCATCATGAAATACTGCAAGTGCCCTGGATTTTTCTTTGGGTGCCTCCTCTATCTGCTTCTTCCTGGGAGGTTCTGCTTTATTTTAATGATAAATTGCTCTTTTGTAATAATCCTCTCGAAAAGGATTTGCAGTATCATCAGTGTAAGCATTTCTGCACTCACGCTTAAAATGACCTTTTTGTTTACATTTAAAGCACGTGACTTTTGACTTGTCAAAGCCTAACTTGGTAGAAGGTCCACCAATAGACTGTCTTCCAGTAATCTCCATGAATCTCTGCACTCTTCTCACTACACTCGCCATACACCACCTTATATCGATCAACTCCATCTCCTCAGGGTCGATCTGATCGTAGTCTTCCTTTGTTAGGTTGGTGTTACCTATCTTTCCTGCAACGAGACTTTCATACGATTCTAACACAGACGCTAAAAACACCATCTGTTGTTTGGCAGATTCTTCACTGAAATTCTGACCATTCTTCAGATCCACAGCAATGTTGCATTGAAACAAATTCTTCGATGTAGATTGATTTGAAGTATTTGAGGATGAACCACCATGATAGCCACTGCTAGGAGTTTCTTGATTCATTGTGTTTGAGCTTTCTGCTGAAAAAGCTGTCTTAGGAGATGTAGTCTTTGGGATCATACTACCTCTATAATACAGCTCCACATTCTGTTGATAAGATGAGTTGTTGACTTTGTTGAATTTCTTGATCTCTAATTCATGACTTTCCAGTCTTTCAATAAGCAGATCCACTGTCAAATCTTCTGACTTGATTGTGTTTTTCAGCATCAAGGCAAAGTACTGCCAATCTTGCTCATTTGGTAGTGAATCAAACAATTTGTCAACCAACTCTTCTTGAGTGTATATGATTTTGTGTCTTGCAAGCTCCATCTTCAAATGCCCAAATCTTTCAATCATCTTGGAAACAGACTCATTCTTTAAACAACCAAACAAATCAAACTCTTTTCTTAACAATTTCTTTTTGTTTTTAACTATCTCAGCACTACCAACACATTTTATTTTAAATTTTTCCCAAAGGTCTCTCGAATCTTTGTACTCGATCAGTGAGATAATGTCATCTCTGACATATTGGTGAAGCAGAGCAATGTATTTTTGTTCAGCAACATATCTTTCTATTTGATTTTCATCGAAATTTTCATAATCCGATCTCCCCAAATCAAAGCCATTTTTCAAACTTTTCCAACTGGAATATGCAAACGCTTTATGCCATTCTTCAAATCTTGTAGCCCACCTGTTGTAATCTTCAATTGCCATCAACTTGGGCGGCTTATTGTATGTTCCATATGCACTGTCTACACTCATAGCATCAAAAAGAATTTTCTTTGCACTCGGTGTTGGTGTAGTTTCATTCGTATTATTTGATGTGCCATCTCCCGAACCACTAGTAAATGCAAACACATCATAAAAAGGATTCATGAAATCATCCATCTTTCAAGTACCTGAAACAATCAACAAACACTTAGAAAAATTTTTGAAATTTTGAAAATCAGTTTCAAACGGAATCAGTTCAAGCGGAATAGCTCAAACGAAATTAACCGAAATATGTTTTTCAAACGAAATTACCAAGCGGAATTTAATTCCGTGCGGAATTAGGTCAATTTCAAACGAAATTAAGTCTCTTGGTGCGGAATTAGTAATTTCGTTTGAACTCTTCAAACGAAATTTGATTCCGTGTGAAATCAATAGCACTTTCAAGCGAAATTAAGCCAATGTAGCTAATTCCGTGCGGAATTAAGATCCAGATCAAACGGAATTATGCTGATGTCATTTTGTCCGAACAGTTTTTCAAGCGGAATTACCAATTTTTTCAGTATTAAGTTCGAATTAAGGTCCAATTCTTTCAAGGATTAGTTAAAACTATGTTTCGCTTATTATATGTGAAAATCAAGCCATTTCGTCCGTTAAATTTTGTTCAAATCAGAAAAGAAGGTGTAGAAGTAAGAGAATCCGATGAAATCAAGCTGAATTGGTATGAACTCCTCGTCCTGAGCTCTGATACCACTTGTTGGATCGTCGTGTGACCCTAACGAGTCAATCTGAAGAGTTCAACATCAAAATCAAGGGCGGAATCAATGAAATTGACGTAACACAGCTTGATACTTTCTAATTATCTTCTTTTATTGAATTCCTGAGCTTTTACAATTCAAATAACAATCCGGCAGCACCTCGGCTCTGAAAACACACACACTAATTTCGTTTTAAATGACACAGGCACTTCAGTATTTATAGGCGTCTAATTCCGCTTGAAAGAACCAAACGAGATTTAATTCCGTGCGGAATTAACTCAAGCGGGATTACATTTCATGCGATATTATCATTCCAAGCGAAATTATAATTCCAATCGGAATTATAATTTCATGCGGAATTACCTATAAACTTGATTTCTCGTTTTGCGTGCCCTGGTCTATCTAATACAATACAAGACTTGATAAAGACGAAGTTAAAAGACATCAGTGCACCAACAAACTCGTTAATAAAACTCGTATGGTTTATATTATTTAGAAAACATCGTTGTGTGACATCGTTTCAAAATCGTTTACCTAAGTGAACTAAATAACGCCACGGTATGTAATATGATGAAAACACTTATATATAAGAAGTACCAGCGGCGTATCTACCATTTTTTCATCACATTACACCCGTCTCGTTATCTAAACACTAACCAAAAACCAATCGTTTACCCAAATCGTTTAACTCGTTAAAATCGCTTCAGTCATTTAAATCATTCTCGTTTTAGTTGTGAAATCTACTTTTGGTCGCCACGCTAATAACATCCAAACCTTCGCGACTCGACTATCTCGAAACTCGCATTAATAAACCACCAAAAGGTAAATTAACAATCACAGATTCAGTCGTTACCCACCTAACCCACACATAACCATGGGTGCAGTCTGATAACGGGATTTGTCAGATCCTATGGTACCATAACCTAATACTGGTCGGTTCGGCCAAAACTAATGAATGCTATTCGTTATGTAATTACAACCAACAAGTTTATCCACATTATTGAAATCGTTATTAATTTAATATAAACCATTTTAATCATTTTCCAAACCATCGTTAAAAACATCGAAATCATTTAACACATATGAATCACCCCAAAACAATCGAAAACAGTAAAATAGGGGAACTATGTACTCACTTGAGAATGCCTAGAAGTCTTAAATAACAACCAAGCAAAGCTAGAGGGATCATGGAAATCAATCGGCACCTAATATAAGTAACTATGTAAATAAACCGGACCTAAATTGGAAGATCGGATAGGATGAGGTTTCGTAAACCAAATGAGTAGAGGAACTCATATGACATGGTTTAACAAAGCTAATATACTAAATCGAAACCTAACCTATGTACCCACGACCCATTACGACCCGTTTAGGTAGTTTACGCTACTTTAACGCGTCGTTCGCGTAAAACGCGCTCGGACTGCCTAACTAGTCCTATGATAAGTATTATATGCCTTAACATGTCTAATAATGTTACCTAATCAGTTTAGATATAAAAATTTTGGTTACATATACTTGAATTTATGCGTAAAAAGGGCATTTTGGTCATTTTCCTAACGCATATAAACTACCTATCATACAACTACTTAAACAAAGTGACCGTAAGGTATAACCTCAGAAGGTTACTCCCTATACAACTATGGTCACAAAATATGTTTGGTCGGATCCTAGTGATCGACCAAACGGGTCTAGTTCGAAAGTCTAAGCGGTGGTTTAGACCGCTTGACTTACGACTCTCTACAAGCACTAAACTAAAAGTGACGAGCTAAACATGTTAAAACATGTTTAACGAAGTTAGAAAACAGGTTTAATATCAAAACCCAAAACAAAAGGTTTTGATACCCAAGAATAGTTTGGTTGCAAAATACGCATGAATACGCATTTTGACCGAAACTATAACTCGTCACTACACCTAATCAACGTGGTAATCAGTAGGTATAGTCATAAGGGACTATAACCATCGTGATTACGCTAACGTTGTGAAGTTCAAATGAACTTCGTGTTGACCAAAGACTGGTCAAAGCAGAAAGTCAAACACAGTTTGACATTCGTGCTTAAAAACGCATAAAAGCACGAAAGAATACTTACAAAGGGTCCAAGTTAGGAAGATCTTGATCCAAATTGCTCAGGTATGAAGTGTTAAACCTCAACTTAGAGCATTTGAATCAGATTTGTGAGGAATGAGAATGAAAGTGTTGGGTATTTATAGAAATCCCACAACCGTTAGGATTGCTCCTCGCAATCCGTGCTTCGTTCTTGGCCCTCCATGTGGGCACATGGTATTGCAATACAAGGGGACATGAAATACCATCAAATACCAGCCCATAGAGTGCAAAACTTGGGGTTAAAAACCATCAAAACATAAAAATTGGACTAGATACAATGTTTCTGTCTGTAGGTCTGACGCGCCCCGCGTAAGAATAAGCTTCATCTTACGCGGCCCGCCTAGCCAAGTTTGGCAGAATTACAATTTAGCCCCTGCAGGTCCAAAACTTGATATTTGATGCATTTTTGACATGTTTAAGCCCCGTTAACCTCATTTCAAAGCTCTATAATGAAGTTAAAGTATAGGGAACTTAAAATATGCTCAAAAAACATCTCGGATGTCGGTTTGTTTGGTCGTACAGTTGCGTTATTCGGTTAATTACGACGGAAATCGTAACGAACGCAAAAACGATCCAAATTGCGCGAGGAATGAAAATTTATCATTCCAATCACTAAAATAAAATATTTTAATGATTACATAAATTTTTGGATGTCCGGATATATTCAAAACGTAAGATATGCGCGAAAATGCAAACTTATGCACTTTTTGACGCTTTTAGTCCCTATTGATCAATAAGTTTATTTTTGCGCACCAAAACACCTCAAAGCCTATTTCTAAGCTATGTAAAGGATATTTAGAGCATGTTTAACTTATGATCAAGTTCCGGAATGTTCGTTACTATATAAATCGGTATAGTTTCGCAGTTTGACGCAAATAGTCCCTGTGATCGAACAAACTTGATTTTGACACACCAAACCATCCAAAACTTATTTCTAAGTTATGTAAAGGTTATTTAAGGTATGTTAAGCCTATGTCACTATCCCGGAGTGTTTGTCGCGTTAAACTGATTATGTTTACGCATCAGTTCGCATTTAACTTTCCAGAAAGCGATTTAGAGCTCGAAATCGAACAAGAATTGATATGTGAAAATGACACACATATTTATACAAATCCCAAGTATGAAACACAACATTTCATCGATTTGGTATTTGTCTGATGGCCGTGGAGGCACAGATGTCACATCCATTACCAGTACCGTTTTGATTTCCATTCTCGTTCCTATTATCATTCCCATTGCGGCCTCCAATACCTTTTCCCCAACAATCCTTGGTAAGGTGACCTGACTTCCCGCAGTTCTCGCATCTCCCTACACGACAGTTTCCCACGTGGTGAAAGTTACAACGGTTACATTTGGGTAGAGTGCCCTGATACTTCTTAGCTCCTGTATCATTTGCAGCTGCGAAGGTTTTCGCCTCCTTAGGCGGGTTAGTCTCACGCTTCTTGTTGTTCGAACCCTTGTTGTTGCTGCGGGTCGCTTGATTCAGATTTGAATGTTTCCTTTTCTTGTCACCGGATGACTCAGCATGCATCTCGGTTTTCTCAGTAGGGTTCAGTGATAGCTTCTTCATACGGACAACATCCTTAGTGAGGCTGACAGCTAGAGTTACAGCCTGAGTGATCGTTGTCAGTTTTGCCGCAGTTACCATGCTGCGAAACTCCGAAGCCAATCCCCAGATGTAGCGCTCAATGCGCTTAAATTCGGGAGTCACCTGATAGGGGATCACTCTTGACAGGTCATGAAACCTTCGAGTATAACCAACAATGTCTGCACCTTCCATGGAGAAGTTCCAAAATTCAGTCTCCAACCTTTGAAGTTCAGCACGAGAACAATACTTCTCTCTCATTCTTTCCTTCAACTCATCCTAAGTCATACCATACGCAGCATCATCACCCAGAGTTTGGACTTGCAAATTCCACCAAATCAAAGCCTCATCAACGAACAATTCAGTAACAAAAGTGACTTGCTGGTCAGCGGTGCACTTGCTCATGCGGATAGTGGAATCAGTCTTTTCTGTCTAGCGCACGAAAGCCACTGCACCTCTAGTGCCATCGTAATTCAGTGGCTTGCAGTCGAGAAACTGCTTGAAGGTGCAGCCTGGAATTGATCCAACCAATTCACACGTGAGCAATCAATGAAACCATGAAATAAAGACCGTTCATAAATTTCATCATGTTTCAGCAAATCAGCTTAAGGTTACCTTGAGCTGTGTTTCCTCCAGAGGAATCTCCGTGTCCATTACGTCTAGTACCACTTGGTCCTCCACTGTGTTCAGTGCGGTTCGCCTCATACTGGGCGATAGCTTCGGAGATTCTTTCTTCCAGCAGGGAGTTCAGCTCTTCAGCAGTCCTCGGCAGTGGGGGATGAGGGGCGTTCACAGCTTTCCTGGGTGCCATGTTCTGTCAGAACACAACACAATAGGGTTAGACATTTGTTTGATATCATCATACAAGATGGTAGTAGTATATATACACATGCATATACCCACATAAGTAACATCAAACAATCCGCCAATCATATAAATCAATTCATACAGCAACAGGCATGCATAAACAGATAAATATTGATGTGTCATAAGATATTCACCGAGTCCTTATACATATTAGAACAACTTGTTACATCATTGTTTGCGAAGAAAACAAAATGTATAAGGGTTACATCACCCCATAGTACAAGTTTAATACATATAAAGACGAAATATCTTTCTTAACATTGGCGGTTCTTGTCTTCAGGTTCTTCCCAATGCTCGGATGGTCTTCATACCCAAAATACTACTCTAACAGAGTACTTGCAAAGAAGACCTAATGGGATGGGGGAGGGGGTGGGGGTGGGGTGTAGGGAACATCAAACTATGAAGATGGGTCACTTCGTCCTCAAGCTCCTGAATTCGGCGGATGAGGGAGCTGGTCCGAGTAGGAGTGTGGGAAGGTGTGGGAACACGGGTAGGAGTGAATGGCACATCAGGTATAGTGTCATCATCGTCTCCAGTCGGATAAGCTCTCAGTCCAGCAGCAAAAAGGGCCGAAGAAATCACTGAATCGAAGGAATCGGCGTCAGACTCGAGGTCAGAATCGGAAGGAACATCGGTAACGAACACAACAGGAGGGGCCACACCATACTCCAGGTCATCAACGAGAGACCAGTCCTCAACAGGGATGGCAGCAAAAGGAACGGCATGGATGGGAATAGGTTCAACAGGATGTCCACCATCTGGATATCCTACGATCTTCTGGCCAAGAAGAGGTAATGGTAAGGCTAAGACATCGTCGGGAGCATCACCGTCGATTATCATCTCAGGTTCGGCCTCGAAGTCAGAGATGGAGGGGTAGAGGTGTTCACGTCTGACCTTCTCCTGTGCTGAAGAAATCTCGTCGTTGGAGACAATCATCATCGGGTCACTTCCTTCAGATAGGCCACTGCTTTCGGACGAAGACATGTGTACCTGTGATATTCTATTCATACTATATGTATATATTAATTATTACTTAATTAATATAAAAATAATTGTACACATTGTTGTAAGTAATTCTCAATCAAAGGCAAGTGCTACTCCAGTGCACCCTAAGTCTCGTAGTGTCCTCACTTGACTCTATGAAAACAGTTTCAGGTAGTAGATGTCGCGGAAAGTTTTATGCAGTGAAAAGTTTTGAAAAATTGTTTTCGTGAGAGGATCCTAGAGATTGTAGTCTAGACTAGAGAAGGAATCCTGGTTCACTACAATCGTAGCTCTAATACCAATCTGTCACACCCCTTTCTAAGGCGGAAGCACGAGGTGTGATCCAGAATGGTTCTCATTGCATACGAATGGTAAACATACTGCATGCTCGTAAAATAACTCCAAATGCCATTAACATAACATAAGTTAAGTGTTTACATCACAAGATAACATATTGTTTGAAAAGTTTACAACTTTATTTAAACGATAGACATCAAGGTTTTGGTTCTTATATCACCACACGGGATGGAGTATAATAACCAAATCCCACAAAATAGGCGAAGGAATCTTGACACGACATGACTAAAACATAAGCGACATCCAGGAGCAAGGGTGAGACCACGTGTACATCCACTTTAGTTACCTGAAATACATGTGAGTTTTGTAAAATCGTCAACATAATGTTGGTGTGAATTCATGCAGTTTTTGTATAGAATGTTTATATACTTGTATGAAAACATGGTATGTATTTTGTAAAACATATTTGTGATGTGTCTGTAAATGTAAGGAATACGAGATCGCTAATGTTTCACGAGGACATTAACATATGCCATGACATAGGAAGCCACCAAACCTAGGCATTTTTGTCGAGATCGACTGAGACACAAAAGCACTCATTGGTAGAAGTAGGCCAAGAGTGGTGCTTATGGTACCCTATTCATCACGTGATCTATGTGCCATTCCTTAGTTTTGTGTGCTACATACCATTACACATGTATTTTCCCCAAGTTTAGAAAACAAGTAAGAGTTTAAAAGTGGGGACATGAACTCACAACTTTGCGTATCATGCGCCGTAAACTTCACCGGTTGGTTTCGTAGCTTCGTAACCTATACGTGTTCTGTTAATATTAGTTACTAGACTTGTATCACACAAGTACAAGTCACCATCTTTAGCTTATGTATTTGTTCTTTATACGTTCATGTAGACTTTTCGAGGTAATAAGTTGTTAAAAATAAATTAAATTTTTAACTTTTCAAGTGAGTTACTTATATTATTTTCCCGAAAAATAAATATAAGTATTTTGTGAAATAATATTCTCATTATTATTTTGGTACAAGTATTCTTAGGAAAGTATACTTGTACTTTATGTAAATACTTGTGTATTTTGTATTTTTCACCAAAAATCAATACTTTGATTTTTATTACTTTCCGGAATTATATATCTTAAAAAAATAATTTATTTTTAAGACTTGTATGAAATATATATATTTTTGTCTTGTTTAAAACATATATATGGTTATTTTTGTTATCCACCTGATTTTTGTATAAATTCCAATACTTGGTATCGGTTATATATTTTTGTCCAAAAATATATTTTAAGTTCATAACTTGTCCAAGTTAAATAATATGTTAAGAAATATATTTTCATAAATATATTTTCTTGTATTTGCCCATGTATTTTGTATGTGTATTTTTGTATTTTTACTCCTTAGGAGTATTTAGTGTATTTTCAAGTCCTAATACACTACCACATATAATACACATAATATACACTTAGCACAAAATTTGGTGAATATATATTTTCCCCTAAAAATATACATACTTAATATTAATTTTAACTTGAAGAAATCACCATTTCTTGACTTGTAATTTTACACAAATATTAGGGAAACCTTGGTAAATATTTTTAGGTGAACTTTTAGGGAATAAGTTTCACCAAAACTTATATTTTTCTAAGTGTCAAAATTTTATAAAAATTTTGACATAGTTTCCCCTCAAAATAGAGGTTTCCCATGTTTTCAAAACATGTGTTTATTTTCTTTTCAACATCAAAACAATTTTCAACAACAATTATCAACAACATATACTAATTTCTTCATATGAAACATCATGATGAACTTGATTCTTGTTAAAAATGTGTAGCCTTTTAGATCTACACTTTACATAAGGTGATCTTTCCAAAAAATAAGTGTTCTTGAGTATTTTAAACAAACTTTTATGAAACTTTATTTCATTAACCAACTCATCCATGAGTTTAATGATCTTTAAAGTTTGTAAATCATGTTCTAAAACCACTTTTATGTTTATTAGAAAGATCATCATTTTAGATCTTTCAAAAACAAGCCTTATGTTAACTTTTAAACAAACTTTCCATGAGATTTAGTTTCAAAAATTAGTTCTACACACACTTTGTTACTTCAAAATTACAAGATTATGCATAGAAATTCTTATTTCAAGTTCACATCATGCTTCATATGTTCATCTTCAAGTTTAACCATGGATCCTTCAAGATCCATGCTTAAACCTGTGAGATCCAAGCTTTAACATACTTGATCTAAACATAAACACAAGATATATCATCAACAATATCATTACAAACATCAAAAATTCATGTAATCACTTATTTTCTTCATGAATATGTTAGATCTTCTCATTTTTAACATTAGAAGTTAAGTTGTTTAGATGGTGAAACTTGTACATAACATAAACATGACTTAAATTAGTGATCAAGAAACTTACTACTAGCTCTAGTGGCTAGGGAAGTGGCACAAGAATGAAGAAGATGAACAAGGAAGAAAATGAGAGGTTAAAAGCTCCACGAAGAGGTCCTTCAAGTTCTAGCACCTTACACCTTCTTCTTAGTTGAGCTTCTTACACCTCCTAGTGACCTTGGATTGCTAGATTGGAGCTTGAAAATGGATGGGTGTATCTGTGTGAAGTGAGCCGTGAGTTAGGGGAGTTAGGAGGAAGAAGAAGATGAGTTCTTATGAGATGTAGGACATAATGTTCATCTTATGGTTCTTTATAAAGAAAAATCCAACATCAAATCTTTCTAAGAGATTTTATGTCATTTAGTTAGGAAACATAGTTACATAAAGTAAATATAGTCATGTGGGGCCCATGGGGCCGGTTATGGTGAAAAGGGGGGGGGGTAAAGTGTAAAATTTGGGAAGTTGAGGGTTTAAAGTGCAAACGAGGGGGTTTAACTTAGTTTAAGTGTGTTTAGGTGTTTTTATGATGCTTAAGGTGTTCTAGCACCAATACTAGTTTAATATCATAAAAACATTACTTCTAGTCAAATTTTGATGTCCCGGTTATTGTCCGGTTGTTCGGCTCGTTACGGTTCGTTAAAGTGCTGAATTGTGCAGTTTCACTAAGTATGAAGCATCTTTTGTGGCAGTTTCAATTCCCAACACTTTGTAAGTTATATTAGACAATAAAACATAAATTCTACATGATATTAATGTGTTTAAAAGCTGATTATAGCTGAATTGTGCTGATTTATGCTGAATTCTGCATTTAAAGTGCGTTTCGGGTGTCTTTTAGTGCATAGTTTAGCTTCCGGAAAGTTTATATGTTAACCCTTGTATCCACACTTGGGTTTTAATGTATTTTAGATGTTGGACCTACTCCTAGGCCCTAATTCTATTATCTGACTGATTTCTGCAGAACTGCTGACACAGCGTGTCTTACCGGTGAGTTTACTAGTCTTTCTGACGCAACGCTAAAGGTAATGCATAGAGCAATATTTGAAGTATTAAACGTGCATAATTTCACATGTATAGCATGTAATCAGAAAATGTTGACATTTAAGCACATAATTGCATATATTAAATAATAATTAAACTGTACGGAAATTACCGGTTTTGTGCCAGTTGTCACATCTAAGTCCCAAGAAGGAAAGTGAGGTTAGAGCCTAGGTATCTCTACAGAAACCTAATTCGCTGAAACCTATAGCTTTGATACCAATCTGTCACACCCCGAAATATCAGAGCTTGGCATGACTGGACTGGTATCTTCATTGCACAACAGAAGCAGTTAAAGCTAAGACTTCTAGAAAGTGAACATCGCTAAGTACTCGAATCCCCATGGGTTCTCTTATTCCAACCGTTCCATAGTTCGAAATTGTGACCTGAGAAAGAACATGCGGGAAAATCAACATAAAGTTGAGCGAGTTTATAGTTTGTTTTGAAAAAGATTTTAAACAAATCTTAAGGTTTACCGGTTTAAAAGTTGTTGAGAAAACATAACAAAATCATTTTTCTCGGCATGCAATATGAAATCCTTGTGTTTGTAAAAATTGTTTAACCGTCAACGTCCACGTACGACAAAGACTACATGCCTGCATGAGCCTATAACCCACCCCGTGCTAGCAAGTGCCTCGCCAAACCGCTTACTCAAGGCGGTAGACTAGCAGGCGGTTATAGTTCCAAATGAGTAGCGAGGACTTCATTGTATAGTTTTAAGTGACCCTACGACCCTTAGTTGAGTAGTGGACAATCCAGTCCTTGAGTTCTTCGTGCCTCGCACGAGCAAGTGTGAGCCTAGCTCACGAGAGTCCTTGTGCCTCGCACAAGTGAGAATGGGCCTAGCCCGTTTGTGTCTGTAAGCAGGCCAACCAGTCCCCTTATTTGTATGTAGGAAACCCCAGTCCCTGAGTCTGTAAGCAGAACCAACCAGTCCTCTTAGTTGTATCTAGGACAAACTAGTCCCGTTGTAACTAGGACCTTCCCGTCACTAGTCGTGAAACTCATGCACGTTTCGAAAAATACACAAGTGTTTTGTAAAACCGGTATGTTTAGCATAATCGTTTCATAAACCATTTAAGTTTGTCGAAATCCGTTTGCCACATGGTTCAGAAATCTATTGTTTTCGTTTATTGAAATGTTGTTTACTTTTGTGAAACTTGCATGTCTTTCCACTCCCAAAAACATTTACAAAAATGTAAAACCGTGAAAAGTGGGGGTTATGAACTCACTTGGATATTCCTGTGCAAAGCTAGCTTAGTGTGGTTCCGTAGTGTCGTTCCAAGAACGTGAAGTAGCTAGTGTGCAACTATGACATTCCGGGTCTTTGAGTTGACTGTCGTTGACTTGTTTGAGTGCTGTTGACCCGAGTTGACTCAGGTTTTGACCGAGTCATTGACCGTACCTGAAGCTTGACCCGAAACACATGAACATGAATCTGAGAAGAATAATTGGCTGCCTTGTTGACCGAACCTTGACCCGATCACCCAACCCGAGTTGACCAGCATTCACTAGTTAACTCGTTGTGTTGACTCGGTTGAATCGGAACCGAAAACTGACTCGAAGCTAAACCGTAACAGGTCTCGAGCCAACCCGAACCGTGCACCACCATCTCGTCAAACTACTATCGTACCTAAACCCCCCCCCCCCCCCCCGGAGTGGAGATGTTTGGTTCGGGGATGCCAGAGCCGTTAAGACCACCGCCGTAGCTCGAAACAGAAAGTCCATCAACATCATAATCATCATCACCATCATCTTGTATCATCACCATCTTGTATCTTCAGAACAATGTCGTCATCATCCCTGACGGGTCGCCAAAAATTCGACCCAAACGACAACATACAACTAAGAGAAACGGGTGTGTGTGTGTGTGTGTGTGTTGGTTTAAGAGCTACAGGGTGGGGGTTGGGTGTCTGCAGGTGTCTGTGACGTCGAAGGAACCCGTCGCCGGTCGGAGAGATGTCGCCGGAGTTCTAGATCTCCGGTTACAGGAGTTACAGGAGAAAAAAGGGTGTTATGTGGTGGATTTAAGGAGGATCGGGGTGGAGGGATGGTTGTGAGTGTGGTGATTGGCTGGAACCGGTGCCGCCGGAAACCGTTATCTCCGGTGACCGATGATCGGACAAGAGAGAGGATCAGGGGAGAGTTTTGTGGTGTGCGCTGACTTATTTAGGGTTTCAATTGACCAAGAATGAGATAAGGTGTTTATATACTAGGTCTTCCAAGTGGGCTTGGGCCCCAGGCCCACAAGCCTGTTTCGTGCAGCCGATTCGTATTTTAGAGCCCGTTTTCCAAACCCGAACTTCGTAAAATGTTGTAAGATAAAATTTTCAGGTCAAAGCACAAAAAATATGTCGTAAGTCATTTATTAGACCCGTTTGTTCGTCCGTCGCGTTAAATCGCGTAAAATGCGTAGTTTGTCCTTTTTAAATTCGTTTCTCGATCCGTTTTCCTCTGCAGATATCAAAATTCGATTACGGCGCTAAATATGTCATAATATTTCAGTTTCGAAGGAACTATAAGTGTCTGATACTTCCGTTTCGTTGTCAGTTGTTCTTACTATCGCGTTTTTCATTCACGTTCACGTTTTGTGACGTTTGAAAGCACGATAAATCTGTAAAACCAAGTTCATATGTATATAGCATGTATATAAAATTCGTATTTGTCGGCATTGTCAGTATTTTGTACGGCGTCAGTTCGTTATCGTTTAACGTTTCGCAATTTTTCCGAAAATCACCATACGCGCACTGTAGCGTCAGATAAGCGTTCCTAGGCATTCTAATAACCTAATTAAGTTAATTTGTGCCTCAAACACTATTTATTATTGCCTAAACGTTTGCTAATTGTGTAATTAGAAGCCGTTATTTACCGGTTGTCACACGAAATGAGGCGTTCTTACACATAAAAACGCTAATTATTGTTTAACAAAAATAAAGACCAAATATTTATAATGATGCAAGATAAATGTTAAATACCTGGAGGAAGAATTACAACCCAGCCTAACGATCTTTAAGATAAATGGTAAGTACCTTTAAGACCTTTAAGATAAAAAAGAACACTCATTTTTGATTTATATATAAAGTAGTAACAAACTTTACTTAAAGTTTATAAACAATTATAAAACTTAGTAACATACTATACTTAAAGTTTATAAACAATTATAAAACTTGCTAATAGCTCGTTCTTCACATTTTATTTTAACTCAATACGAAAATATGTAAATATATTTTTGACAATAAACTAAGTAGGGGCAAGGGATTTTAAGGCAAAATTATTAGCTGGGACGGACCTGTATAATTTTAAAATTTTCGGACGAAAAATCGGAAATATTACACTTCTAACCGAAACATTCGGGGGGCGGGACCCTCCCGTCCCTTAAAAACTACGCCACTAGCCAAGCATAGGTTGGATAAATCCATTAACCTCAAGATTTCACCAATGCACAAATCATCACATGGATGATTCGGATGGTCATGAATACAATATGAAGAACATAATTTAATTCATCTAATTCACTAGGTAACCAAGTGAGTACAACTAGACGAGTGCATTCCAAATATGGTTATGGTTTGGAGACTTGGTGTGGTTTGATTACTTTGTTTGCTTGGAAGCTACTTAGTGACTTAGGATGTATGAAATGTAAACATATAATCACAATATTTCTGGAACAAAACTTCAATCCAAACCTATCCAACATAGGGATTTGTTGGCAACTTAAAGATGTTCCAAAGTTAAAGAAAGGTGTACATGTTTAAAAGTTCTTAACAAAACGCAAGAAAAATCCTAACTTTGGACCTCAAAATTGTGAAGTACCATCTTTTTTTACCTTGGTAACATGTGGTAACACTCCTAGAGGTTATCCAAGAAAAGAGAAGTAAGAAAACAAGAAGAAAAGTTGCATAAACAAGCTCAAAACTCACTGTTTTGAACTTAGATGAATCTGCCTAAGCTTGAGAATTTGGGAGGTTAGAGAGAGTTTGGAAGTGTTTTGGAGGTGTTGAAAGTGTTTTAGAGATGTTGAAAGTGTTTAGGAGGTGGGGAAGGGTTGTATTGATAAGTGGGTATTCGGTTTTGGTTATAAATGAAGTGGTTGGGAGTTAGAAGACAACGGAAAGGCCAAAAATTGAAAATTCACAAATCTGCTGTCAGACCAGGTCCTTGCGGACTGTAAGGGGTTTGGTCTTACGGTCCGTAAGGCCTTTCAAAAATTTTTTTAAAAAAAATCCATTTTAGTCCCTTGAGTTATGTGGTTTGTTATTTTATGCAATAAACATAATGTTAATCACATTTTTTAGGGTTTTAAGGTGTAACTAAGCATGTGTAATGTATGAACATGTTTGAATAACATTCCGAGAAAATATATTCTTGATGTATGACTTGGTTTTAAATAAAAAAAAGTGTATGTCGTGATTGTTTACGCGTTATGCAAGGTTAAATGTGCAAGTATGATATATGATTTCCATTATAATCAAGTTTTGAATTACAAAGGATTGAAGATAGAATACAAATTAAAACAAAATGGATAAAGATTGGAAAATACGAAACGTTACACATGGTATATTAAAGGAACCATGTTCTATTTTGGACATTTGGTTAAGAGTAATGCAACAGGTTGAAAGTAGTAAGCTTGGTTTTATATAATTAAGTATACCCTAGTTTCAAACATACAACGAGGTTTATTTTAGTTTCCTCATAATATAATGAATTTAAACCCTACTTGTAATCAGACGGGTATACAAATATGAGCTCGAGCATGATATTGGTTGTAAATATCTTCACATGTATATGATGCATATTGTATTAGGAGATACCCGATTTGATTATCTAAAACATACATACTCGTTTACCTAAAATCATACCTATAAACATTTTATTTTTAAGTAATCTGCTAATCAACAAACTTTTTAGGTTTCATATATATACCTTATTTGGCTAAAAAAATCTATATGAAAGTTAGAATAATAAGACATGTACTTGGTAATTTCAACGCGTAATTTAACAAATTAGCGAACATACCCAATACCCACGGGTATAACCCATATCCGATTGGTAATTAGCAATTAGGTGTAGATACAACTTCACTATCGACTTTGAGACATAGTTGCGTATGAGATTGGAATTATCGGACTTCCTTTTCAATGTTACACATAATATATTCTTTACTTCATTTTCATTATTAAACTTAAACATTTTATAATAAAATTTTAATTGATTGTTTTTTTTTTTCTATTTTTCTAAATTTAAGATGTGAATCTAATTTTCCTCTTTTGTCTTTTATAATCAAAGGGCCAAGGTCTGAATTTTTTTAAAGATAATTCTGTTAAGGTTTTGGTTGTTTGGTTTGGTGGTGTAATCGAAGAAGAAGAAGAAGAGGAGCTGATGAATGAATTTGTTGTTGACAATTGATTTAGGGGCTGTTTATTTAGCTCTTAATGGTTTAAACCTCTTACTGGTTCAGCACTTAATAATTCAGACTGTTTGTTTCGCGAGCAGAAGTCTAAATGTTTCAGACATTTGCCTCTGAATGGTTAAGCATTATACTGAGCCTGAATGGTTAAGATCTCTAAGCATTATACTGGCTCTTAATGGTTCAGACCTCTTACTGGTTCAGCACTTAACCATTCAAAAGTTGCTAAACAACCTCTTAGATTTTAGGTTTTTGGTGTTTGTTTACACGGACGTCACGGAAGAGGGACTACTTGGGTTATATATACGGGCTTGTTATTTTTGGATTTAGTTGTGGCCCAATTCAAAAATGAATAATATACTAATGTTTATTTCAAAATTTGTTTGAAGACTACTTCAAACATATAATATATTGTTGAGTAAACTGTCATTTTGGTCCCTGAGGTTTGGTCACTTTTGCCATTTTAGTCAAAAACTTAAACCTTTTAAATCTGGGTCCCTATGGTTTCACTTTTATTGCCATTTTGGTCCAAAAATCAAATCACTTGATATTTGGCTAATAAAATCTAGGTATATTGTCTTTTTCCTCAGGGGCAAAATGGTCCATCTAAATTTATTATAACATATTAATAATTAAATTAATTAAACTAAATATCCCTTTATGTAGGATCGTTTTCAGACCCGCACGAGTCGTTCAGAGGAGTTTTGATCTGTTTCAGAGGCGGAAACTAAGAAACAGACTTCGAAATAGCTTGCAAATCACTTTAAATAGCTTTCTGATTGATATAACAGTGATTACAATCACAGGATAAACCGGCAGCACCTCGGTATTCAAATTCAGAATCGTTACATATGATTTCGCTTGAAACCCTTTTTATAGGCAAGAGGTTCCGCTTGAAAGTGACAAGCAATATTTCAAGCGGAATCAATTAACTGTGATTTCGCTTGAAACAGTCAATTGTCATTTCAAGCGGAATCAGCATGTTCAAGCGGAATCAGCCTATTTAACACTGGAATCTGCTATTTTCTCGAACAACGTGCCCTGATGTAACATATCTATTACAAGACTCGATACAAGACGAAGTCGAGAGATGTATGCACCAACAGACTCCCCCTCAGATGTTGACGAGTCTTAAGTGTCGAGTCTTCTCATCTTCAATCTTTATCAGTCTTTGGGCTTCTTACAAATCCTCTATCTTTCACTCGGATGGCTTCAGACTCCCCCTATCGATGAACTGGAATTGAAATCAAGCTTTCTAATTCTCTTGATCAGGTCTCTTGATTCCTTAAGTTCATCAGCATCATCAGCTCCAGTATCATAATCTGTCTCTCATTCTACTCTGGTATCGAAACCTGGCTCTCTTCAATCACTAGCTTCTCAGGATTGATTAACCCAGCTTTTTACTCAAACCTGCACAATCTCTTCCACAAACATAAGTTCCATAAATTTTAACAATTTAAAATTAAGATGTATGCACCAACTCAGACTCTCCTTTTCAAAACAACCAGAATATCTGAGACCACTTGCAGAAGAATATTTTTAGATTTAACAGACTCCCCCTCAAAATGATCATCATGTTTACCATTCGGAATTTTGAAAAACAGCTTTTCAATATCAGCTGTCAAAAAATCTTTTTAAATTTTTCAAAATTTATGCTAAAACACACTGAAAATCTTTTTGGATTTTTGAGACTTGAAAGAAATGCAGTAAAGAAATATTTACAGACAATATTTTTGTGAGATTGTGTAAGAGGATCATATCAGTTTATGAGACAAATCACCAACACCGTTAAGCTTCATTTCATTTTAAGTTTTAAACAATTCACTTAGATTGTCAGTATACTGGTCCACTTAAATTTTTACACAAAGTTCAACTGTTTCAAGATACGAGATTAACGTTTTAAGCACTTAAACTTATTCGCGTCTCCCACCACTTGAAGACACTCCCGTATCCAGATCCCAATATTCAGTCTTACAGGTGAGTATACCTAGATGATATCTGTAAAGGGTTAGATGCGAAACTGTGAGAGCTCAGGTCAGAACTTCCATTCAGCAGAGAGATGACGGTTCGACTTTTGGTGTGTCCCCTTTAGAGGATCTTTTCTTCAACAGCAATGATTATCAATTTTATTGTTTCATCATTTTTGCTGAGGGTGGCGCTATATTTCAAGCATTTTGCAAAGTATTATATGGGGACTAGGCCATTGCTTCCGCAAAATCAGAAGTCCCAGGATAATACCCCAGATATCACTGAGTATAAAGACCTAGTATCTTAGAAAGAGGGACCTTTCAAACAAGATTTCGGGGGTTACCCATATTGTCACACCCCAACCAATGGCGGAAACATCGGGATGAGACGAAGTGTGAAGATTGCTCGAGACATCATAACGCTAATAATTGTGACAAGTATTTAAATAATTGTTTCATTTCATTTCTAAAGAATCAAGTACAAGGTTTTGAAACAAAATACAACAACATAAATAATAAAATGATACAATACAAATACAATTCTTTCTAAGTGTGTATCTAAGCATCCTACTAGATTCCATGCATCGTCAACATCCACCTGTAACATGTTAAAATAAAGTTCAATGCAAAAGCAAAGGCGAGTATACAAGTTTGATACATACATAGCAAAAGATAAGTTTTAAACAATTCCTCATAGCAAGCATGTGATTCAAGATAAACGTTTAAACATGGCATGTGTCTAACATATCAAACCAAGGAAACGCAATATGCTCATGACATTACCGATGATAAAGGGCGGGTCGTTAATCCTATAGCGCTACATATGTCACGGTTTGGCTCGTACGAAGTTAATGATAAATTCAACACATAAGTTTCACCCAAGTTTAAAGTATCAAGCCATCACGTATACAAGCATGTTATAGGAATGTTCATGTGTTTAAGCAAAATGTTCATGTGTAAGTTTGTTGATAGATAAACATGTTACACCCCAAAAGTGATAAAAGTAAAAGGGGGAATACGAGTATACTCACAAAGTTTGCACATGCTTTCCAATTATCCAATTATTGACGAGTTGATGAGGTTAGAAGATTGAATGTGTAGGGTTAAAGTTCTAGTATGCTTAGAGTCGAGATTCGGTATTTAAAACAACATAAAAGTAAGATATGAGAATAGCATGTGAAAATAATCATCTTCAACACTTAACACTTGTATGACACTTGGTAACCACAAGGGTTATGATAATGTTTTCATGAGTTGAACACCCATAAGAATCACAACAAGGTTTAGGTCTTAGGTGATGTTCTACAACTTTAACATATAAACACAAGTTCAACATCAAAGGTTCGAATGAGCGTATATATATATCTAGGTTAAGTACTACATATTATTTAGTCCAATAATTCAAGTAGGAGGTAGAAGATTAGGATCTTCATTTAGGCACCTCGTGTTATCATAGATGTCATGTATGGGGTAGGAAGAACATGCTTCCATTTAGGAACCCCTTGAATGTTCACCACTTCACTTGATGCAAAAGCAACCAAGGAGGGTCACGAACTAGGATTAGCACAATAACATAAACAACCTAACTATAGAGAAATCATCAAATCATGTGAGGATTGTATGTAGGACAACCCAAGTTGTTCCATAATCACTCATTCATCAAGATCTAAGCTTGACATGATTTGTGGGTTAAATACCCTAACAAAACAGAAAGTATTTGAGGTTTTAACCTCTGATTTATAGTGTCTCAACCTTGTTTTTAAGCTTAACCAACCATAAGTGAGGTTGTAAGCATTAGGACATAGGTGTGAGATGTGTTAGACACAAGTTGGATGAGTTTAACAAAGTTTAGATAAAAACAGAAACGAACAGCCCACTTTGGAGCCTATTTGGGGACATTCCAGGGACTTATTTACTGTGAAAAAACCCATGGAAACGTAGATAAGGTCAATACAAAGTAGTAGGAAAAATAATCGAGTGAATCGGATAAGAATTGAGTGAGTTATGCTCATTTTCGTGAAGGGGTGTCAATCTGCTCGAACCCTTGCTTTCAGCTACGGTTTGGAGGATGTTTTGAGAGTTTTTAGTGTTGCAAAAGTGGTAGGGAGGCTGGTTATAAGTGGTATTTATAGGGGGAAGGATTAGGGTTTCAATGGGTTGGGCTTTGGAAGTGTTTAGAAGGGGTTACACCTTGAAACTAGCCCACAAAACCCAACTATATGGGGCTGAATTTTGCTGAATTGGGGCAGCCATATTTCTTTATTTTTTTATTTTTTTAAAACATTATAATGAGTAATTTTGTTAATTAAGTTGTGTAATAATATGCTACAATGTTTCCCTTAACTTGTAACAAGGTGAAATATGAAATAAAACATGATTTAACTAGGTAAAAAGTGCAATGTACAAGTATGTAACATGTTTGTAAGTGACAAGTATATGTCACATATTAGATGATTAACCGTTGTATAAATAAGCATATTATTAGGGGTTTTTAGGTATCAACAATTTAAGGACAAGCATGGACATGCATCATGAATAAGTATCGTATAAGTATGAATTACAAATAAGGATTCGATGTACAATGAATTCCAACGTATGAACATGTATGAATATGTAGATGGTGAATTTAAAGAAATACGAATTTTATTTATGATCCAAGTCTCGGATTTTACAACGAAAAAACGACTACAATAATACAAGATTTCCAAAAATAGCATTACAAGGGGAGCTTTCGAATTATGGAAAGTATGAAAAAGCAGGGCGTTACACATATATCCAAGAAATTGTTCCCCACAATATAAGCAAGTTTGAATTCAGGTTTACATCTCTTCACAATTTACTAAATGTGTAAAAACCTACTGGCACATCTACAAAGAGATTGTTTATCACAATTTTAACATTTCATTTCTTTAGCATGTTGTGATAGTCCACTGATGTACTATCATTTCCTCTTTTCACAACAAAACTCATTTTTGATTTTATCATGTTTTTGACTTTTTTAAATTTTCTAATGTTTTTGGATTTTCTGAAAATTCTTACTCCCCCTAAAATGCAAACTCATTTAAAAAAATTTGAAAACAAACTATACAGAAAAATTGACAACTGATATCGAATCGCTTCAATTCGCCATCCACTTGGCATAAACAATCAGAACCCCCCCTTTCAACAAACTATTTTCCCATTAAGATTTCAAAACATTTAAGTTTGTTTTAATCAAAATGGTTTTTCCAGAAAATAAGTTTTGTTTTAACCATTTATAGGTTATCATCTTGTTCATTCAATCACTTGTATGAGGATTACATCAAGTTCAAACTAATGACCTTGACTAATCACTTGAAAACTTATCACCTGTACCACAATGTAGGAATAAAACATCTACACAAAATCATTTTACCAATCAAGATGCCGATTCTTGCTTCACACTTACCTACCTGGAAGCTCCGGCAAAGCCACAATCTGTAAAAATTTAACAATTATAAGATTCATTCACAAAATCAATTATCAAGAAAGATGCCGATTCCTGATCCGCGATTACAAACTTGGGATCTCCGGCAAGTCAGGTTTTTTTAATGAAAGAAAATGTCCACCCAAGCCTGACCAGCCTTGGGTGATACCAACTCCTCTTTAGTTGGGGTGTAAGTTGCTTTCTTTGTTGCATAAAAATCTTTTACCCCTTTAACCTTTCCCTCGATCATTTTTCCAAAAATTTTCTTTACATTCCCATTAAACGCTTTCTCAACATCAAATTCATTCTTTTCAGAATAAAATTGATTCGAGATATCAACTTTCCCAATCTTTTGTTTAAAATTCTCAGTCCTTAATGGTGGAAAATTATCATCATCCATTGAAGGAACTGAGTTTTCACTCTTTTCAACAACATGTGGCTCCTCTGATTTTGTGGAATTAGATTCATCATCAGATTTCACATCAGATTTCTTAACAACCCACTTTTGGTTGTCAAGCTTCACAATTCTCTTGTAAAATCTCTTTGAACATTCACCAACTTCATATGTTGAGTTTTTAAACACTTTAAATTTGTCAGTTGGTGGTTCGGTTTTATCAACAACTACTTCTTTCAGTTTTTCAGAAACTTCTTGCTTTGTTTTTGTTCCTAAAGGACAATTCCATGAAATGTGACCAGCTTCATTGCATCTAAAACAGGTTCTTGTTTCTTTCCTCTGAACTTCATTTTTCTTCCTTTCAGCATGAAATTCTTGATTTGATTGTCTCCAAAATGAGCTCTTCTTTTCCTCTTCAGCAGACGGACCTGAAACAAATTTTGTATTTTTAAAAATTTTCTCATTTTTATAATTTTCAGGTGGAATAAAACCGAGACCTTCCTTTTTGAAATTACCATTATGGTTTGGTTTCTTTCGAAATTCTAAACCATAATTATAACTTTTTTTCTTGTTTAATCTCTGTTGAACTCTTGAAGTGTATTTTTTAGGTTTTTCAGTAAGATTTAAATCTTTTATTTCAGAAATATTAATTTCTGTCATTTTAAACACCTTTTTGATCATTTCAAATATGGTGGACCGTGTTATGACCCTAAACAGTCAGTATAAGGCAGTTCATCTTTATATACAGAGGCGAATCAAAGTAAATGAAGTCACACAACTTTATCCTTTTAATTTTCTTTTCTATTAATGCTTTCTGAGTCGATTACAAGAATTCTGACAAAAATCCGGCAACACCTCGACTCTAATTCCGCTCCAAAAGTTACAAAATGAGATCACACATCAGGTATTTATAGTTGGGCTGATTCTACTCGAAACGGTTCGAGCGGAACCCCATGTGATCATCATGATCGGAATCACCAGGTTATCTTTGGAGCGGAATCACAACTTGTCTCTAGGAGCGGAATCACCTAAAACCAATAGGAGCGGAATTACATGAAACGGATTTCGCTTCAAATGAAATGAATGTCATTTGGAGCGGAATCACACACTAAAAACCCTAACTTTGATTTCCGTGCTCCAATCTAACCTATCTAGACCTAAGACTCGATAAAGACACAGTTAACAGACATCCAGTGCACCAACAGACTCCCCCTTGGATGTTGACGAAGTCTTCGGCGTCGAGTCTTGGTCTTTTCTCCAACTCTGTCTCCTCATTGTAACAACTCTCTCTTCACAGGTTCAGGAGCTCAACCTAGCTCCATCTTCAATCTCCTCCTTTGACTGTTGATCCAGAACTCTAGACTTCCCCTTTCACAGACTCCCCCTCTCGGTATGCTAGGATCTGGGGTCTTTGTCTGGTTCAAACTTTGACTTTTTGAGCCACTAAGATGATAAAATCTACAACCTGTTACTCAACCAATAACATTACAATCTATTGACTTTAACAACGAAACACACAATTTATCAGTTCTAGGAATCCACTCAAGTATTCAGGTCCAAATTAATGACCCTGATTACTCAATTAATCTACCAAGTCCAATTTAGTGACCTTGATTGATTTCAGACAAACAAACTGATTTAGTTCATCATTTTCAAACATTTTCTAAAAATAACAAGCATCAACTTAATGAACATGGTTTTGACTTTTCAAAAACCCAAATTTTATCAAGATAAGCTCTCCTCATTCTCCAGTCCAGAACTTTTCCTGCATCTGCTTCAGCTTTCGAGAATCCAACGATCAACTCTCCACTACGGTTTTGTCAGAAAATAAAGCAGAAATAAAATCTTTTTGAATTTTTTATAAAGTTTCTAAACTAGGAAATGAAATACAAAAACTTAAATTGCAGAATGTAAAGAAAGTAAACTATTTACAAACATATTTTTGGTGAGCGTGTCAGGGAATTATATCAGCTTATCAGACAAGTTACAAGTATCGTTAAGCTTTAATTCATACTCAGAATTAAACAATTCACGTCGATTGTCGATATACTGATCCACTTTAAATTCTCACACAAATTTCAATTTATTCAGGATATGAATTAGAGGTTTTAGAAACTTAACTCATTCATGTGTCCCACCTCTTGAATATACTCCCGTATCCAGAATCCCAATATTCAGTATTACAGGTGAGTATACCACAGATGATATCTGTAAGGGGTTAAATGCGAGGGCCGTGAGAGCTCAGGTCGATACTTCCGTATATGCAGAGAGATGACGGCTTCGTCTTTTCGGTGTGTCCCCTTTAGAGGATCTTTTGTTTCAACAACAATGATTATCAATTTTATTGTTTAATCAATTTGCTGAGGGCGATGCTATGTTTCAAGCATTTGCGGAAAGTATTATTCGGGGACTAGGTCAGAACTTCCATTCAGCAGAAGTCCCGGAATAATACCCAAGATATCACTGAGTATAAAGACCTAGTATTTCAGAAAGAGGGACCTTTCAAACGACATTTCAGGGGTTACCTATATATCCAAGTAGTGTTCCCCACGAAATAAGTTTCGTTTTGAAATTTTAGGTTTATATCCCGAACAAATCTACTAAATGTGCGAAAACCTATCGACACATCATCAGTGAGACTGTTTAACTCATTTAATTCTTTACAAATCTTTAGCGTACTGTAACTGTCAAACCGATGTACTATCATTTTCCCTTTTTACACAAGCTCTTTTTCAATTTTATATTGTTTTTGAATTTTGAAATTTTATCATGTTTTTGTATTTTTGAAATTTTACTGTTTTTGTATTTTTGAATTTTTTACTGTTTTTGTACTTTTGACTAGATATCTACTCCCCCTAAATACCAAAACAAGTAAAAAATCGACAAACCATTGCAGATTGTTTCTCATCTTCATCCGCAACAGTACCTTCATCAACGCCAATAATGCCATCCGACACCGAAAGAAGCTTCATACCATTCAGTTTTAAAAGATAATTAAAACGTGTTTTATCAAAAGCTTTGGTATGTAAATCAGCTTTCTGTTTGTCAGTGTGGATTTTCTCGATTCGAATCAACTTCTTCTCGAAGCAATCTCGGATGAAGTGATGTCGAATTTCTATATGTTTAGTTTTAGCGTGATATACTGGATTCTTTGTTATATTTATTGCAGCCTCATTATCAACAAAAAGAGGTGTGTTAAGAAACTGCAAACCGTAGTCGTGCATCTGTTGCTGTATCCACAGGATCTGAGAGCAGCAACTGCTAGCAGACACGTACTATGCTTCACATGTAGATAGCGCCACAGACGTTTGTTTCTTACACTGCCAGGTAACCAAGCGAGGTCCAAAGAACTGGCATCCTGCAGTTGTTGATTTTGAATTGACTTTGCAGCATCCGAAATCCGAGTCGGAATACCCTTCGAGCGTAAAGTCGCCTTTTCTAGGATACCACAACCCCAATGAGGAAGTTCCCTTCAAATAGCGTAATATCCTCTTCACAATAATCATGTGCGAAGCTCTCGGGTTAGATTGATATCTTGCTGCGAGGCACGTTGGGTACATTATATCAGGACGTGAAGCAGTTAAATACATCAATGAACCTATCATGGATCGATAAAACATTTCATCAGCCTTGTCTCCGGTGAGATCTGGATGAATCCCATGATTTGTTGCAAGTGGGGTAGCAGCTGGAGTAGAACTTGACATCCCAAATTTCTCTAGAATATCATGCACGTACTTCATCTGGTGAATGAAAATTCCCTCAGGTAGTTGTTCAACTTGTAGTCCCAAAAAGAATTTCATTTCCCCCATTGATGACCTTTCGAATTTTTGCTTCATCACTGATTCAAAATCTCTGCATAGATTCTCATTTGTTGACCCAAAAATTATATCATCCACATAAATCTGTACGATCAGAAGATGTCTGTCGACCTCTTTAGTGAAGAGAGTGGCATCCACTTTTCCGCGAATGAAGCTGTTGGCTAGTAGGTGTTGAGACAAAGTATCGTACCAAGCTCTCGGGGCCTGGTGTAAACCATACAGCGCTTTGTCCAATAAGTAAACCTTATTTTTGTGGATTGGGTCGGTGAAGCCCGGTGGCTGTCCGACATAAACCTCCTCTTTAACCTTCCCATAAAGAAACACCAATTTTACATCTAGCTGATATACTTTGAAGTTCTTCCAAGATGCAAATGCCAGGAAAATTCTGATTACTTCTAGTCGTGCCACAGGAGTGTACACATCAGTAAAATCAATCCCCTCCTGTTGACTAAAGCCCTGAACAACGAGTCGAGCCTTGTTTCGTACAACAACTCCTCTGTCGTCTCTCTTACATTTAAATACCCATTTTGTATTGATTTTCCTGTGACCATCCGGCAAATCCACTAGCTTCCACACTCCCAGCTTTTCAAACTGACTTAACTCTTCTTGCATCGCAATGATCCAAGAGTCTTCAGTAAGCGCCTCTTTGTAAGTTCGCGGTTCGATTTGCGAAATAAAACAACTCAATGAAAATTCAGTTTGTAAAGGTGCTACTGTAGAGTAAAAACATGTAAGCCCTTGGTCAATTTGACGTCTCGTGCGAACGCCTGTTTGCAATTCTCCAATGATCAACTCCTCTGGATGGTATGAAAGAGTTCGTGGCATTACTTCACTTGGAACATCTACATTGCCTTCCAGATTAGTAACATTCTGATCTGCATCATGTTCACTGACTTGGTTTGTTTGACTTGAAATCTGGATCTGCTCCCCCTCTGAATCTGAATCACCATGATTAAATACTGGCATGTTCTCAGCTTCTTGATTATCATTCTTTGCCGACTGATTACCAAGAGCAACTTCATCTTGTTGGACATCATCATGTTCACCAGCATTGCTAGGACCTGCTTCATCGTCATTTGAAATTTCCCGTGGTCTTCTAGAATACTCAGCTGGGAACCTTTGCTGCGACTCGTACTCTCGCAAAATATCCAACTCATCAAAGAAATCTTCTTCTTCCTCTGATTCTTCTCTTATGTCAAACGAATCCCACAACTTGTCATAATGATAACGCCATGAATCTCCTGGATTCTACGGCGGCATTGTATAACCTTGACATTCAACATTTGCAGCTTCAATAATCCGCTTCTCACTTGGAACAAAGACACGTCGCAAAGAACTTGCATAACCAACAAATATTCCCTCAATGCACTTCAGACCAAACTTTCCATAAGGTTCTAGAATAGTACAGGGTGACCCGAATGGTTCAAGATACTTCAGATTGGGCTTGCGGTTATTGATCAGCTCAAAGCATGTTTTGTTGAACTTCTTGATAGTGAGAACTCTGTTGAGCGTATAGCATGCGGCGGAAACAGCTTCAGCCCAAAAATTTATCGGTAACTTTGAATCTGCGAGCATTGTTCTAGCCGTCTCGATTAGTGTCCGATTTTTGCGTTCTGCGACTCCATTCTGTTGTGGAGTGTACGGAGCACTAAACTCATGCAATATACCTCTTTCATCACAAAATTCTTCTATCTTGTTGTTCTTGAATTCGGTACCATTATCACTACGAATTCTTCTGATACGCCTTTGGTACATATTTTCAATCTTCTTGAACAACGCCATCAAACTGTCATAAGTTTCATCTTTTGACTTCAAAAACGATACCCACGAAAATCTGGAATAATCATCAGCAACAACCAAATAGTAGTAGTCTCCTGTAATACTTTTGACATTCACAGGACCAAACAAATCCATGTGAAGTCTTTCCAGAGGTCTTGAAACTGAATTGACTTGCTTTGTAGGGTGTGACTTTTTCTTCTGCTTGCCTTTAACACAGCTAATGCACTACCCTTCCAGATGAAAACCTTTGACGTGAACTCCTGTAACCAAATTGTTGTGCACCAAGTGATTCATTTTTCTTAGATGTATATGCCCCATCTTGCGGTGCCACAATCTCGATTCTTTCTCAGTTGCTCTGGACACAAAACAATGAGCCTGACCCATGGTTGTAGTAGCTACGCTCATGTCCAACACGTACAGATCATTAACTCTTGGTGCCCTCATGATAATCCATTCCTCAGGGATAACAAATCCTGGCTTCAAGATCAAACATTCTTTATCAGTGAAGTGAGTGGTATACATCCTGTCACAGATCTGGGAGATACTCAGTAGATTATTCTCCAGCTCAGCATTGTAGTTCACTCTTTCAAACGTCACAATCCCATTGGATAACGTTCCTTCACCAATAATCCTACCACCTTGATTACCCGCGAATCCTACATAACCTCCATTGATATTCTTCACATCATACAATAACGCAGTCTTCCCTGTCATATGTCTGGAAGCTCCGCTATCCATGATCCATCGTGAAATTAATCTCGGAAGATCTTGCACATATCACAACATGACTTAAAAACTTCAATAAGGATGTCGATTCATGCTTCGCGATCAAGGAAGCTCAGGCAAACACACACACTTAGTTAGATTTGGAAGCTACCCAAGCCTGTTTTGACTCAGGTAACTCAATTGGAATGTGAGATTTTGTGGTGTAAAGTGGCGGAAAATTTTTGTCGTTCATTTTTAGACTTTCTTCATGTCACAACCCCAATCCCTATCCCGGGAACGGCGGCCGTGAACCCGTTTCAGTGGTATCAGTGTTTATCAATTTGGCAGCGGAAATTTCATCAGGACCGTAGTTAGGAAATATTTTTATCAGAGTTAAACACCAAAAATATTTAAATTAAAGAAATGGGATAAACCCAGGTCTCTTTGATAATACATTTATAAGTGGGACAAAACCCGATTTTCATTTTGACACATCTATAGGGAATGATCCCAATTATTGAAAATAATTCTCCTTTTTAATTAGGTAACTTTTATTGCCACTTTTCTAAGCCTTCAGTGCTCTCCAGCTGGCTTTTATTAGCTTCACACTAAGTTACCTGAAACACGTGTTTAAAACATTTTATCAGCAGGAAATATTGGTGAGTGAATCCCAGTTTAATCAAGAAAACGTTATCAATTTAAACAGTATTGAGAGCGATCACAATGTTTATATCTACACAATTACTCATTCAGTACTTGCCACTCGACCGGATCTGTGGCTGTGGTCATATCACACATTGGCTAACTCTTCGTCCAATTGTGAAGATTATCAAGTAATGTATACAGAACCCCATAATACAGGCAATAATTGAAGAATTACAAAGACTCAATCACTGCTAAATTGCATTGTAAAATATTTAAGGTTTTGTAAAAACTGTTTGCAAAAAGGAGATTACTCACATTGCTATTATAGGTCTTTCCTTTGTGACTTCCTGGTTATAATCTATTACTCCCTCCGTCCCATTTTAAATGTCCAAATTTCCATTTTTGGTTGTCCCAATTTAATTGTCATTTCCAAAAATGTAAATATAATTTCCAGTTTTGCCCTTACCATTACATAAAAGACTAAAGATAATTTAACTAACATTAACATAACCTTCATTTTACAAAACAAATGAGCACATTACATACACATTTTTTACATCCATACATTGAAACACTGAGTAGTACTCGTTCGATATTAAAGCTAACAAAAGACAACAACTCATTTTCTTTCTTTTCCTTAAGAACAAGGAGATTTGGAGTAACTTTTTCTTCATGACCACTAACAAACAAAAAAAGCCATGAAGCTCCAAATATGCTTCCTAAACTTTCCAACAAACAAAAAAAACTTCCTAAACTAACAGAAGCTTCTTTCTTTCTCTTTCTTAAGAACATGAAGTAGATATGCTCTGTTTTTCGTTCATTGCCACCAAAAACACAAAATTAACATGAAACTTTAACATTCTTCGTTTACTGAGACAAATACGAAAGGGCTTCATATATCAAGTTCTCGTCACACTCGATTTGTAAAGGTAAATTCCCTTGTCGTTCTAACTTACCTTTGCCGATATGCGGTATCTTATAATTATTCCCACCTTGAACTTTCATGATCTCTTTCATGCATGTTTGTAAAGTTAAGAACACTTTGTTAAGCTCATGTGATGGCATTCTTTCGAAAGATGATTTAACAGCACTAACCAACTCATCAATTGAACCTAAAACTTCTTGTTCTTGAAGAGATTGAATCGCCCGAAAAAAGCCAAGGTTTAATACATTTAAATCGGGACTGTTTGGAGGCTGAAAACATAGTCGGATATCAAACCCATCTTTAGACGCCTCGAGCTTGAACTCCGCATCATTGACCTCTATATGGGGCTTGGCATTGTCTTGTTGAATGTAAATTGGACCCGTATGATTTCCTGGCCATGTAGATCTAATAGCCGGTAGTACTTTCTCAATTAACCAAGTCCTCGTTACTTCTTTAGTCACCGATAAGATTGGTTTTGTTTCTAGCGATTCTTACTCGACCTTTTTGCGGGTTCCAAAGTTGTGAACGGGAATATACCGATCTTTCCTGAAAAGACTTCATTACCTGATGAATCATATCTTGGTCGTGCAACTGCGGCTAGGAACATTACTTTGGTGATAAATTTTTTCGATTTACATGTCCTATACGGCTCATCCTCATCGGGGACAAGGTAGTAACCTTTAGATGGTTTTGACAAATAAAACCATTTTTCATCTATGTGAATCACATTAAACATATCATGAAATACAGGACTACCATTTGACAAAGATCTAGTAACCGATGACAAACAAAACACTAACCTTGTTTTCTTATTCTCATCGGTTAAATCCGGCTTGATTGCATTTGTATGTGCTTTTAAAGCTCCTTCTTTAATTCTTCTATGCATTGTCGTTTTCGAAACGTTTATTGCTTTTGCTAGAGATCGAATAGTTGTTCGTCGACGTAATGGGATTTGTGAGATACCAGCAAAATCGATTTGTACCCTTTTTCGTCTGATCACGTTAGCTCTCTTTGAAGATACATCAACAACCGTTCCATGTTGAAGTTGAAGTTTCACGTCATGCCAAATGCGACTTATAGTACGGGTAGATACGGAGAAGAGTGTCGCTGCATCCCTTGTAGTTTCACTTTTCAATCCTCCATCGACACTTTGTTGCAATAACATTTGGTAAATGGATTGTCTTTGCTCATTGGTCAAGTTTGTTTTCTTACGTGAGTTTACTGAGTTTTCCATATCTAAATGAAATAAGGAAAGTAAAAAACTACTGAGAATGGGATAGATTAAAACAGTTTATTGTTGATGTGTCAAACAAAAGGCGGAATTTTTTGAAGATGTGTCAAACAAAAGGTGGCATTTTTTGAAAAGTCATGAAAAAATAGCGCCCAAAAAAGTAGCGGCAATTTTTAGCCAGGGAAGACAAATGGTATTCTAGCCAAATAAACTAAGGACATTATTATCATTTTACAATTCAAAAAATAAAATACTCAAGTATTCCTTAAGATGTGAGCTTTGGGTCCGATGACATCTAATTAGGGACGGAGGGAGTATTTAAACAATGCACATATGTTAGTATAATAACCCATTAACATTAGTAATACCCTCCCCGAGACGGCATTCCAACGACTACGTCGGGCAGAACCACGACAGCCGTTACGGAACCCTAGATCAATCGGGCAGAGTATCTAATACGTATCCAGGGGTTATGATACTTACAACGAGGCAGGGCTTCGCTAATTAGGGGGGTATTATACATGTGTATAATACCTACACTTTAGAATTGAGAGAAAGAAATGAATTCTGAACGAACTGGATGAACAGCCGATCGCTTCTATTTATAGGGGCTGATTTCGACTTTTACGCGGCCCGCGTAAGATGTAGCTAAGGGCTACGCGGCCCGGGAGGTCCAGAAAGGCGGCTAGGGTTTGCTGAGTCATCGACACGTGGCGACACCAGGTTTTCGCTCATCGTTGAGCTGTCGCGGCCCGCGTAAGCCGAAGGCTATGCCTTCGCGGCCCGCGAGCGACCCCTGAAATTTGTTTTTTTTTTGTTTTTTTAATGAAATAAAGGTTATTTGGGGCCGGTTTTCGTATACGGGTGTATTTTAGTACATATAGGGGCACTCTAAATATATTAGGGGTGTCGGAAATATTTTTGGAGGGTTGATATATCTTGGTACCACTCCTGGTTTATTTAATAAATTATATAGTGCACTCACTTTAAGTATAGTAACCCAATTTAACTTTATCCCTACATCACGAGACAGAACCCCAACGAATTTAGGCAGAGCCTTGATATACGTTACGGGGCCCTACGTCAGTCGGACATGGTATTAGTGATCAAGGGTTAAAACACCTAAAATTGGCAGGGCTTTATTATTATTATGGGGTGCATAAAAAAAGATATAAATAGAGAAAGTAGAGAACGAGAGGCACAAAAAGAAAAAAAGAAAGTGATCTTTAATCAGTTTGTGAATTGTAGAGGTATACTCCTATTTATAGCATTCTTCAAGTTCCTTGGGGACAAAGTTGTTCCTTCCTATGCATCCACGTACCATACATGCCTTTAATTCATAGGATGACTTGTTTCCCCAAAGATTTCATTTGCCCATTTTTTTATTTTTACATATACATACTTACATATGTAGGTTTAGATTTATTTTGTTAATATTTTATTATTGTAATGTTTATTAACGTAAGTTATGGCTAATTTATTTAGACATAATTATTTTAATTATTTTATTTCATATGTTTATGTTTTCGATTATTATTATTTATTATTTTATTGATATATATATATATATATATATATATATATATATTATAATTAATTCAGCTGCTTCACTTATTTGGCGCATATAACTTCTAAAATATGATGTTTTATAAAATAACGAACATATCTTTAGAACGAGAATAATCTTATCTACCTTTTGAACCAAGTTTCATTGAAAACAGAGTAGGTTCAAATATAATGTATTTTTATTATTATTAAACGGTTCCTACGTTTGCCAAAACTCCTTATATTTCCATTGGTCAACTTACCCATGACCTATTCGTGTAATAACTTTACTTTCAATTTAGAAATTTTGGGAATGTTACATCCTCCCCACCTTGTTTTAAATCTCGTCCTCGAGATTTGGGCTTTGATATCTTCTTGGGGTTACGTCACGTGTTTAAGTTAGTAAAAACAGTATATCAAGGTTTCTGGGATAGAATCAAAAGATAAATAAAAAGATATCATAGGATAGTTTGGAATTCATTCGTCTCAAAACTTAGTTTCAAGATTTTATGTTAACCAAATGAGAGGAAATAATACCATTAACAGGGTGACTAAGTTTCATGAATCAAAAGAGATATTTGATAGGCATGGAATTCGAAATGACTTGTAGAAACAATAGGATTCAATGCCAGAAAAGAACATACTTTGATTATCATTTGAGGGAGATTCTGAATCAATAATCTCAATTTGAGAATGGAAGTATGAAAAAATGATTTGTCAATGATCAACCCAGAAATCAATAACGTTTATTTAAATGGCAAGGATACACTGGATAATACCATAGAATTTAGTGTATCATGGTCTGAATATATAATTGTATCAAGACTACTTGAATGATGAATCAAACGAATGACGTATGAATAGGGTTTATTATTAGCACAGGCTACAAATTTATACAGACACCGCAGGGTGCTGTAATGACTGAAAGAATTCAATGATTACGGTGACCGAACGAATTCGTCGTTTTTGAAATTAACTGAAAGTTTCAAGGAAACGAATCTGGATATTTCAAAAGATAGGATATTTCAATTGAAGAAATAATGTGAAATCAATTCAAAGATGAAAGAATTACTGGAGGTACGTTTATCTTAACACGAAATTGCATTAAGACTGGTTTAGGATAATGAATCAATAAATAGATAAATCCGTACCTCAGTGTGAAAATGAAATGAGTTCAAGTTTCAAAGAAATCGCCACCACAAGGTGTCGTGCTTTATCAAATGATATATTGAAATTGAAGACTTTAAATAAGTTTCCTATGATTCAAACAATGAGATTACCTTGAATATGATGATCTCAATTCATCATATGGGATTTTGAATTGAATGTATATTGTGAACAAGTTTAAACAATTGAGCTTGGTTTGGACATATTCCAACAATGGATATATGTTTTTGACAAGAAATGGTTTCAATGAAAATCTGGTAAGTAACTTTGAAAAGGAGTTTTTCAAGAAATCGGTTGACTTGATTATCAAAAGTCAACATTTTCATGATCGGGGATTATTGAAATGAGTATAATGAAAATATTTATTAAAACTCATGAGTAAATAATCTTTTGAAGGGAATTCATATGCATGACAAATAATGCATGTATAACACAGGAATTTGTCAAGAGATAAGAAAAACAAAGACCTTTTATTGATGAAGTTTTAATCAGAATCAAAAGTCAACTAATAATTAAGTGCAGACAAAATATAAGGGTGCTTTATTTTAAAAGTTGTTGTTGGCCCGGGTTTTATAAATTTTTATGCGTTATCCTTAGCTTCATTGGAGTTTCGATCCTCATTGTCAGGTGCCTTAGATAGTTTCGGACAGTAGCGATGCAAGTGGCCTGGATCTCCACATTTGTAACATACGTTAGTTTCCCTTTTCCTTCTACATTCTTCTTCTACATCTACAGCTTTCTTGCAGAAGTTACAGCGAAGTGTCTTCTTAAAATAACGTTCTCTCGCGTGCTTTTTGCTGTTGCTGGTAGGTTGTGCGATTTCTGGTTTCATTCCTTTGTCTTTGAAGGATTTGTTAGAGTAGAATTCCTTATAGGAGTAGCCGTAGGTTGTGGTTTTCTTTCGTTTGGAAGATGGAGTTTTGATAAGAATATCATAACTTCCGTTGATACTAGGGCTAGGTATGAAGTGATAGGTATGCTTACAGTGTATAGTAGAACTTTCGTTTATAGGCATAGAAATTTTAATAGCTTCAATGATCGATGGTGTGGCATTCGATATTCCTTGAGTTATTATATTTTCTATAGTGTTTCTATCAAAAGAGTTTCCATTACTATTCTCAATTTCTTGATCACATGCCATTTCCTTTGACATCTGAATTACAAACATGTTTAGATATAATTATCACAGAACTAAGCAATAATACAGGCATATTTTGTTTATCACTATTATAATTATAGCTATTAGTATTATGTTATGATAATTAAGATAACATATACATGTTATATCTTAACATTTTCTTTTTACTATATATCTTATCAAATTATAAGGAAAATATAATCTTACATGTGTTGTAATAGCTTTTATATTGCCTTAATTTACTTATATATCCAGGGCTTATGGCTGGATAGATATATAAAGATAAAAGCTTTATATGAAATTCTGAGATTTTCCGTCTTTGTCCCATTTATTGTTTTTCAAGAGGTGGTGCTAATATAGATATCCTTAAAGTATCTTTTGAAGTTGGGTATCAAAATAGATGTTGAGTATACATGTAGCTTTGTTTCTTCTGTTATATAAAAGCTTGTCCTTTTGCAGAAGACATTTGATTCTTATATATATATATATATATATATATATATATATATATATATATATATATATATATATATATATATATTATCAAGAAAAATTGTGTCTTGTATATACATACGTATAAATATAAAGTTTTAAAATCAACTTATAAAAATCTAGTTACATAGTTAATTGTATTAGCTATCCTGGTTATTTTCATAACCTTGATATTAATCAAATGAATTTCTATCAAATTTATTGAAGATAATTTTTTAGAATAAAAATAAAAGAATTCATTAAAATTTAATAGAAATAGAATTTTCTGGATTCTTTTTAGAGAAATTCTAATCTTGACAGGTTAATTAAATTTTGGTTATAACATATTTATAATTTAATTCAAATTTTACTTATTTAATATTCGTAATAACCAATACAAAGTCTGGTGTTTCTAAATTCGATTCATAATATATTAAGAACTATATATACATATGACTTAAATAGATCTTATCAAATGGTAAAAGTGTTTTCTTTGGAAATATATGTATATATATATATATATTTTAAACCATATTGTTATATCGTACTAAATATTTTTGTACATATTTTATTTCATGAATAAAATATTATTTATAATATTGATACAAATCGTAGAAATAAAATATACATACATTTGATTTACAAATAAGTTTTAAGTTATCTCCTGTTGACACATAGATATTATGTATTAAAATCACAATATCAAGTTGTTGTATGTATTCTGGTTTCATAAATATTGTTTTATAAAATATTTTGTATTTTCGGTGGTATACGTATATGTGTTTAAATTTTAAAATCGTCGAACTGTGTTCATTTAAGGATTACGTTTTATAAAATCCTTTCTAATATAACTTTATTCAAGAGCCAATTATTTTATTCTTCCAAAAATATTATTATCATTATTAGTTTAATTAAAAACAGAATTTAATAATATAAATAATGGTGATAATAGCAGCATATCTTAAAGATTTTTCTTTAGAGAGCAAATTTTTAATATATTAATTATCATAAATATTGACTTTACACATAATTTCTGAATATTATGTAATTTATCAAAATTTAATATTTAATAATACGATAAAAAAATTATAAAGTTATTTACAAAGTATTTCAAATTATTGTATTTAAATAATACTGAAATATTATATTTTAACAAAATATATGTGTTATCAAAACTTTGCTAAATACACATCTTTAAATTAAGTAAAATATCTTTCTTTTAGTGAATAACATTTTATATTATGATATTTTAGTGATATCGTACCTAAAGGTGTTATTTTACATCTCTGGTTAAGATATTAACATCAATATCATAATAATATATTGGTATGGTATATATCACAAAATTTGAATATTATTTTATGAATAACTTTTCTTTTTATAACTTGACATATTGTAAAATATAATAGGAATTACATATCCTGAGGATTTTAAATGATATAGGATCATTCAGATACATTACATATTATCTAAATATTTATATCATGATATTTACAAAGTATCATATCTAAATTGCATTTATTTTATATTAATATTAAAATATTAATATTAACGTTGTATTACTACTATGAAATTTATTATGTTTCCACATATATATATATATGGATATAATAGATACATCAGATATTACAAAATTTACTCAAGACATGATATTATTAATATATATATCATTTATATATATACTATAGCGTAAGTGTAAAATACAGATATGGGTAACACATATTGGGAATGTTAAATGGCATAAAAATCATAATAAACACATTAAGATTTTTATGTTCACATGATAACACATAAAATAATAATTTCCTAACACAATTGGTTAAGGGTTTAGGTACTGGAAGAACACCTAAAGGGCTTAAACCAGTGGCAAAGCTCTGATACCACCTTCTGTCACAACCCCCGATCCCTATCCCGGGAATGGCGGCCGTGAACCTGTTTCAGTGGTATCAGTGTTTATCAATTTGGCAGCGGAAATTTCATCAGGACCGTAGTTAGGAAATATTTTTATCAGAGTTAAACACCAAAAATATTTAAATTAAAGAAATGGGATAAACCCAGTCTCTTTGATAATACATTTATAAGTGGGACAAAACCCGATTTTCATTTTGACACATCTATAGGGAATGATCCCAATTATTGAAAATAATTCTCCTTTTTAATTAGGTGACTTTTATTGCCACTTTTCTAAGCCTTCAGTGCTCTCCAGCTGGCTTTTATTGGCTTCACACTAAGTTACCTGAAACACGTGTTTAAAACATTTTATCAGCAGGAAATACTGGTGAGTGAATCCCAGTTTAATCAAGAAAACGTTATCAATTTAAACAGTATTGAGAGCGATCACAATGTTTATATCTACACAATTACTCATTCAGTACTTGCCACTCGACCGGATCTGTGGCTATGGTCATATCACACATTGGCTAACTCTTCGTCCAATTGTGAAGATTATCAAGTAATGTATACAAAACCCCATAATACCGGCAGTAATTGAAGAATTACAAAGACTCAATCACTGCTAAATTGCATTGTAAAATATTTATGGTTTTGTAAAAACTGTTTGCAAAAAGGAGATTACTCACATTGCTATTATAGGTCTTTCCTTTGTGACTTCCTGGTTATAATCTGTTATTAAAACAATGCACACGTGTTAGTATAATAACCCATTAACATTAGTAATACCCTCCCCGAGACGGCATTCCAACGACTACGTCAGGCAGAACCACGACAGCCGTTACGGAACCCTAGATCAATCGGGCAGGGTATCTAATACGTATCTAGGTGTAACGCCCGGCTCTTTTGTACTTTCCATTTTTAGAAAGTTTTGTTCGTATTTCTATTTTTGGAAACCTTGTATTCTTGTAATCGCTCCTTTCATTGTAACCATTATCAAACCGAGACATGGATCATTAATGAAACTCGTATTCTGATACAAATATGTTATACACACTTTTTATATGCTCAAACATTCACTTTTATGGAACGATTGATACTTATTCGTGATTCTTGGAAACTATGTACTAAACTTGTAAATACATGAAACTTGTGCATTAAACGTATTTTGAACGTAAACAATACTTGATTATGAAACTTATACGCTTAATTATACTTCGGTTATGATTATTGTGCTTGATTACATCTTATACTATGCTTTTATGTCAAAACAAGTCCCTAAACTCTCAAGATTGTACCTAAAAGGATCAAATACAAACTTCAGGGACTAAAGTGTAACAAAACGAAAGTTGGGAGACCCCTACCCGCCGCGTGACGCGAGGGTCCTAGACGTCACGCGACGCCCTTGTTTCGGCAGAATGTGTGTTTCCTTGAGCTGCATGCACGAAATCCCATTAATCCAATTCACCCAATCACCTTTAATCCACCTCTAATCACCTCCAATCACCTTCTAACTCCCTAATTATAAATACCCACCTTCTCCAACCCATTTGACACTTTCACAACTTCCTAATCTTCACTAAAACACTCTCAAATCTGCAGAAAATCTGAGTTTGGACAGCTTCTTGTATCTTTACTAAAGTGAGTGTAACTCACTCATTACTTAACCAAATCACTTGGTTCTTCTTCCTAATGCTTCATTATGTCCTTAGGTTTGAATCCTTGGTTTTTCCTTGGAAGAATCATGCTTGGATTTGCCTTAAAATGGACCAAAACTTTCTGTTTTATATTTTATTTTCAACAACTTGTTATTCCTTATCAAACTTGAGTTTACTCATCTCATTCCTATGTCCTAATGCTTACAACACTTTTGTGGTTGGTTAGGCTTAAAAACAAGGTTGAGACACTTAAAAATCAGAGGATTAAACCTCATAAACTTGGTGTTTTATTTAGGGTTTTAACCCACAAATCATGTCAAACTTAAGCTTTGATACATGAGTGATTATGGAACAACTTGGGTTGTTCCAAACATAAAATCCTCACATGGTTTGATGATTTCTAATAGTTAGTTTACTTAATGTACTTGTTATAACCTTAGTTCATGACCCTCCTTGGTTGTTTTTACATCAAGTGTAGTGGTGAACATCAAAGGGGTACCTAAATGGAAGCTTGTCTTCCTACCCCATACGTGACATCTATGACACATCTTGAGGTACCTAAATGAAGAATAAATCTTCTACCTCTTACTTGAATACTTAAAATATATATCCTACAAGTTAAATAATATATATGTACATACACATCTTTGATAATCATCTAAGGACCTAAAACCTTGTCATGATTCTTATGAGTGTTCAACTCATGAAATCACTAAGACCCTTGTGGTTACCAAGTGTCATGCAAGTGTTGAAGGGAAGATGAATACTTTGATATTATATTCTATTACATTTTCATGATACTTAAATTCCGAATCTTCCGAATCCCCCAAACTCATACACTTTGTTTCTTTGTGTAGAGGAACAAGGTGCTCCAACTAGCTAAACCACCAACTTACTCTCGGACCTCAAGCTAAAGACTTGCAAACCGTGAGTATACTCGTATTTCCCCCTTTTTACTTTTACCACTTTTGGGGTGTAACATGTTTACCTATTGAAAACTTACACATAAACACTTTGTTAAACACATGAACGTTCCTATAACATGCTTGTATACGTGATGGCTTGATACTTTAAACTTGGGTTATTCTTATGTGTTGAACTTATCATTAACTTCGTACGAGCCAAACCTTGACATATGTAGCGCTATAGGATTAACGACCCGCCCGTAAACTTGAGGTTATGTCTTGAGCATATTGCGTTTTCTTGGTTTGATATGTTAGACACATGCCATATTTAATGTTTATCTTGAATCATATGCTTGCTATGAGGAATTGTTCACACTTTTTATCTTATGCTATGTACGTACCAAACTTGTATACTCGCCTTTGCTTTTGCATTGAATTGTATTTTTAAACATGTTACAGGTTGATGATGATGAAATGAAAACGGATAGCAAAGATGCCTAGATACTCACTTAGACGTTTAGGTTTAAAGTGTTGTATCAATTTTGTTTATGTTATGTTGAACAATGTTGTTATTTGCTTTTCTTGTAATGTTTTGACAATTTATTTTGGAAATGAAATTTGGATTATTAAATTATTGTCACAAATAGCGTTATGATGTCTCGAGCAATCTTCACACTTCGTCTCATCCCGATGTTTCCGCCATTGGTTGGGGTGTGACAGATTGGTATCAGAGCCATAACTATAGGGAATTAGGAAAATTGCCATGCTTTTGCCCTAGTCTATAGTTTTAGGAACTTTGTCTCTTATTTGTTGTTTAAAACATTTGTGCTCTATCTTACATGCTTCCTAGCTACAATTCTTGTATTTAAACTTATGCGCCTTTCCTAAGGCTAACACGAATACACTTATGCTATTTTATACTCTTGTCACATCAACGAGACAACTTTACCAAAATAGGCGTGAAACCCACAATTTGGTAAACGACTCCCACTCTACCTTTAATCTATTTTGCACGAAATTTCACCATTAAGCTAGGAGTGACATCCACAACTTAATGGTAATTTCCATTTCAACTCTAGTGGACCCTTGTCAAAGTGTCAAAATTTTATTTTGGCCGACAAGTACCAACCACATTTAGGGTACGAAATCGTCAAGTTAGGGGTGAAACCCGCATCTTGTCGATTAAGTCCCATTCCTTGATTTTTTTTATTCTCGCCAAAGTACCGAATGTTCCAATCATTTAGAGATGTGTAGTAACCGGAAGGGTAAGATACCGTTAATCGCTTCTCGACGAGAGTATCTTACTTATAGGCCAAAGCACAATATCTCTAAATCGAAAGGACTTTCGACCCACTTTGGAATTGTCGACGTTCCTCTACCCGGAACACTCCTACGTTTTATTGAGCCTCTCTTTTATGTATCTCAATTTATATGTGATTTTATACTTGAACGTTCATCCATTTTGAAATGTCGTTTTAATCATGTCGCACATTATCGCAATCACAAACAATAATAATTCTCATGAACCAACTAAATTTATATTTTCCTATTCGCGACTTATGTATTATACATGTTGAATGTGTGTTGGAAACTTATGCTTTATGTGAACTTTACTTGGTACTTGAACATCTACTTGCTTGCATACACAAACCTTGTTTTCAATTAATGATCAAAGTCTCATCCTTTCCTTCTCTTTCAATCTTTTAGATGTCGTCTAGCTCCTCCAAGAGACTCAAGTCTAAGAAGGGTTCGACTTCCTCTGCCATGTCTCAAAAAGATTGCATGAAATTCATGGCCAAACAATTTGCTAAGGTCCTACCCGATATCGTTAGCAAGATTCAAACCGATTCACCACATGGTTCGGTCGACTCAAAGGCCGACAAACCCAAAGCCACCTTCCAATTCAAGCAATTCATGGCTTGCAAACCCTTAGAATTTACCGGCAAGAATGGCGCTACCGCCATGATGAATTGGTTTGACTCCATCGAGCTTACCTTCTTACAAAGTGGTTGCCCTGACGAGCTGAGAACATTGAATGCAACCGGTGTGTTTCGTGAAAAGGCACTTGAGTGGTGGACAACTGAGCGTAACAAGAGAGGAAACGAGGCCGCACACGCTATGCCGTGGGACGATCTCAAACAACTTATGAAGGATCACTTTTGTCCCCCTCACGAACTCCAAAAGTTGGAAAATGAATTCTGGAACCTCACGCAAAAAGGGAGTGACATGGATGGTTTGATTACACGCTTCAAACAGCTTAGTGTTCTATGCCCTGGTCAAGTAGAAACCGCCCTCAAAACCATGGCCAAATTCATTCGTTGTGTTGCACCTTCCTTAACAAACCATCTTGCATCTGCCAACCCTCAAACCATTGAAGACGCGTACCGCATAGCTACCGAACTTAACAACAATTGTGTTCTTCATGGAACCTTTGACAAGGTTTCAACAAAGAATGCGCACCAAGCCACCATTGACTCTCCTAATGAGTCTAAACCCTCCCAACAATCTAAGAGAAACCAAGGCAAGAAGCGGAAGGCTTCAAGCCAAAACTGCGCGGTCGTTGCTCCGCCAAACCCACAACCCCTTCAAACTGTGCCTGCTTTCAATGGTGAGCGCAAGGTTTATACTGGAACGCACCCAAAGTGCGACAAATGCCGATATCATCACCCCCCAAACGCTCATTGTCGAAAGTGTGACAAGTGTGGCCGGTATGGGCATCTTTCGCCATACTGTCGTATCCCCCACAGGCCTACCAAAACCAAGCTCTTTTGGCTCCAAATCAAGTCGCTCCTGTGCGAGCATGCTTCACGTGTGGTGATACCAACCACATGGCCAATGTGTGTCCTCAACGATATCAACCACAACAACCTCGACAGCAACAACCACAGCCACAACCCCAGCAACAACAACAGGTTCAAGAACCCGCCAGGGGTCGAGCTTTCCTTCTCACCACAGCTCAAGCTCAAAATGCAAACGACGTCATCACTGGTACGTTTCTCATTAACCATGTCTATGCTTCATGCCTATTTGATACTGGTGCCGATAAAAGTTTTGTGTCGTTAGAATTCGAGTCTTTGCTCAAGTGTAAACGCTCTAAGTTGCCAAAATCTTTCGCTGTCGAAGTTGCTAATGGTAAAACCGTCAATGTCAATTATGTTCTCTCCAATTGTTCTCTAATCCTTAACGATCATACGTTCTCAATCGATCTCATACCTATGCAAATGGGTAGTTTCGACGTCATAGTAGGTATGGACTGGCTTAGGCGAGTTCGTGCTGAAGTTGTCTGTTCTGAGAAGTTTATTCGCTTGCCTCTTCCAAATGGTGATTCTCTACACGTCTATGGTGAAAAGCCTTCTCAAGGCCTTAAGCTTATGTCATGTATCAAGGCAAACAAGTGTTTACGCAAGGGTACCTTCGCCTTTCTCGCCCACATCGTGGAAGAGAAGGATAAAGGCCCAAGCATAAGTGACGTTCTTGTTGTAAGTGACTTTCCGGATGTATTTCCCGAAGACCTTCCTGGTCCTCCTCCTGCTCGTTCTGTCGATTTTCGCATCGATTTAGTGCCTGGCGCTACGCCTGTCGCTAAGTCCCCCTATCGTTTAGCACCCTCTGAGATGCAGGAGCTCTCGAGTCAACTTCAAGAGCTTCTTAACAAAGGCTTCATACGCCCTAGTACTTCTCCTTGGGGCACTCCCGTGTTGTTCGTCAAGAAGAAAGATGGATCCTTTCGTATGTGTATTGACTATCGTGAGCTCAACAAGCTTACTATCAAGAATCGATACCCTCTTCCTCGCATTGATGACCTCTTCGATCAATTGCAAGGCGCAACCTGATTTTCAAAGATCGATCTTCGTTCTGGGTATCATCAACTTCGAGTACTCGAAGAAGATGTGCCTAAAACCGCCTTTCGTACGCGTTATGGTCATTATGAGTTCGTGGTCATGCCCTTTGGTTTGACCAACGCACCTGCTGTCTTTATGGACTTAATGAACCGCGTGTGCAAAGCATACTTGGACCGTTTTGTGATCGTCTTCATCGACGATATCCTCATCTATTCCAAGACGCAAGCAGAGCATGAGCAACACTTGCGCCTTATTCTTGAACTCCTTCGTACTGAACACCTATATGCCAAATTCTCCAAGTGTGAATTTTGGTTACAAGAAGTTCAATTCCTTGGTCACACTGTCAACAAACTTGGTATTCACGTTGATCCCGCAAAAATCGAAGCTGTGAAAAATTGGGTCGCACCTAAATCTCCGTCCGAAATCCGTTCGTTTCTTGGTCTTGCTGGTTACTATCGTCGTTTCATCTCCAACTTTTCGAAAATCGCTGTTCCTTTGACCTCCTTGACTCAAAAAGAGAGACCTTTTGTTTGGGGTCCCGAACAAGAGGAGTCTTTTCAAACGCTCAAGGACATGCTTTGCAATGCTCCTATCCTAACGCTTCCTGATGGTAACGATGATTTCGTTGTGTATTGCGACGCTTCAAACCTTGGTCTTGGTTGTGTCCTTATGCAACGTGACAAAGTTATCGCTTACGCATCGAGGCAACTCAAAATTCATGAGAAAAACTATACTACTCACGACCTTGAACTTGGTGCGGTCGTTTTTGCATTGAAGATTTGGCGACACTACCTTTATGGTACTAAATGTGTAGTCTTCACCGACCATAAGAGCCTTCAACACATCTTCAATCAAAAGGAACTAAACATGCGTCAACGTCGTTGGGTGGAATTGTTAAACGACTATGATTGCGAAATCAAATACCACCCGGGTAAGGCGAATGTAGTAGCCGACGCCCTTAGTCGCAAAACTCACGTCCAAAGTATCCGTTGTTTCCAACTCGTCCACGATCTTCAAAATCGCATACGTAACGCCCAGTATACATCCGTTAATGAGGGTAACCTCTACAACGAAATGCAATGTGGTGCTGAGAATAGTCTCGTGTCCAAACCCGATGGTATTCTATACTATCTCAATCGCATCTGGATTCCCAATCGTGGCGATCTTCGCAATTTCCTGATGAAGGAGGCCCATAACACGAAATATTCTATTCACCCTGGTGCCGATAAGATGTACCATGATATGCGTACTTCCTATTGGTGGCCTGGAATGAAGAAGGATATAGCCACCTTCGTTTCTAAATGTCTTACGTGTTCCAAGGTAAAAGCCGAACATCAACGTCCCTCTGGCTTGCTCGAACAACCAATAATTCCCGTTTGGAAGTGGGAGAGCATTGCCATGGATTTCATCACTAAGCTTCCTCGCACTACAGCTGGTCATGACAGCATATGGGTCGTCGTTGATCGATTGACCAAATCAGCTCACTTCCTCCCCATTCGTGAAGACTTCAAAGTCGAGAAATTGGCTAAGGTCTACATGAAGGAAATCATCTGTCGTCACGGGACGCCCATTGATATCATTTCTGATCGTGATGCCCGTTTTACGTCTCGTCTTTGGGAAACTTTTCAATCTGCTATGGGTACTAAGCTGAACCTTAGCACCGCCTTCCATCCTCAGACTGACGGTCAAACCGAGCGTACTATCCAAACCTTAGAGGATATGCTTCGCTCATGCGTAATAGATTTTGGTGGCAACTGGGATTCATACTTGCCCTTGGCTGAATTCTCGTACAATAACAGCTATCACACGAGTATCCAAATGGCTCCTTTCGAAGCATTGTATGGTCGCAAGTGCCGTTCGCCTATTTCTTGGCACGAGATTGGTCAAGCCCAAATCACCGGTCCCGAGCTTATACAAGAGGCTACGGACAAGATTTTACAGGTTCGAGACAACTTATTGAAAGCCAGGAACCGACAAAAGAGTTACGCTGACAAAGGACGCAAACCTATGGAATTCGAGACAGGTGACAACGTGCTTCTCAAGGTATCCCCTTGGAAAGGCGTGGTTCGATTTGGCAAGAAAGGGAAACTCGCACCTCGCTACGTTGGTCCTTTCAAGATTCTCGAAAGTATTGGCAAGGTTGCGTATAGACTGGACCTGCCTGAAGGACTCAGCAATGTACACCCTGTCTTCCATGTGTCCAACTTAAAGAAATGCCTAGCTGACGAAGGACTCCATGTTCCTCTCGAAGACCTGCAAGTCAACGAGACACTTCACTTCGTGGAAAAACCGGTCGAAATCGTGGACCAAGGAACCAAGCAATTGAGGCGCAGTCGAATTCCTATTGTCAAAGTTCGATGGGAAGGAAAACGTGGCGCTGAATTTACTTGGGAGCTCGAAAGCGAAATGAAGACTAAGTATCCTCATCTTTTCCCTGAGTCTTCCTAAATTTCGGGACGAAATTTCCTAAAGGAGGGGAGACTGTAACGCCCGGCTCTTTTGTACTTTCCATTTTTAGAAAGTTTTGTTCGTATTTCTATTTTTGGAAACCTTGTATTCTTGTAATCGCTCCTTTCATTGTAACCATTATCAAACCGAGACATGGATCATTAATGAAACTCGTATTCTGATACAAATATGTTATACACACTTTTTATATGCTCAAACATTCACTTTTATGGAACGATTGATACTTATTCGTGATTCTTGGAAACTATGTACTAAACTTGTAAATACATGAAACTTGTGCATTAAACGTATTTTGAACGTAAACAATACTTGATTATGAAACTTATACGCTTAATTATACTTCGGTTATGATTATTGTGCTTGATTACATCTTATACTATGCTTTTATGTCAAAACAAGTCCCTAAACTCTCAAGATTGTACCTAAAAGGATCAAATACAAACTTCAGGGACTAAAGTGTAACAAAACGAAAGTTGGGAGACCCCTACCCGCCGCGTGACGCGAGGGTCCTAGACGTCACGCGACGCCCTTGTTTCGGCAGAATGTGTGTTTCCTTGAGCTGCATGCACGAAATCCCATTAATCCAATTCACCCAATCACCTTTAATCCACCTCTAATCACCTCCAATCACCTTCTAACTCCCTAATTATAAATACCCATCTTCTCCAACCCATTTGACACTTTCACAACTCCCTAATCTTCACTAAAACACTCTCAAATCTGCAGAAAATCTGAGTTTGGACAGCTTCTTGTATCTTTACTAAAGTGAGTGTAACTCACTCATTACTTAACCAAATCACTTGGTTCTTCTTCCTAATGCTTCATTATGTCCTTAGGTTTGAATCCTTGGTTTTTCCTTGGAAGAATCATGCTTGGATTTGCCTTAAAATGGACCAAAACTTTCTGTTTTATATTTTATTTTCAACAACTTGTTATTCCTTATCAAACTTGAGTTTACTCATCTCATTCCTATGTCCTAATGCTTACAACACTTTTGTGGTTGGTTAGGCTTAAAAACAAGGTTGAGACACTTAAAAATCAGAGGATTAAACCTCATAAACTTGGTGTTTTATTTAGGGTTTTAACCCACAAATCATGTCAAACTTAAGCTTTGATACATGAGTGATTATAGAACAACTTGGGTTGTTCCAAACATAAAATCCTCACATGGTTTGATGATTTCTAATAGTTAGTTTACTTAATGTACTTGTTATAACCTTAGTTCATGACCCTCCTTGGTTGTTTTTACATCAAGTGTAGTGGTGAACATCAAAGGGGTACCTAAATGGAAGCTTGTCTTCCTACCCCATACGTGACATCTATGACACATCTTGAGGTACCTAAATGAAGAATAAATCTTCTACCTCTTACTTGAATACTTAAAATATATATCCTACAAGTTAAATAATATATATGTACATACACATCTTTGATAATCATCTAAGGACCTAAAACCTTGTCATGATTCTTATGAGTGTTCAACTCATGAAATCACTAAGACCCTTGTGGTTACCAAGTGTCATGCAAGTGTTGAAGGGAAGATGAATACTTTGATATTATATTCTATTACATTTTCATGATACTTAAATTCCGAATCTTCCGAATCCCCCAAACTCATACACTTTGTTTCTTTGTGTAGAGGAACAAGGTGCTCCAACTAGCTAAACCACCAACTTACTCTCGGACCTCAAGCTAAAGACTTGCAAACCGTGAGTATACTCGTATTTCCCCCTTTTTACTTTTACCACTTTTGGGGTGTAACATGTTTACCTATTGAAAACTTACACATAAACACTTTGTTAAACACATGAACGTTCCTATAACATGCTTGTATACGTGATGGCTTGATACTTTAAACTTGGGTTATTCTTATGTGTTGAACTTATCATTAACTTCGTACGAGCCAAACCTTGACATATGTAGCGCTATAGGATTAACGACCCGCCCGTAAACTTGAGGTTATGTCTGGAGCATATTGCGTCTTCTTGGTTTGATATGTTAGACACATGCCATATTTAATGTTTATCTTGAATCATATGCTTGCTATGAGGAATTGTTCACACTTTTTATCTTATGCTATGTACGTACCAAACTTGTATACTCGCCTTTGCTTTTGCATTGAATTGTATTTTTAAACATGTTACAGGTTGATGATGATGAAATGAAAACGGATAGCAAAGATGCCTAGATACTCACTTAGACGTTTAGGTTTAAAGTGTTGTATCAATTTTGTTTATGTTATGTTGAACAATGTTGTTATTTGCTTTTCTTGTAATGTTTTGACAATTTATTTTGGAAATGAAATTTGGATTATTAAATTATTGTCACAAATAGCGTTATGATGTCTCGAGCAATCTTCACACTTCGTCTCATCCCGATGTTTCCGCCATTGGTTGGGGTGTGACACTAGGGGTTATGATACTTACAACGAGGCAGAGCTTCGCTAATTAGGGGGGTAATATACCCGTGTATAATGCCTACACTTTAGAATTGAGAGAAAGAAATGAATTCTGAATGAACTGGATGAACAGCGGATCGCTTCTATTTATAGGGGCTGATTTCGAGTTTTACGCGGCCCGCGTAAGATGTAGCTAAGGGATACGCAGCCCGGGAGGTCCAGAAAGGCGGCTAGGGTTTGCTGAGTCATCGACACGTGGCGGCACCAGGTTTTCGCTCATCGTTGAGTTGCCGCGGCCCGCGTAAGCCGAAGGCTATGCCTTCGCGGCCCGCGAGCGACCCCTGAAATTTGTTTTATTTGTTTTTTAATGAAATAAAGTTATTCGGGGCCGGTTTTCGTATACGGGGTGTATTTTAGGACATATAGGGGCACTCAAATTATATTAGGGGTGTCGGAAATATTTTTGGAGGGTTGATATATCTTGGTACCACTCCTGGTTTATTTAATAAATTATATAGTGCACTCACTTTAAGTATAGTAACCCAATTTAACTTTATCCCTACGTCACGAGACAGAACCCCAACGAATTTAGGCAGAGCCTTGATATACGTTATGGGGCCCTACGTCAGTCGGACAGGGTATCAGTGATCAAGGGTTAAAACACTTAAAATTGGGCAAGGCTTTATTATTATTATGGGGTGCATAAAAAATAATAAAAAGATATAAATAAAGTAGAGAACGAGAGGCATAGAAAGAAAAAAAGAAAGTGATCTTTAATCAGTTTGTGAAATGTAGAGGTATACTCCTATTTATAGCATTCTTGAAGTTCCTTGGGGACAAAGTTGTTCCTTCCTATGCATCCACGTACCATACATGCCTTTAATTCATAGGATGACTTGTTTCCCCAAAGATTTCATTTGCCCATTTTTTTTATTTTTACGTATACATACTTACATATGTAGGTTTAGATTTATTTTGTTAATATTTTATTATTGTAATGTTTATTAACGTAAGTTATGGCTAATTTATTTAGACATAATTATTTTAATTATTTTATTTCATACGTTTATGTTTTGGATTATTATTATTTATTATTTTATTGATATATATATATATATATATATATATATTATAATTAATTCAGCTGCTTCACTTATTCGGCGCGTATAACTTCTAAAATATGACGTTTTATAAAACAACGAACATATCTTTAGAATGAGAATAATCTTATCTACCTTTTGAACCAAGTTTCATTAAAAACAGAGTAGGTTCAAATATAATGGATTTTTATTATTATTAAACGGTTCCTACGTTTGCCAAAACTCCTTATATTTCCATTGGTCAACTTACACATGACCTATTCGTGTAGTAACTTTATTTTAAATTTAGAAATTTTGGGAATGTTACACTTTAGACCCAACCTCAACCTTTTTATATAAGAAAAACTCATCCTTTTTAGGTTGACCAGATGGTTGGTCTTTCTTTTCACCATTTTTCTTTTCAGACTTTTGCAATTCTTTCTCAAGTGTCACATAATAATCCAAAGGAACATTCATCTTTACCGATGTGGTAGAAGATGATTGTTTTTCCAACTCAGAAACCTTTGGTTTTTAAACACCCGTTTTCTTTTCCAAAACTTTTGGCTTCCATGTTTGTTGAGTTGACGCGACCCATTTATAAAATTTGTCATTTTTAGTTAGCATTTTCTTAACAGGTTCAGTTTTGACTCTAATGTTATCTTTTTTCAAAACCTTTTTCTCAACAACCAATGGAGCTTTGCCCTTAGCATCAACTTTCCTTTTCTGAATTTTCACAACTTCAGTCTTAGGCTTCAAGTTGGTACAATTTTGAGCAATATGTCCAACCTGATTGCATCTGAAGCATGTTCGAGTATCAACTACTCGACTTGTGCCTTCAAACTGAGACTGTGAAGCTTTCTTCTCAAAGAATTCTTCATTTGATTTCGAAAAAATCTTTGCTTCTTCATCAGACAGTGAACTTGAACTGTTCACAAACACCTTCTTTTCAACAAACTTCTTGTTTTGAACATTTCTCTTTTGATAACTCTTACCACCCTTATAACCACCCGACCAGTTGTTTCGATTGTTATTATGAAAACGTGATGGAATAACAGGTTTCTTGTAGTAAGCTTTATCTTTCTCAAAATTCATTTGTCTCTTTGTTTGACTCAAACTGTTCACTTCTGACAACTCAACTTCAACCAACTTGTAAACATTTGTTAACTTTTTCACATTAACATTCTCAATGGGAAACTCAGAATCCGAAAACAACTTATCAGATCCCGACATCTTGTACATGACAAGAGTAGGTTCGTCATTTAAGTTGCTTTTGGACTTTTGTTTCGGAATGTATTTGTCCAAGAAACATCCATCTTCCTCAGTAGTGTCACTGTCTGTTTTTAGAACATTTTCAACAACACTTTTGACAACATCAGTTTAGACACTATCGTCATCGGAAGATGTGAACATGACATCAATTGTATCTGGAAGTTTCACTTCATTTTCTTCTTCAATTTCAACCAACCCAGATTGCTTTTTCGAATAGTTGTCAAGAACTGGTGGTGGAACTTGATGAAAACCCACCCCGGTTCCATCGGAGTACACATCTTCACCTGCTTTGTTTTTTCCGATGGGTTTGGGAACAATGTGTTGCAAAACAAAGCTTGCGGAGTTGTAACTCTTAAGCTTCAACTGGATTCGCTCATTTTCAATTTCAGCTTCTTGAACTTTAAGCTTTAATTTTGCGATTTCATCCAGTTGTTGGTTGATTGATTTTAGTTGAACATTTTCTTTATAAGTTTTACCATTTCTGTCATCATTATCTTTCATTGTGCTTTTAAGCTTCTCAAATTTTTCAGTAATCTGGCGATTTTCATGAACTAACCTTTCATTTTCTTGCCTAATCTTTTCATGGTCAATTTTATCATTTTCAATTTTGTTAGTTAACTCTTTTAACCTTTCAGTTGAAGCTTTAACCATCTTATCACGGTCAAGGATTTAATCCTCAACGTTTCTGACTCTCGCAGTCAGATCCTCAACCTTCTTACCGTTGAGATAAGTGACTGTGCTACAAACTTTGCATTCCTTGATGCAATTTTTGCAATCAACATCACCATTGACTTTCTTACCTGACTCAGTCGTTGACATGTTTGAACTGACCTGGCCTTTAGACTCAGAGAAGAATTTAGAATCTACCTTAAGAGCCTTAGCTGCCAGCACCTTGTCAGCCATTTTTCCAAGATTTTCAGCATTCAACTCCTGCGTCGTGTCAATGAACCCAGTATGAACCTTCTTTGACTTCTATTTTTCTTCTTTCTCCTTCTTCTCTTTCTCCTCCTCTTCTCCGCTTCCCCACCATTTCTTCTGCCAATAATCATCTTCTTCTTTATATTCTTTGATTATGGTTTCCACATCAAGAGTGTTATGATCAATAGCAATATTTCCATATGGGTCAAGATAACATTCTCTGTCTGGATCCCATCTCTTTGCTCTTTTTGCCTCAGAAAAGATACCAGATAACCTGATCAATTTGTTTGTGGCCAACAGCTTTCTGTAATTATACTTCTGTTCTTCAGTTCTGTTGTCTTTCCAAGGAATAGGTTCGGTTTTTGCCATGAAAGCATATCCAACCGCATCCTCTTTAGGTAACAACTCACTCCAGTCGTAACCTTCATCGTCGTCAATTACAGCAAGAGCTCTAGACTTCTCTTTGTTCTCCTCGAGCTGCTTCAATCTTGGTGGCTCAGATTTATTCTGATGATAAATCGCCTTCTTGTAGTAATCTTCTCTGAATGGGTTCCCAGACTCGTCGGCATACGCATTCCGGCATTCACGCTTAAAGTGACATTTCTGCTTGCACTTGAAGCACGTTACCCTAGACTTGTCAAAGCCCAACTTGGTAGAAGGTCCACCAATTGACTTCCTTCCGGTTATCTCCATGAAACGCTGTGCCCGACGAACAGCACTGGCCATGCACCACCTTATGTCGATTAATTCCATTTCTTCAGGATCTATTTGGTCATAATCTTCTTTCGTCAGGTTGGTGTTGCCAATCTTCCCTGCCACGAGACTTTCATAAGATTCCAGTACCGACGCTAGGAAAACCATCTGTTGTTTAGCAGACTCCTCGCTGAAATTCTGAGCGTTCTTTATGTCTACATCGATGTTGCATTGAAATAGATTCTTTGCATCAGAATGATTTGCAGATGACGAAGATCCACTGTGAAATCCACTGCTTTGACTTTCTTTGTTTGAAGTGTTAGAACTCTCAGCAGAAAAAGTTGTCTTGGGAGATGTACTCTTTGGCATCATGCTCTTTGGATAATACAAATCCAAATTCTGCTGGTACGATGAGTGATTGACTTTGTGTGTCTTCTTTAGCTCCAGCTCGTGACTTTCAAGTCTCTCAATCAACAGATCCACTGTAAGCTCAGCAGGCTTGATCGTATTTTTCAGCATCAATGCATAATATTGCCAATCCATCTCGTCTGGCAACGAATCAAACAGCTTGTCGACTAGCTCTTCTTGAGAATAGAACATTCCATTTCTCGCCAGTTGCAGCTTTAGGTGCCCAAACCTCTCAATCATTTTACAAACAGACTCATTCTTTAAACACCCAAACAAATCAAACTCTTTTCTAAGTAGTTTCTTTTTGTTTTTCACAATTTCTGTACTTCCTAAACATTTGGTTTTCAACTTATCCCAGAGATCTTTAGCACTAGAGTACTCGATCAAAGATATTATATCTTCTCGAACGGATTGAAACAGCAATGCAACACATTTCTGCTCAGCAACAAACGATTCTATCTCCTCGGGTGAAGTTAAGCTTTCCCCACGTTTGCCTCCATCATCGTATCCATTTTTTAGACTCTTCCAGCTAGGAAAGGCAAAGGCCCTCAACCAATATTCAAACTTCTTGGCCCACCGACTATATTCCTCGATAGCCATCAACTTCGGTGGTTTTTTGTAAGTTCCGAAAGCACTTTCAACCTCCAAGGCATCCGATAACTTTTTCTTTGTATTTGGCATGTTTTCATTGGTGTTGCTCGAAGAAGTATCATCTCCAGAATTTCCAGCAAAGGCAAACAAATCGCTAAACGGGTTCATGAAAATATCATCCATCTTGCACATACCTGAAAAATCAGCAAATACTTAGAAAATTTTCAAAGTTTTGAAAAACAGCAATTTCGAGCGAAATCAGCTTTCGAGCGAAATTAACTCTCGAGCGAAATCAACAGATAAGTTTCGAGCGAAATCAGATATGTTCTGATTTCGAGCGGAATCAGAAAGTATTTTTCAGGCGGAAATAGACTTTGACTTGTTTCGAGCAGAAAAGTTTTTCGAGCGGAATCAGACTTGTTCTGATTTCGAGCGGAATCAAGAAATAGCTTTTGAGCGGAATCAGAATATTTCTGATTTCGGGCGAAATCACAAGCAAAATTTCGAGCGGATTTAACTTTTTATCGAAGAACTTTACGAGCGGAATCAGATTATTAGGTCATTTTTACCAGTTTTACTTTGAATTTTAACCTGATTCTTTCTAGGGTTTGTTAATTCTATGTTTTACACAATATACTCGAAATTCAGTCCATTTCAACCGTTGGAACTAGTTCAAATCAGAAAAGTATGAGAAGAAGAGAGTAGAAATGAGAAAATCCGGTAGAATCAAGCTGCTATGGTATGAACTCCTCGTCCTGAGCTCTGATACCACTTGTTGGACCGTGTTATGACCCTAAACAGTCAGTATAAGGCAGTTCATCTTCATATACAGAGGCGGAATCAAAGTAAATGAAGTCACACAGCTTTATCCGTTTAATTTCCTTTTCTATTAATGGTTTCTGAGTCGATTACAAGAATTCTGACAAAAATCCGGCAGCACCTCGACTCTAATTCCGCTCCAAAAGTTACAACATGAGATCACACATCAGGTATTTATAGTTGGGTTGATTCCGCTCGAAACAGTTCGAGCGGAACCCCATGTGATCATCAGGAGCGGAATCACCAGGTTATCTTTGGAGCGGAATCACAACTTGTCTCTAGGAGCGGAATCACCTAAAACCAATAGGAGCGGAATTACATGAAACTGATTTCGCTTCAAATGACATGAATGTCATTTGGAGCGGAATCACACACTAAAAACCCTAACTTTGATTTCTGTGCTCCAATCTAAGCTATCTAGACCTAAGACTCGATAAAGACACAGTTAACAGACATCCAGTGCACCAACAAATCTAACACTTCTTATTGGAAACTCTTTATCAAAATATAATTTGTCAGAATCATTCAAAGTATATGCTACTTCAAATGCTTCGTCCTTCAAATTAGATTTTGACAACAAAAATTCTTTACTATAAACCCGTTTTCCCGACGTTTTTGAACTCCTGACAGATGAACTCGAACTCCCAACTGACAAACACGAACATTCGGACTCGGATTTTGACTCTGACTCCTCATCCTTATCCAACACCTGATCGACCACCCTTTTTATTAATTCGGACTCATGATCTGTGTCGGATGCTGTGAATGTGATGTCAATGTTGTCTGGTAATACATCGGTTAACTCGGACTTTAACTTTATATTGACTGCCTTATTTACTTGTTCCTCATTCGGTTTTCTAGGCGAGTATCCTTCCCAAATTGGAGGCGGACACTTATTATAACAGACACTCTGTTTATTACCAGTATCCTTTTTCTTCTTTGGCTGTACGTCTTCAAACGCTTCAAAACCTGCAACAGTTGGATAAATTCGGTCAATTAAGTAATCAGAACTTGTATAACTTCTCAGTAAACGTCTGATTCTTTCATATTCTGCTTTCTCAGTTTCCAACTCTTTCTTCCATTTCGCACATTCTTCAATATAAAAATTTATCTCTTTCTGCTTCGACATCATTATTGCATTCATCATTTTTAATGCAGCTTCTCTTTCTGAGTTTGTCTTTTGCAAATTGTTCACTATTTTGTTCAAAACATCATACGACTCCTTCACATTCTTAACATCAAACAACAACTTTTCTTTCAACTTTTCTGATTCACTAAACCTCTCGTCTTTTTCTTCACATTGTTTGCAGGATTCCAAACATGTAAGACACGGTTTTGTGACTTCAACAATCTTTTCAATCTCCACAATCTTCTCGACTTGAACTACCTTTTCCACTTCAACTATCTTCTCAACAATCTTAACTTCTTTCATTTCTTTTGCAGCTTTTCTCTCTTTGAGTTTCTTCAGTTTATCTGCAAAATAAAATTCAAAACTGTCAGAAGATAAATGAGTTTTTCCAACATTTATCTGTTCAATCTCTTCATCATCATCACTGCCTTTTGTTGAACTATTTTTTGAAGAAACAGATTCTTCATCTTGACTTTTCTCTTCATCAGATAACACAGCTATCCATTCCTTCATCAACTCTGGCTTTTGGACAATCTGAGCAATGAAAGCTTTAAGATTGGTATCAGCTGGAATTTACTTGTCCCAGCTAAAACCTGGAGCCACTTTCTCATCATCTTGATCAATAATGCCATAATAAGCTTTCTTATTTGCATCTTCGATCATTTTTCCATGTGCAGTTTGTGAATCCTTTTGTTGATGCTGTTGATTGGTAATTTGTTGATATATAGCCTTTCGATAGTAATCATCTTTTCCAAAAGGATTCTTTGCTCCACTAGACTCCTGATTTTTGCACTCTCTTTTGAAGTGACCTTTCTCCCTGCATTTAAAACAAGTAACTTTAGATTTATCAAAACCTAAAGCTGAAAGGTGAGCATCCAAAAAATCATTTCTTCCTGTAATCATTTTGAACTTTTCAGCTCTTCTCAGAACACTAGCTAAAGCCCATTTTATATCCATAAGCTCCAATTCTTCTGCATCAATCTGGTCGTAATCTTCCTTTGTTAGCATTGGATTGCCAATTCTTCCAGCAATCAATCCTTCATAAGATTCCAATGCAGTAACCAGCAATGCCATATGACTTTTCACAACTTCTTCTGAAAAATTCTGTCCATTTTGAAGATACAATGCCACATTACACTGAATCATATGCCCATTACCAACATTTTCACTTTGAACACTTGGAGGATTTACATTTGAAAGTCCACTAGTGTTGACTGAACTTTGACTGACTGATCCAGATGAATTTCCTGCACTAAAAGCGGTTTGGATCTTTGGACTAGCTTCAACCGTTTGAACATTTCCTTTGTAGTACAGTTTGATATCTTGTTGATGACTTGAGCTATTCATTCTGGCAATCTTCTGCTGTTCAAGATCCTGTGCCTCAAGCTTTTCAATAAACTGTCCGATTGACAATCTGCTAAACTCTCCAGAATTCTTTAAGATCATGAGATAAGTACCCCACTCTTTTTGCGGTAAAGCGTCAGCTAGCTTTTCAACCCATTCTACTGGAGTTTTAGTAATCTTCAACTGAGACATGGTATGCATAAGATGACAGTATCTCTCAATGAGAGTCTTTGTAGTCTCACCAGGCATACTAGTAAACAACTCAAACTCCTTTTTCAACAATGATGCTTTACTTTTGAGCATTTCTGTGCTTCCTTCGAATTTCTTCTTAAGTGCTTCCCAGATCGAAAACGCACTCCCATCATGCTGAAGCAAAATAAAGATGTCTTCTTTGACAGCTTGTTGTAGGAGACTAATCATCATTTTCTCTCCTTTATAACTGTCTCTCTCTTGTTCTGTGAATTCTGAAATGATTTTATCAACTTTCAAAGCACTCAGTGGTCTAACATACTTTGTTTCAATGCTTTCCCAGGCTCTCAAATGGTTTGCCTGAACCCAGTTCTCAAAACGATTTTTCCATCCATGATACTCTTCAATTCCCATAAGCTTCAGGGGTTTTTGCAACGTTCCGGTTTCGTTTTCTAAGTTCATGTTTTGAGCAATGGCAGACGGAGTATTCAAGGATGTGGCAAACGCGTTGTAAAATTCTTCGTCCATGATTTGGTAACACGTTTTTCTAAAACAACACTTTTCAAGCGAAATGAAGTTCAAGCGGAATACACTCTCAAGCGGAATACCCAACTAACAGTTTCAAGCGGAATATCAGCTTTGGAGCGGGATCAGGCAATTTGGAGCGGAATAACAGATTTCACTTGAACTTTCAAGCGAAATAGCAGTTTTGGAGCGGAATCAGAAGATACTCGTACAAGCGGAATCACAACTTAGGTCTATTTTTACCATTTTTAAGCCGAATTTTGTTCTGAAACTTTTAAGGATTTGTTAAAACACAGTTTTACACAATATGTGAGAAATTTAGCCGATTTTAACCGTAAAAACTTGTTGATTTTGAAAAGAAGGTATAGAAAACAGAAATTTTAAGCTGAATCACTAAGAACTCCTCCTCCTGGGCTCTGATACCACTTGTAGGATCGTTTTCAAACCCGAACGAGTCGTTCAGAGGAATTTTGATCTGTTTCAGAGGCGGAAACTAAGAAACAGACTTCGAAATAGCTTGCAAATCACTTTAAACAGCTTTCTGATTGATATAACAGTGATTACAATCACAGGATAAACCGGCAGCACCTCGGTATTCAAATTCAGAATCGTTACATATGATTCCGCTTGAAACCCTTTTTATAGGCAAGAGGTTCCACTTGAAAGTGACAAGAAACATTTCAAGCGGAATCAATTAATTGTGATTTCGCTTGAAACAGTCAATTGTCATTTCAAGCGGAATCAGCATGTTCAAGCGGAATCAGCCTATTTAACACTAGAATCTGCTATTTTCTCGAACAACGTGCCCTGATCTAACATATCTATTACAAGATTCGATACAAGACGAAGTCGACAGATGTATGCACCAACACTTTACATCATAAAATGTCAGATTATATCATCTTCCCCCAATTATATTATCTTTTAACAGAAGAAGAATCTGATTGACGAGAGGGAGGGGGAGCAACAACAGAGGGATTGCTTTTGCTTTCATGATAAGGAAGAGATAAATGATTATTTGTTTGTTCAAGTATAGATATAGAGGAGGGGTATGGTCCTATAGTTGAATAATCAAAACTCTGAAGAGAGTGTCGTCGTCTTCTTGGAATCATACTACTTTGATGGATATGATAATAATAATTATTTGTTTGAGGATTATTTAGCATCCTTTGTTCAGCCTGCATCCTCATGAGTTTTAGTTCTTTTTGCATAGCAATAAGATTTTCCATAATGCCTTCTTCATCATCATCATCAAGCAGGTCAGCTGATTGACAAGAATGATCTGTGCTAACCTGAGGGAAAGGGAGTTCGGAATCGGAGAGGGGACGGAGGTAATCCAACATTGAATTAATATCAGACAATGAAGAAGCACTTGGAGAAGAGCTTCCAACGAAATCAGATCCTATTTCCTATTCTTTATTATTATTAGTATTATGAATCTAATGACCATAAAATAAGAGAGTTCCAAGGAGAACAAGAGTAGATGCAATAACAGGAGAAAGAGAAAACAGGAGAGGAAAGGAGCGCTGCATCTGCATCCAAATCAAAACAAAAACAAAAAATGGGACAAGATTTTGGGGAAGATGATATAATTTGACCTATTATGATGTAAAGGGATATTTATTTATTTTAATTAATTTAATTATTAATAGGTTATAATAAATTCAGATGGACCATTTTGCCCTTGAGGAAAAAGACAAAGCGCTCGGGGGCAAAAGTGAAAGTGCACTAATTTTAAAGTTATTTTACTAATTTCATGAAAATAACGATAAAAGAGGGGGATGGTTAATCATGCATCACGTGGTGGCGTTGATAGGCGAAAGACAAGGGGGTACATGCACTAATCGGCGTTTGTCTCAATTGCTGAGTGTTATAAGCCTTATGTCCAACGCTTGATGCAAAACTACCATCGAGCCGGGGGTCTCATTGGAAGCAGCATCTCTATTCTTATGGGGTAGAGGTAAGGCTGTTTACATCTCACCCTCCTCAGACCCTACCTTAGCTTTTGCTATTGGTGGGAAATACTGAGCATGATGATGATGATGATGATGAACCAGATTTTATCAGCCAAAAATCAGGTAATTTGATATTTGGACCAAAACGGCAATAAAAGTGAAACCACAGAGATCCAGATTTAAAAGGTTTGATTTTTGGACTAAAATGGCAAAAGTGACCGACCAAAATGGCAGTTTACTCTATATTATTTAATGAAAAAAATCTAATAAAAACTAATTTTCTATTACCTGGCTTTTGCTTCTTCTTTTTTATTTAATTACTTTATCGTTTCTTCAATTCGATACATTATCAGAATTAATATACAAATTTTTTTTTCATATGTGTGGGATTTTTTGTTAGATTATTATGTATTTTCTTTAATAAAAATCAATAAATAAACTCAAAAGGTAAATATAAAAAATGTCTAGCTTACCATTAGCAAGTTAAAGTCATTTTAGGGATTATAGTACATCAACCGAAAAAAGTAATTAATATATGCTTGTGAATGTATAGTTACATTGTGACCACCCGGCTCAAAAAGTCTGATTCCGCCACTGCTTTTTTGTAATGAAGGAAGCGATTGGTTGATAATAAGAAAATACAGGGTTACAGGTGAAAAATGAAGACGAGGTGTTATATTATATGGCGATCGGTTTGTAGGCTCTGACTTTTTATCTTGTGAGGGCCAAAAACTTTTTTAATGTGCAGCAACCCCCGACCCCTGCCCCGGGAGGCGGCCGGCCGCGACCTACTCAGAGCTGGTGGTATCGGTGTTTATTAATTTGGCAGCGGAAATTTCATCAGGACCGTAGTTAGGAAATAGTTTATCAGAGTAAAACACCACATTTTTATAATAATAAATACATGGGAAATTCCCAAGTTTCCATTACAAACATGTTTATAGGGATAAACCCTAATTTATTAAAATAAAACTTCTTCTTTATTTAGGTAACTTTTATAGCCACTTTTCCAAGCCTTCAGTGCTCTCCAGCTGGCTTCTAATTGGCTTTCACATTTTGTTACCTGAAACGCGTTTAAAAACATTTTATCAGCAAGAAATACTGGCGAGTGAATCCCAGTTTAATCAAGAAAAGTTTTATCATTTTACAGCATTGAGGGCAATCCAGCAATTACATTTGTTTATATCTACTTTAATTACAACCCACGGTACTATCAATCCTGACTTGTGGTAATGTTACTACTCATAGTGTAGTAACAAGTTATGTATACAAAACCCCAACATACCGACGATAATTGTAGATTTACAAATACTCAATCACTGCGAATTGTAATTTAAAACATTTGAGGTTTTGTAAAAACAGTTTACAAAAAGAGGAATTACTCACATTGCTAATTTAGGTATTTCCTTGTGACTTCCAGGCTATAATCTATTAATTTAAACAATGCACACACGTTAGTATAATAACCCAATTTACATTAGATATACCCTCCCCGAGACAGAACTCCAACGACTGAGTCAGACAGAGCCTTGACATGCGTTACGGAGCACTAGATCAATCGGGCAGCGTAACTAATACGTAACCGGGGGTTATGATACTTACATCGAGGCAGAGCTTCGCTATTTTAGTGGGTATAATACCCGAGCAGAAATTCTATTATTTAGAGAATTGAGAGAGATCGAGAATTTTGAACGAAAATCAACTGAAGCCCATCGATCCTATTTATAGTGTTGATCAGAGGGCGACTCGTGGCCCGCGACCCCCTGTGCTTGTTCTTTCGCGGGCCGTGAGGCATACTAGGGTAGGCCCTAGCTTAGCTTAGTTGACAACTAGCTTCGACACGCCTTACGCCACGTGGCATCACCGGTGCGCCCTGGTGGCCAGCTGTCGCGCCCCGCGACTCGTTCTCCTAAACAGGTCGCGCCTCGCGAGCGACCTGTAAATTTTGTTTTTCTTTATTTTTGTAAATTAAAGGTATTTTGGGGCCCACTTTTCGTATACGGGGTGTATTTTAGGGCGTATCGAGGTATTATAAGACTTTTAAGAGAGTTGTTATATCCACCCCACCTTGTTTTAGAACTCGTCCTCGAGGTTTACTGGAACAGTGTGGGTATTTCCTCTGTATCTCGGATTCAAGCTCCCAAGTGTACTCTGGTCCTCTCTTGGAATCCCATTTTACTTTGACTAGAACTAATCTCTTGTGTTTGAGATTCTTGATCTTTCTATCTTAGACTTGTAGAGGTTTCTCTACAAACTTAAGTTTCTCATTTACCTCTATGTCCTTAAGAGGTACCACTAATGATTCATCTGCTAAGCACTTCTTGAGATTACATACATGAAATACATCAAGTATCCCTGCCATTTCCTCTGGCAGTTGTAGCTGGTAAGCTACTGGTCCTATTTTTCTAATAATCTCAAAGGGTCCAATATACCTGGGGCTTAGCTTTCCCCTCTTTATGAATCTGACTACTCCTTTCCATGGAGAAACTTTTAATAACACCTTGTCTCCTACTTGAAATTCCAATGGTTTTCGCCTGTTATCAGCATAACTCTTTTGTCGATCGCGTGCTGCTTTTAGTCTTTCCTTGACTTGAATAACCTTGTTTGTTGTTTCTTGTACTATCTCTGGTCCAGACAGTTGCTTTTCTCCAATTTCTACCCAACAGACTGGAGTTCGGCACTTTTGTCCATAGAGTGCTTCGAATGGTGCAGCATTGATACTGGTATGATAGCTGTTATTGTAGGAAAATTCTATTAATGGTAAATGATTGTCCCAATTTCCTCCGAAATCAATTACACAAGCTCTAAGCATATCTTCCATTGTCTGAATTGTCCTTTCGCTTTGTCCACCCGTTTGAGGATGATAAGATGTGCTTGGATTTAACTTGGTTCCCATTGCTTTTTGGAAACTAGTCCAAAAATGAGAAGTAAAACGGCTATCTCTATCGGAAACAATAGATAAAGGAATTCCATGTAATGAAACTATTTCATTTACATACAACTTGGCTAATTGTTCCATACTGAAAGTTTCCTTCATCGGTAAGAAATGAGCAGACTTGGTTAATCTATCTACAATCACCCAAATTGTATCATTACCTTTTCGTGTCTTGGGTAATTTGGTAACAAAGTCCATTGTTATCAATTCTCCTTTCCATATTAGCATTTCTAATTGTTGTAACTAACCGGAGGGTTTCTGATGCTCAGCTTTAACTTGTGAACAGGTTAGACACTTGGCACCATAAGCTGCTATATCCTTTTTCATTCATATCGACCAGAAATTATTTCTTAAGTCTTGATACATTTTATCACTTCCAGGATGTATCGTATACTTAGACTTATGGGCTTCATCTAATATTCGATGGCGTAGGTTTCCTTGTTTAGGTATCCAAATTCTTTTCTGATGGAATCTCCAAATTCCATATGTTCCTTGTTCTAATTCCTTAATCATTCCTTTCAATCTCTCAGTATCATCCTTGATTACTGATTCTTGTACTTCTCTAATTTGCTCGTTTGAATCTATCTGCATATTTAATTTGAGAGAACGTACTCGTCTTGGATTTTCATGATATTTTCAACGTAAAGCATCGGCTACTACATTAGCCTTTCCTGCATGGTACTGGATACTACAATCATAATCACTAAGAATTTCCTTCCAGCGTCTTTGTCTCATATTTAACTCCTTTTGCCCAAAAACATATCTTAAACTGTTATGATCGGTGAAAATTGTAAACATACTACCGTAAAGATAATGTCTCCAAATCTTAAGGGCAAAAATTATGGCTCCTAACTCTAGATCATGGGTTGTATAATTCTCTTCATGATTCTTAAGTTGTCTAGAACACACATCCATAACCTAACTTAGAAGCGTCACAATAGACTATAAAGTCTTCAGTTCTTTCTGGTAACGCTAGTATGGGTGCGTTGGTTAATCTTTGCTTAAGGATTCTAAAGGCTTCTTCCTATTTTGGTCCCCATTCAAACTCAACTGATTTACGGGTCAGTTTTGTTAAAGGAATTACTATTCTAGAGAAATCTCGGATAAACCGTCTATAATAACCTGCCAGTCCGAGAAAACTTCTCACCTCCGTTGGTGATTCTGGGACTTTCCATTTATTAATCGCCTCAATTTTTGTGGGATCCACATGTATTCCTTCATGATTAACTAAATGTCCAAGGAATTGTACTTCTCTTAACCAAAATTCACATTTCCAAAATTTAGCATAAAGCTTTTCTTTTCTCAGCAAATTTAGGAGTGTATGCAGATGCGCTGCATGTTCCTCTTTACTCTTAGAGTAAATGAGAATATCATCTATAAAGACAATTATGAATTTATCCAGATATGGTTTACATATTCTGTTCATCATGTCCATAAATGTGGCTGTGGCATTGGTTAAACCAAATGGCATAAATGTAAATTCATAATGGACATACCTTGTTCTGAAGGTAGTTTTAGGAATGTCCTCTTCCTGTACTTTTAATTGATGATATCCTGAGCGTAAGTCGATCTTAGAAAAGAATCGAGCTCCTTGTAGTTGATCAAACAGAACATCGATTCTCGGTAATGGGTACCGATTTTTAATCGTAACCTTGTTCAGTTCTCGGTAATCAATGCACATACGCATTGATTCATCCTTCTTTTTGACAAACAAGATTGGTGCTCCCCATGGCAATGAACCGGGCTGTATGAATCCTTTCTCCAGTAGTTCGTCCAGTTTTTTCTTCAGTTCTTGCATCTCTGCTGGTGCTAAACGGTAAGGTGCCTTGGCAATCGATGCTGTTCCTGGTAGTAGGTGAATTCTGAATTCGACTTCCCTGTCCGGCGGTAGTCCCGGTAATTCTTTTGGGAAAACATCTGAGAAATGAGATACTACGGGAATATCTTTCAATTCCTTTCCTTTAGTGTTAATGATTATAGAAATCATATACACTAGTGATCCTTTTCTTGCATAACTTGTTGTTTTCATCACAGAGATGAATTTCGTGGATCTAGATGGCTTATCTCCTTTAATTGTGATCTTTTCACCCTTGGGTGAATTTACTTGTATTGACTTTTGATCACATAAAATATTGGCTTTATTGGTTACTAACCAATCCATCCCTAATACAATATCAAATCCAGCCAGATTCATTGGGTAAATATTAGCAATAAATTTATGGTTTAGAATTTCTATTCTTGCTCCCTGCAAGATTTCAGTGATCTTAATGGACTCTCCATTTGCCGTTTCTACTAGGCATTCTTGTTGAAGTTTAGTTAATGGTTGATTGAGAAGTTTGCAAAATGAAGTATTAATAAAACTTTGGTTCGCACCAGAGTCAAATAAGACTTTAGCAAAAACATCATTAACTAAAAACGTACCGACAATCACGTCCGGAATCATTTTTGCTTCTTCTGCAGTCAGAACAAATGCTCTAGCATTTTTAGTAGTCTTGTTGTTCATGGATGGAGCTAGTTTCGGACAGTTTGGCTTAATATGCCACTTTTCTCCACAATTGAAGCATGCTCCATTGCTAGGTTTCTTCCTACAGTCTTCTTCCTTATGTCCCGGTATTTTGCAGAAGTTGCAGTATGTGAAACATCTTCCCGAATGCTTCTTTTTGAAGGACTTACAGTAAGATGCAGAAGTAGAGCCTACATTTTTCCCACGGTTGGAATTACCGTAGCGAAATTCCTAGGTAAGCTTCTGGACTAGGTTCTTCCTCTGGTTTTCTTCTTGTGGACGTACTAATTCATCAGTCAAGGTATTTGCTAGCTCTACAGCTTCTTCTATGGTTTGTGGTCTAGCTACCTTGACTACGTGTCTAATCTCACTAATTAATCCCCAGATGTAACGGGAGATTAATACTAGTTCTGGTGATGCTAGGGTTGGTACTATTTTAGCATATTCGAAGAATATGGTAGTGTAACCATTACAGTCTACTCCAGTCATTCTAAGATTTAAGAACTTATTAGCAATTTGTTCTTTTTCATTGGGAGGATAGAATTTTCTTTCGACCATGTTCTTAAACTCAGTCCATTCCATATTATAAACTCTGTCACTTCCCTTAGACTGGAGAATAGTATTCCACCATTCTAGAGCTGCATTCTTAAAAAGATTGGAAGCAAACATTATTTTATCTTCCTCTGCACACTTGCTTATTTTTAAGACTGCCTCAGTCTTTCCTATCCAACGTAGAGCTGCAATGGCTCCTTCATTGCCAGAGAATTCTATAGGTTTGCAAGATCAGAATTCTTTATAAGAACAACCATAGGACATGGTTCTTCTTCTTTTTGGAATAGGCAATTGAAGTAATGGTCCATTGTTTACGCTGTGACTGGGTTCAGTAGGTGGTCGTTTACTTCCACTGTTAGTTTTATTATTTTCTGCTTCCTTAACCATTTTGATAATATATGGCATAGCGTCTATAATCCATTGTGCCACTATGTGTTGGATGGCACTATTATCTAATTGGTTCTCGTTGTTATCGTTATTTAGGTTTTCCTGATTCACTTCGTTGTCCATCTGGATTATAAACATTTACCAAGTATTAATATCACAGAACAAGATTTAATGCGAACAGTCACACAAACAAACACATTGATCAAAATCGTCGTGCATTGCGACATTTACTCCATTTCATATATATATATATATATATATATATATATATTACAAGCTATAACTGGAAATTAAAATACAATACTAGTTATGCATTAGTAGCTATTGGATTATCTATTTCAGTTTAGTTTTTTTTTTCTAACTACTCACATATATATATTTACATTATTATTATTATTGTGACTAGGGGTTCATCCAGTATTGCATATTTCGCTCATCGTACTTCCAAACGAGCTTCTCCCCTATTTGTCTTATTCTTTCTCCTTCATCTACTAACTCCTCACTAAATGTGCGGAGTTCCTGCACGTTTTCGATACTCATGGTTGGTGGTGGTGCGGGTATTGGGTCAGGGTACTATGGTACGAGTTCTCCATATGGGTATGGGTTTTCTAGTATTTCCCGAACATACTGGTCGGCATCCCAATATGGATCTAGAGGGTCAAGGTTGGGGTATGGTGCTACTGGGTTTGGTAGGGGTTCCTCATGTGGGTAGAGTTCTCGATAATCCCTATAGTCATCCTCCCATGGGTCATAAGCTAGAGAATTTGGTGCTGATACTCTAGGGATCTCATTTGGGTCGAAGGCAGGTATGGGAACCTGGTCTCCTGGGTTAGGTTCTATTTCCATGGGTTGGGTTGGGAACAGTGGTAGTGGCTGTGGTGCAATGATTTGGTCTAATTTTGGGTCTGCGGCAGTGGTAGCTAGTATGTGAAAGTTGGTCAATCGCCTATTGACTATGTCTTGGGTCTGGGCATTCATCTCCCTATTTGCTGCAGCTAAAGCCTTTTGCTGCTGTAACTTCCTCATTCTCTTCCTACGCTCATGTGCTCCCCGACTTAACCATCCTCTCTTTTTGGTAGGGAATGGTTCATTGGATTGCGCCTTAAATGTGAAAATCCCCTCTCCTGTGTCAGTTGAATACCCCGAAGGAGTAGGCTGGGAGGAAGTTCCTTCATCTCTAGGAGAACTAGACAGGTGACGATATGCGTCGGATGGACCTTGATCACTCATACTGTAAACTAACAAATTGTCAAATAACACAAAATAATAATATACAGATATGCACGTAATCACATGGATTATTTCCTAACATAATGGATAAAATTTTGGTGTCAGCAGAACACTTCTGTGGCTGAAATCAGTGGCTGTAGCTCTGAAACCACCTTCTGTCACAACCCCCGACCCCTGCCCCGGGAGGCGGGCGGCCGCGGCCTACTCAGAGCTGGTGGTATCGGTGTTTATTAATTTGGCAGCGGAAATTTCATCAGGACCATAGTTAGGAAATAGTTTAACAGAGTAAAACACCATATTTTTATAATAATAAATATATGGGAAATTCCCAAGTTTCCATTATAAACATGTTTATAGGAATAAACCTTAATTTATTGAAATAAAACTTCTTTACTTAGGTAACTTTTATAGCCACTTTTCCAAGTCTTCAGTGCTCTCCAGCTGGCTTCTAATTGGCTTTCACATTTTGTTACCTGAAACGCGTTTAAAAACATTTTATCAGCAAGAAATACTGACAAGTGAATCCCAGTTTAATCAAGAAAAGTTTTATCATTTTACAGCATTGAGGGCAATCCAGCAATTACATTTGTTTATATCTACTTTAATTACCACCCACGGTACTGTCAATCCTGACTTGTGGTAATGTTACTACTCACAGTGTAGTAACAAGTTATGTATACAAAACCCCAACATACCGCCGATAATTGTAGATTTACAAATACTCAATCACTGTGAATTGTAATTTAAAACATTTGAGGTTTTGTAAAAACAATTTACAAAAAGAGGAATTACTCACATTGCTAATTTGGGTATTTCCTTGTGACTTCCCGGCTATAATCTATTAATTTAAATAATGCACACACGTTAGTATAATAACCCAATTTACATTAGATATACCCTCCCCGAGACATAACTCCAACGACTGAGTCAGGCAGAGCCTTGACATGCGTTACGGAGCACTAGATCAATCGGGCAACATAACTAATACGTAAGCGGGTGCTATGATACTTAAATCGAGGCAGAACTTCGCTATTTTAGTGGGTATAATACCCGAGCAGAAATTCTATTATTTGGAGAATTGAGAGAGATCGAGAATTTTGAACGAAAATCAACTGAAGCCCATCGATCCTATTTATAGTGCTGATCAGAGGGCGGCTCGCGGCCCGCGACCCCCTGTGCTTGTTCTTTCGCGGCCCGCGAGGCAGACTAGGGTAGACCCTAGCTTAGCTGAGTTGACAACTAGCCTCGACACGCCTTACGCCACGTGGCATCACCGGGTGCGCCCTGGTGGCCAGCTGTCGCGCCCCGCGACTCGTTCTCCCAAACAGGTCGCGCCCCGCGAGCGACCTGTAAATTTTGTTTTTCTTTATTTTTGTTAAATTAAAGGTATTTTGGGGCCCACTTTTCGTATACGAGGTGTATTTTAGGGCGTATCGGGGTGTTATAAGACTTTTAGTAGAGTTGTTATATAACGTTTTCGAAGACGACCCTGTAATTACACATATTTAAAATTACAAAAATAAAACCAAGTTTTACTAATTAAGTCGTGTCATACGAGATTCTAACCTCGTTACTCAATATGATAAACACCTAACAAAATCAATGAGGTGAATGGAGAAAGCTGCAAACCTTGATTAGCAAGCTATACAATAAAAAGAAAACTATAAATTAAAGGACAATTGGATTAATATTAACCACGCCCTTGTAGTGTCAATCATTAGCCCATACCCCCATAAGCTCAATATAAGTTGGATCAATACCAAGATCTGACTTGTCCAATAATGCGGGGAATTCACATCCCATCCATCAATTATGTGTGATCAATTATGTGTAAGTGTTCTTTATATTATAAAAAAATGGTTATAAATTATAATATGTGGAGGAAAAGGAAAATGTTATTGTTCATTTATATATTTGAGGAACACTGTCGATCCTCTATAATTTTTTAATATATTTTGAAAGTGCTTGTGAGTGAAGGAGAGAAAAAGATAATAATAATAATAATAATAATAATAATAATAATAATAATAATAATAATAATAATAATAATAATAATAAAGATATAAAAATTATTATTTAGTTGAAATAAGAGACAATATGTAGTGTTTTTTAGTGTAATTATTGGGTAAAAATGGTGGAAGAGATGTGAATGTTCCCACCAAATTCGGGTAACCAATTTTTGTTTTTTTTTTTTTTCCGTTAATCTCTTGATTTTGAGCCGATGTGAGATTAGCTCACTTGGTTGAGATACTTACCTTTTAGAGAAGAGGTCTTAGGTTCAAAGCTGGGCAAGAAACGTATTTTAAAATAATTGATATAAGATAGAGTAGGATTACTTATTGCTGTTAAAAAGTCTCTTTGATTTTGAGTTAGGATCTTCTTTCAAGCCTTCCAATGTAAAAAAGAGCAAGGCCTATTTGCCTTAAAACATGTGGTATTGTTTTTTTATTTTATTATTTTTTTTTTTTTGACAGGCAACGAAACACTTTTATAAAAAACACAAAACAGTTTCAGCCTAGCAAGAAGCTAGGCTGGACAAAAAAAACAAAAAGAAAGGAACAATTCAAAAACAATAACCCAGTTTTTTATGTGATATTACATTACTAGTCAGCTCATTATTTGAGAGGATCTAAATCTAGAATATGATAAGAGTTAACTCTCAATTATTAAAATACAATTTCTAAATTTATAAATAAACCCACTAATATAATGATTTAAAAAAGTAAATATAAATCAAGAAGATGATAAGAGTTAGGGCCTCTCAATTTTTTAAATACAATTTCTAAAAGTATAAATAATCCCATTATAATTAATCCCATTAATAATGATTAAAAAAGTAAATATTAATCAAGAAGATGATAAGAGTTAAGGCCTCTCAATTTTTTAATTACAATTTTCTAAATATATAAATAATCCCATTAATATAATTATTTTAAAAAGTAAATATAAATCAAGGATGACAGTGGAAATAACAAAAAAAAAAAAAAGAAATTAAAATTTAGTTACAAAAAGAGGGTAGAACCAACCGCTTTGACAAGTCCAAAAGGCCCCATCCACAAAACAAGGAGACTTTTTTTTGTTGTTATTAACAAGATTCTATTGGAGTATAATATTTACGGTATTAGGGTGGTGGGTGTTGTATAAAGCTTATAGGAGCTTTATCACGCTACATCAGCGTCATGTCACATATTTAACTTGCATGCAATGGTTTAAAGCCTCCATAATCGTTACCTAATTATTATTTTTTATTATATTTGTATTTTTATTAATTTATATACCATTTTTATTTAAAACAAAATTAAAAAAACATAATTTCAATAAAATAAATAAAAGATTACAAACTATTTAAAAATAAGTAAACTACAAAGGAACTTAAAAAAACAACCTACTTAAAAATAAAAATAAAACCCTACTAAAAAACTACATATATTTGGCTCGGGTTTTTGACTTACGAGTTTCTAAAATGACTCAGTCCTCCTCAGTTAGGTTGGAAAAGTCTTTCTCGAGAAACTTCATATCTTTCTCGATTTGTTTCTCCACTCTAAGTTCATTGTATGATTGTTGACGAGGCTATTGTGTATGTTGTTGAAATTGTTAATCTTGGTGCGCATTGTGGTCCACTTGCCAGAAAACGAGTCGTCCGTACGATATTCACCACGACCCATTGCGGCGATAAACTTCTCACGTATACGCCTCCAAAAGACTGATATATCTTGGTCGGTTGTTATAATTTGAAAAAAAAAATTAGTAGCAACAAAATAAAAATAAAAATATATTTATAAAAAGTTAAAGGAGAAAAATTACAAACAATCGGATCCTCCGACTATGCTTGTGACAATGCAAGTTCTTAAGTCGACGTCCACCTCTCGATCGTTTTAGGAGCATGTTCTTCATTCTCGCTATTCTTACGGTGCCTTCTAGATCGTCCACCTTTTGAGAACGTGTCACACCCCGATCTCCACGTGTCCCCGGTGGGCCCGGTGTGGGGTATCGTGACGTAGTTGGCGTCATCATAGACAAACAACACAATATATAAATGCACAGCGGAAGCAAAAGATATATATATTACAATCCGAATATCAAGTAATATCAAGTATTACAACGGAAAGTAGAGGAATCCACAGGCGGATCTTAAAACTTAATTATTGTTCAACAGACTTTAGACGCCTAGAACTTGCAAGATTCCTTATTAACGCCCTGAGCAGCTTCTAGCCTATTACGTACTTGTACCTGTCACTTAGACTTTGGAAAATACGTCAGTTTTCACTGGTAAATACACTCAACTGACTCATTTGAAAAGAGTTTATGAAAATTGGTTTAGGCGCACAAGGCACAAAACTATTTTGACACTTGATTAAAATGCACAAGGCAAGATTAATCTTTTATACTTGGGACAAACTATATCTCATGTTATCAGTTTTACATAACTTGCTCTACATACGGGGCCCGGTCCTATGCCGGTTCAAGATTAACCGACACACCACTATTCCCCTATTGGGAATCCCATATTGGGTATAATCAATTAATAAGCATAAAGCATCTGTCAGGTGTATGCCTACACCCCGTGCTTGAGTCGTGGCCATTGCATTTAATGAGTCAAGGATATCCAGGACACGGTCGCATTAACCCCCAATGTTTCAGTCAAGCAATACGAATTAAAAACAGGTTATTTGGATTTCCCGACACATTGGTCTTCGAATCCCATACCTGACCATGCGGTATTTATATTACCGTATCCCAAGCCCGTAATAGGGAAAATAAGTTAAGAGTATTTACCTGAGCTAGCTCCTGTCTTAAATAGCAAGAATTATAATAACTCAGCCGTATTCACTTAAGTAAGCGTAGGTACAATTTACTGGAAGGCTCTAGTCTGGAACGATGGTATAAATAACCAATTAGAATACTAACGGGTCTTTAATTAAGTTTAAGCTTAGACCGGTTAGTTTTAAGGAATTATACGGTTCAAGCGCACGATTAAGCGAAGACCAGATAGGACGTGATTTAGACCCGACAAGCTTGAATACTTGTATAATATGGGTATACTAAATACTTTCTGGATTTTGAGACAAAAATGATAACGTTTGACCCGTTTCGGTCAATTTACGCAAACTAGTTACGTAAACCGAACCGAACGCAAAAAGGGCGTTACGGGTAGCCAAACGAGTCAAATGCAAGTTCCCTGAGATAATATGCTTTAATATGATATAATATCAGTAAGTTATGTTCTATACTGCCCGGGATAATTTTAAACTCAATTTATGCCTTAGGAGGGCATTTTGGTCATTTAAAAGATTGTAAAAGAGTCAAATTAGAAATCTGAGTTGCGGGTCTGGTTCATACAGAAAATATACTTCATTTAATATATTATAACAGTAGGGTATGACCCATATACCAAACTTAACATTTAAAATCAAACTATGCACCGTAGGGGTAATTTAGTAATTTCACAAGGGCTGAAAATGCCAAAACTGGAAATCTGAGTTCATATACTTATACTTACTGTTTTTATATGAAAATATACTAATTACATCAGTAGGTAAAAGTCTTATATGTTAAAAATAAGCATAACGCTTACTATGCGTTAAAAACGCTAAAAATGCGATTTAAAGGCGTTTCCGGGTTTTCAAAGGAGAGCTGAGATTTTTATATTTCCAGAATACTTAAAATAATTTATTTAACATATAAAATCAGTAGAAAACGGTTTCGGGTCAAAAGGATGTGTAAAACTCATTTTATGGCTTAAACGGTCAAAACCGACATATACCGAAATAACTTAGCGATCTAAGATACGATCAGCCAAAAATTAAATAAAAATCATCAAAAATCCCAAAATACTATATAACATCAGTGGGTAAAAAGTTTTGTATCAAAACGTGGCCAGAAATAGGTTATACGCGAAAAGGGCCGTTTGTGTAACTTAAGGACATAGTTTTACGCTAATGGTCATAACTCAAAATCTGGACCACCAACTGATCCGAAATTTTCGGTGCAAGTTTATATATTAGAAATAAAGATTTCTACTCTTTCACTTTTCCAAAAATCACGTTTTATATCAAAAAGGGCAAATTAGTCAACTTTAAGCATAAATCGGAAACATGCAAATGAATCGGCTAAGCATAGACTCAAACAACAAAAATTCCAGAAAGTTATACTAAAATAAAAATGGTCAAAAGTACTCTCCAGTACAGATCTCAAACATGCATGTACGAATCCGAATCGATAGTCTACGAAATAGTCGTTTTACAAGACTTTCGGTTCCGATTCGTATTTATATCAAAGATTGTCGAGTTGATGAATATAAAACACATTCTTGTATCCATTATAGGTTATTTTCAATGATCAAACAGATTGCATGTCATCTACATTACCATTTAAGCTTATTTTGCCAAAAACAACTTCTGTTGACTTTTTAGAACAAGTTTGACTCGACAATTAACATGCATATAGTGGGAATCTGAGAACACCCTTTTGAGGGTTTGTTTCCCACATAATTACCAACATAAGTGTGGTTTCAATTTGAGAAATGACTGAGTAAAACTCGCTTAATCAGAAAGTCAAAGCATAAGAACAATAGTTTGACTTTTAGCAATTAATCGATGCAAGAACGAATTAGAGACTGAATTAGGAGCTTACAAAGGTCCTATTGATGCTTAGTTATCACTAGGATGTTGCCTTGACGTTCAGAAATGCTCCAGGAAGTTGTCTTGAGAGTTTTACAAGTTGGATGTTCTTGATCACAATGTATGAGCTCAAAGAAATGAGCTTTTGATCTGTTTTATGGATGAAATCAGAGGTAGTAGCATGTTCTCAGTAGCCTAGGCATGCAAGGACTTTCATTGGATCAAAAGAGAGGTGATAACAGCTGTTTACAACTTCAAATTCGGACCCAAAATGGTCATTTTCACGATTTCTGTTACTGGTAGTCCCACGCGGCCCGCCTGGGCATGTCCAGGCGGGTCGCCTGACCCTCTGATCAGCCAAACAAGTTTCAAACATGGCAGATTTGGTCCCTGAACTTGCACGCGATGTTTCGGCTACTTTTCTTGACCCGTAAACCCCCAAACTTGGTTTTTAAGAACCTTGGGACATTTACCTACATGGTAATGTCCTCGGATAACTTTGCGCTCAACCGAAAAGCCATGAAATTCGACGTTGACGCTTTTAGCCCCTCAAGTACGGTTTTGGCCATAACTTTCTCATACGTTGACGAAACTTCATGAAATTTTAACCACATATTCTAGTGGGTATATTTTAGCATTATAAAGCTTCGGGTCTGCCAAAAGTTCACTCAGAGGTATAAATTCAACATGTTGACACTTTTGGCCCCTATAGTTAGCAATTCCTCACTTTTGTGCAATTTTCGCGTCGTATGATCCATGAACCATCCGTTTAAGGTTATAAACATTATGTAGGGTTATCATAGAGTCTATTTATCCATTATTGACACTTTGGACCCTTACGTTCCATAGTTTTCACCGTTTGTCAACTTTAGTCCCTCTAAAGTTTGTTTTCGCATATGCAAAGCCTATGACACGTGTCAATACATTATTGGACGTAAATTTTTGAGGTGTTACATCCTCACCCCCTTAAAAGAAATCTCGTCCTCGAGATTTACTGAAACAAATGAGGATATTTCTCTTTCATCGTGGATTCTACTTCCCATGTGTATTCGGGACCTCTACGGGCATCCCTTTTGACCTTAACAATAGGTACATGCTTCCTCCGAAGCTTCTTCATCTGTCGATCCTCAATCGACAATGGTTTTTCCACAAATCTTAAACTTTCATCTATGTGTATATCTGTATGCGGTATAACCAGTGATTCGTCAGCGAAACACTTCTTCAGATTACAGATGCGGAACACATTATGTATAGCGCTAAGTTCTTCAGGCAAGTTTAACTTATAAGCGACTGACCCGACACGTTCAATGATCTCGAAAGGTCCTATGTATCTCGGGCTTAGCTTGCCTTTCTTACCAAATCGCATCACCCCCTTCCAGGGCGATACTTCAAGTAACACTTCATCACCTACTTCGAAGTGAAAATCTTTGCGCCTTGGATCCGCATTCGATACGGGTTTATCATTATATCACAAGTCTTCCAACCGCTATGTGATAGTGCTTCATGACTCATTGGTGAAACATATCCTTAAATCCTTAGGGTGTAATACATTGCGAGCTCCACCAAGCTCCTTAAATAGGTTTTAGCTCATAAGTTATTTGATCTCGATATATTCGTTTACTTCGAATGGTTTCATATATTCAGAGCTTACTAGCCTGACAATTAACAGCTTGGCACACCTTTCCAGGGTGATATCTTTTGTTGAACCTTATTTCTTAACAAGAACTTAGGAGGTTTGCTATTTCCATGAATCCTTGATTCTCTGCCGAATACTGGCAACTTATAGATGGTTATGGATTTGCTCGATCTTATTCGTTGTTTCCAAGGCAACTTTTAGATCCCGATAATTGGACTTACCAATTTTCTGTCTAGCAATAGATGTTTAACATCTTATCTATACAAGGTCTCCCAAAGGAGCAGCGTTGATACTTATACAACAACTATTACCGAAAAGCTTATCTTAAGGCGATATGGTTATTCCAATCACTGCTTGACTAATCTCAAAGAATAGTTGTTCCTTACAGCTAGTCGAATAAATCGACGATCCTGGCAGCAATTTGGGGATTTCTAGTTATTGCCTAAATAGGGTTGCGGTAATCAATGCATAAGCAAGATGAACCGTCTTTCTTATTAAAAAAAAAATTGGAGTTCTTAGAACCTTGAATTTTGGCTTTACGAAACCTTATCCAAAACTTATTTATTTGGCTCTTAGTTCTTCCTATTTCGTTGGTAATAACAGATATAAGATTCTTACAATAACTGCAGCCCTAAGCGGGATGTTTGTCCTAACATCCTCTTGCCTCTCAGAAGGTAACCATGGTAATTCTTATAAGGAAGCTAATTATGATACATAGAGATGTCAGAGATTTACGCATTCTCAGGCTTTAGCTTATTTATCGCTTTCGGTGTCAGATAAATGACATATTCCCTTTACCATTGCAAAGATGCCCTAATCAAAGATACTTATAAGGACATTTTTATATTGGATATCTCCTTTGAATACTACTAGTCGACTTTAGTACAATATGACAATTGGGATATCTTCGGGGATCCCATGCATTAAACCTCCATACTGATCAGGCATGGAAGCAATCTATGGGACACACTAGGATACGCAAATCCTCATATGGTACTCTTATCAAACATAGTTTGGCATTCGCAGACGATAGAAAACAATGAGAAAAAAATAATAAAATAAAATAATTAATATATATTGTCGTACTCTTTCTGGGGAAGAGTACTCCAGATTCTTATGAAAGGATTTTCTTCGAGGATGGGAGAGAGGTCATTAAAGATTCCATTGGTAACTTATACCTCATATTTAATATATGGAGTCCTTATGAATGTAATCCAGAGTTTGCTAAGCTTATGGTTTGCTAAAGATTTATTATCCCTTGCATCAATGCAAAAATACTTGGCAGTCATTATCAATGCTAAATGGTATAGGACGTACCTATTGCTATTATCGATGTGCACTGTCTCAGGTATTCAACCGGTAGTCTAGGCGGTTCCTTTCTTATCCTTTCCAGACCTAGCTGCTCCTTTCTTGGCAGCCTTAGGGCAATTAGTACTGATGTGCCCCTTTTCACCACAGTTGAAACAGTTTGCATCCTTCATGTCCCTACATTCGTGGGACTGGTGGCCAGTTCTTTTACAGATGCCACATTGCTTTATCTTTTGGCTTAATCGACACTGCCCCCAATGTCTTCTTTTACAGGTTTTACATGTAGGCTTTTTGTTGGAATCCTGTTGGTTATTGTTGAGCTTGGATTTGCTCTTCTTAGGATTCTGAGAGTTATCCTCCTCCCTTTGTCTTTTGTCATTAGTTTCATTCATGAACGACTTTTGTCTCACTACATCTAGAGTGAGAGACAAGGATAGATCTACAGCTGATCTGTAGTTGGTTGGCCTTGAAGCCTTAACATCCCCTTTTATTTCTGGTGCCAAACCACCGATGAAACGCGCAATGCGTTTTGGTTCCGGGGTGATTAAATAGGGTACTAGTCTAGATAGGGAGTTGAAGTCGGTAACATATTGCTGGCAATTTAGGTTTTTCATTGAGAGGTTCAGAAAATCTGTCTCCACCTTTTCCACTTCGTGTTATGGACAGTAGTTCTCTTTGATAAGGTCCGCAAACTTGGACCATCCCATAAGGTATAGGGGAATTTTCCCCGTGGACTGCATCATGGCCTTCCACCATACAAGAGCCTCTCCTTTAAAAGATTGTGAAACAAATTTTACTACGTCCTTATCAGCACAATCGCTGATGTCCACAACCGTTTCCATTTCCTCCAGCCATTCCATAGCATCAATTGCTCCTTTTTCGCCATTGAAATCTCTGGGTTTGCATGAGACGAAATATTTGTAGGTGCACTCGCCCTCAGTTGAACGGGGCTCATCATAGAGTACTAACTCCTGAGGTTTGCTCTTTTCATCTGAAGATTGAACGGAGCTCTCCTTTCGAGCTGATGTATGCGTTTCCGTATGGATCTTCGAGTGAGTGACACTCGGTTCCTTTTTGTTCTCAAGTACCTTATCCACAACTTCACTAATTGTTGCGCTAATCAAGGCCTGAAGAGTAGTGCCATTAACATTTATATTTATATTTGCACCCTTGTTTTTAGCCGCTGCACTGCTGTGTGCTTCGTCGGAAACCTCCATTTTGGAGCTTTGGTACTAACACCCAAAAATAACATATGCTTAGATGCAAGTTATTATGGAGTCATCGCAATAGATGATTTATAAAGTCATGGTATTACTAAACCATAATGGCTGTTTGGTTTATAACTTCCTTATAGTATGCTACTAGAAAGTATGTCAATTATATTTAGCCTAGGTCAAAAAGACCATCAATTGAGTTTATGGTTTGGACCGAGTCCATCACCTTTTGACTGGGGGTCACAATGTCACAACTGTCCTTGTCATAACGACAATCTTTAGATAGTTGGAAGGCTTGCCATGAAGGACATTAATAATCATAGGCCCGAAGGCCTTGTCACAAAGGACATACAAAATATGGCACTTAAGGAATTAATATATAAGCCGCAATCTTATTGGATCAGAGATCTTAAGGTTCGAACATAGTTCTTCACCTTTGGACAGAGAGTCAAAGACTACAACCGTCATCTTTTGAAAGATAATTTATTTTGCCACAAAGGCTAGTCAATGTACATCATTCTGACTAACTAGATGATTGTGAGCCCCAGAGGAGTCAGCCGTGGTAAAGCTTTGAAGGCTAACTAACCATGAAGTAATAGCGTATTTAATTACAGGGAATTGTCGAACCTGATAATTTAAATAGCCATGGTGCAAACAAACATTATAGGCCAATAGATAGTATTAAGTTTATTTGATCATGTTTTGCCTAGATTTTTAAATAAACCATCTTTGGCGTTTAAATGGAATAAATCCTTTATACTTACTAGACAGGGGACATAAGTCACGACTGTCAATGTCATAGCGACATCTTATATAGCACAACGGCTTGTTCCATAGGACTTTTCGATGGCACAGATGCCTTGTCACTAGGGAAATTTTAAAACATAATCAATGATTCCTTTGGATCGGAAAATTTCATAATTCATTGTCTTGACAAGAAGTTATGGAATATAACTATCGTTTTCATGCATGCACCTTTGCTCGTAGGTATACATCCCAGGTGGATGTTTAGATGTGTACATCATGTTTGACGTTTATTAGCCATGATTCCTATCGATCATATATGCTAATTAAGGTTAGAAAGATTTCTAATATAAGGATGACAAGTGTGATTTCATCGCATCACCCATTGTCAGGAGTGTTAATCACGTTTTCAGGTGTTTAACAAGGACCTGAGTCTCTTTAAGCAGGTCTTACCATCGTAGCCAGGTCCCTAACGACATCCAAGCTAGGTTATACCTTTTGAGACTCTTTTTAATATAATTGCAGGCAGGAAAGGGATGATATTTATTTTATTCAGGATTATAATTATCCCAAATTTATTGAAAATATAACTTTGGCATAAAAGCCTAGTCACGTAGACAAGTTTAATTTATAACCCATGATTTCTGAGAATCGAGGCATTACAATTTATCCTAGTTATAAAACATTACGGATATTGGGGTGGCACCAAGGCCTAGTCACAAGGACATTTATAAATTATAAGCTAGGATTTCAGAGAATCAAAGCCTTGAGGTTTGAACCTAGTTCATTACCTTTTTCTGACAGGGAGTCATAGGTTACGACTGTCTTTATTAAAATTTCTGGCCCGTGGGCCTATCAATTAACATTTCGTAAGATGTTAAGACATATAGTCATTGCACTGATGATACGTTCAGCGGTCACAGTAATAACATGACGCCATGATCAGTGTCATTAATTTAATCAACTGTCGTTCAGTGGTCATAATGATGACATGACGGCAGGATTAGTACTTAATTTAAATCAAATGTCATTCAGCGGTCATAATAATGACATGACGACCAGATTATTGTCTAGAGGGCTTTTGAGCATAGCTCACCCCCTTAGGACAGGGAATCTCAAAAGATTCACAACTGTCGATGTCGCAATCGGACAGTGTATTATAGCTCGTGGCACTTCATCCTTAAGGGATGATTATTTTACTTACAAGGAATTTTAAATAAATCCCAATTTTCAAATTTATTACCCGTAGGCACTTCATCCTTAATGGATGGCTGTTTTACTTGTAGGGAATTTTAAATAAATCCCAATTTTCAATTTTATTACCCGTAGGCACTTCATCCATAATGGATGGCTATTTTACTTGCAGGGAATTTTAAATAAATCCCAATTTTCAAATTTGGCCTGTGTGATTTATACTGCATCACAATTTTCCCAGTATGTTAACATACTTTCAGCTGTTACATGAATTTGGAATCTTTTTGACAGGTTCTACCATCTTGGCCATATCTGCGACGACACGTGGCTAGGTTTCACCCCTAAGATTCTCTTTTTAACATAACGCAGATCAATCCTAAGTTGAGACGTTAATTATGGATCTGAATCTAATTATGGGGATACCATCTTGGCTCTGTCCTAAATGACACCTGAGCTAGGTCTTGTCCCTTTTTAGATTTTGCCATCTTAATATATTGGTAGATCTTATAACAGAATTGTTATTTTAATTTACTTCATATATTATATTCATACATAATGATATAAATGAAATCTAGATGAAACATCCCAATGATTTTAAAAGAGGTATAGAATTGCCCAAAAGGGGACTTAAAAGAAATGATGTTGTCCTCAAAGGGACTAAAAGATAAATATCGCTATAAAGACTTTAAGGAAACGATCTTCAGTAAAAGGAGTTTCTTCTTCATTTTTGTTCTGAATGTCCTCTCCTTGGTCGTACGTTAATCCTGGTCGCAGTACGAAGCTCAGCCTTCCCTAGGCTTCTAATGGGGAGGATTTCCATTATGGCTCCTTTGCTTGACGACATATCAAGAATATATAGAATTGAAAACAAAAAAAATTCTCCGAATAGAGATGAGGGTATTCCTATGTGAAGTCTAGACTCAGAAGGTTAAAGAATGTGCTATCGTGTCATTGAGATTAAACACAAAAAGCTAGTGTTTAATTCACTCAATGTTGGCTCTGATACCAACCTGTCACACCCCAATCTCCACGTGTCCCCGGTGGGCCCGGTGTGGGGTATCGTGACGTAGTTGGCGTCATCATAGACAAACAACACAATATATAAATGCACAGCGGAAGCAAAAGATATATATATTACAATCCGAATATCAAGTAATATCAAGTATTACAACGGAAAGTAGAGGAATCCACAGGCGGATCTTAAAACTTAATTATTGTTCAACAGACTTTAGACGCCTAGAACTTGCAAGATTCCTTATTAACGCCCTGAGCAGCTTCCAGCCTATTACGTACTTGTACCTGTCACTTAGACTTTGGAAAATACGTCAGTTTTCACTGGTAAATACACTCAACTGACTCATTTGAAAAGAGTTTATGAAAATTGGTTTAGGCGCACAAGGCACAAAACTATTTTGACACTTGATTAAAATGCACAAGGCAAGATTAATCTTTTATACTTGGGACAAACTATATCTCATGTTATCAGTTTTACATAACTTGCTCTACATACGGGGCCCGGTCCTATGCCGGTTCAAGATTAACCGACACACCACTATTCCCCTATTGGGAATCCCATATTGGGTATAATCAATTAATAAGCATAAAGCATCTGTCAGGTGTATGCCTACACCCCGTGCTTGAGTCGTGGCCATTGCATTTAATGAGTCAAGGATATCCAGGACACGGTCGCATTAACCCCCAATGTTTCAGTCAAGCAATACGAATTAAAAACAGGTTATTTGGATTTCCCGACACATTGGTCTTCAAATCCCATACCTGACCATGCGGTATTTATATTACCGTATCCCAAGCCCGTAATAGGGAAAATAAGTTAAGAGTATTTACCTGAGCTAGCTCCTGTCTTAAATAGCAAGAATTATAATAACTCAGCCGTATTCACTTAAGTAAGCGTAGGTACAATTTACTGGAAGGCTCTAGTCTGGAACGATGGTATAAATAACCAATTAGAATACTAACGGGTCTTTAATTAAGTTTAAGCTTAGACCGGTTAGTTTTAAGGAATTATACGGTTCAAGCGCACGATTAAGCGAAGACCGGATAGGACGTGATTTAGACACGACAAGCTTGAATACTTGTATAATATGGGTATACTAAATACTTTCTGGATTTTGAGACAAAAATGATAACGTTTGACCCGTTTCGGTCAATTTACGTAAACTAGTTACGTAAACCGAACCGAACGCAAAAAGGGCGTTACGGGTAGCCAAACGAGTCAAATGCAAGTTCCCTGAGATAATATGCTTTAATATGATATAATATCAGTAAGTTATGTTCTATACTGCCCGGAATAATTTTAAACTCAATTTATGCCTTAGGAGGGCATTTTGGTCATTTAAAAGATTGTAAAATAGTCAAATTAGAAATCTGAGTTGCGGGTCTGGTTCATACAGAAAATATACTTCATTTAATATATTATAACAGTAGGGTATGACCCATATACCAAACTTAACATTTAAAATCAAACTATGCACCGTAGGGGTAATTTAGTAATTTCACAAGGGCTGAAAATGCCAAAACTGGAAATCTGAGTTCATATACTTATACTTACTGTTTTTATATGAAAATATACTAATTACATCAGTAGGTAAAAGTCTTATATGTTAAAAATAAGCATAACGCTTACTATGCGTTAAAAACGCTAAAAATGCGATTTAAAGGCGTTTCCGGGTTTTCAAAGGAGAGCTGAGATTTTTATATTTCCAGAATACTTAAAATAATTTATTTAACATATAAAATCAGTAGAAAAAGGTTTCGGGTCAAAAGGATGTGTAAAACTCATTTTATGACTTAAACGGTCAAAACCGACATATACCGAAATAACTTAGCGATCTAAGATACGATCAGCCAAAAATTAAATAAAAATCATCAAAAATCCCAAAATATTATATAACATCAGTGGGTAAAAAGTTTTGTATCAAAACGTGGCCAGAAATAGGTTATACGCGAAAAGGGCCGTTTATGTAACTTAAGGACATAGTTTTACGCTAATGGTCATAACTCAAAATCTGGACCACCAACTGATCCAAAATTTTCGGTGCAAGTTTATATATTAGAAATAAAGATTTCTACTCTTTCACTTTTCCAAAAATCACGTTTTATATCAAAAAGGGCAAATTAGTCAACTTTAAGCATAAATCGGAAACATGCAAATGAATCGGCTAAGCATAGACTCAAACAACAAAAATTCCAGAAAGTTATACTAAAATAAAAATGGTCAAAAGTACTCTCCAGTACAGATCTCAAACATGCATGTACGAATCCGAATCGATAGTCTACGAAATAGTCGTTTTACAAGACTTTCGGTTCCGATTCGTATTTATATCAAAGATTGTCGAGTTGATGAATATAAAACACATTCTTGTATCCATTATAGGTTATTTTCAATGATCAAATAGATTGCATGTCATCTACATTACCATTTAAGCTTATTTTGCCAAAAACAACTTCTGTTGACTTTTTAGAACAAGTTTGACTCGACAATTAACATGCATATAGTGGGAATCAGAGAACACCCTTTTGAGGGTTTGTTTCCCACATAATTACCAACATAAGTGTGGTTTCAATTTGAGAAATGACTGAGTAAAACTCGCTTAATCAGAAAGTCAAAGCATAAGAACAATAGTTTGACTTTTAGCAATTAATCGATGCAAGAACGAATTAGAGACTGAATTAGGAGCTTACAAAGGTCCTATTGATGCTTAGTTATCACTAGGATGTTGCCTTGACGTTCAGAAATGCTCCAGGAAGTTGTCTTGAGAGTTTTACAAGTTGGATGTTCTTGATCACAATGTATGAGCTCAAAGAAATGAGCTTTTGATCTGTTTTATGGATGAAATCAGAGGTAGTAGCATGTTCTCAGTAGCCTAGGCATGCAAGGACTTTCATTGGATCAAAAGAGAGGTGATAACAGCTGTTTACAACTTCAAATTCGGACCCAAAATGGTCATTTTCGCGATTTCTGTTACTGGTAGTCCCACGCGGCCCGCCTGGGCATGTCCAGGCGGGTCGCCTGACCCTCTGATCAGCCAAACAAGTTTCAAACATGGCAGATTTGGTCCCTGAACTTGCACGCGATGTTTCGGCTACTTTTCTTGACCCGTAAACCCCCAAACTTGGTTTTTAAGAACCTTGGGACATTTACCTACATGGTAATGTCCTCGGATAACTTTGCGCTCAACCGAAAAGCCATGAAATTCGACGTTGACGCTTTTAGCCCCTCAAGTACGGTTTTGGCCATAACTTTCTCATACGTTGACGAAACTTCATGAAATTTTAACCACATATTCTAGTGGGTATATTTTAGCATTATAAAGCTTCGGGTCTGCCAAAAGTTCACTCAGATGTATAAATTCAACATGTTGACACTTTTGGCCCCTATAGTTAGCAATTCCTCACTTTTGTGCAATTTCCGCGTCGTATGATCCATGAACCATCCGTTTAAGGTTATAAACATTATGTAGGGTTATCATAGAGTCTATTTATCCATTATTGACACTTTGGACCCTTACGTTCCATAGTTTTCACCGTTTGTCAACTTTAGCCCCTCTAAAGTTTGTTTTCGCATATGCAAAGCCTATGACACGTGTCAATACATTATTGGACGTAAATTTTTGAGGTGTTACAGAACGTGGGTTGTATTTCGGGTATGTTTTGGGTTTGGGGTATGTTTTGGGTTTGGGGGAAAATGGCGGTGCGGAACAGTATCCAAAAGAACCGGGAAGCGGTGGTGGCGTTGTCAGATGAGGGGAGGTTGGGGTGGTAGGTGGCATCGGATAATACCCAATCTCACCCGTTCGCGGGTCTCTTCGGTATCGTTCTTCTTGCTCGTTGTTTGCTAAATTACCCCAAAACGGATTGTTAGGGTCGTACGGTTTTGATTGTTGGGAAACATTGTGTGAGTTTGACAAAGTTTATAAAATTTATAGAGAATAGATGAAATTTGAGTAAAATAGGTTGGATATATATAGTGTGAAATTAAAAAATTAAAAGTTATTTTTTAATTTTGTTACCGTTTGAAATGGTCTAAAAGATAGAGAGCACAAAAAAACTAGCCGTTGGAGCTCGTTACTGTGTTGGCAACGACTCAATGGCGCCCCCCTTTGGCGCCCCCCTTTGGCACCTAGGAAATTGGTGAGGGGTGCTAAAAGACGTTATTCTCGCTGATTTGACCAAGGACGGTATACCACACCCCTGGCCTTAGTATCGAGCCCACATATTGGTTTATCTCTATATATTATCTATCCCTATCTGTGGAATACAATCAATAAATTCAATCATCTTACATGTTAGGGATCTTACATGTTAGGGTTCTGATTACCTATTTCCTCTCCGCTGTGCCTTCACAAAAATACTAAAATCGTAAATAATATAATATTATACTTCAATAGATTCAAGCTTCCTTTGTTACATACTTATTACGAGAGTGCCACCAACTCCCAACAAGTGGGATCCGAGAAGTGCAAACACCTCTTGAATACACACTTAGGCTAGTTGGTATGGGTGAGACTAATCTTTGAAGGATGACCCTCTACGTCAGCGTCATGTAGGATGGGTGTGAGGATGGGGCAAAGAGGATGGAGCTAAGGAAATGGGGATGGGCCTAATATATATATATATATATATATATATATATATATATGTTGTATGTATATGTGTGTGAGAGAGGAGGAGGCATTACCTTTTTGTCATTTAGCAAGCGTCCTCAACTTCTGGCCTGGGACGTTCTCGAAGACGACGACCTGCTGGAAACGGTGTTGAGGCCCGGCACCACCCCACGACGTCCCTTGCCGAGCCCCATTATAAGATTTATGATAATTGACCTCATCAATTGATTGAGGTGAGAATTGTATTTATAATGGTGTATACACAATCACTCCTATAATTAAGAAGATATACAATAATAAGAAAAGATACATAACAATATAATACAAGAATACAATTATTCTCTAATACCCCCCTTCAATTTGAACGGTGGCGGACCAAGATGCAACATTGCACGAAATTGCTCAAACTGTGCACACGGAAGACTTTTAGTAAAAATATCTGCCACCTGAAGATTGGTTGGAACAAATTTAGTGTAGAGCTTCGCTGAACTGACACGTTCCCTGATAAAATGAAAATCCAAGTCAATATGTTTCGCGCGCTTGTGAGAAACAGGATTTTGAGTCATGAACAAAGCGCTTTTATTACTACAAAGCAACGTAGGCCGATCAGGAGGCAATGCATGAAGTTCTCTTAGAAGATGAGTAATCCAACGTTTTCAGCTGCAGTATTTGCCATTGCCCTATATTCAGACTCAAAACTAGAATGAGAGACTGTAGGCTGCTACTTTGCACTCCAGGAGACAAGATTGCCTCCTAAGAAAATGGAATAACCATAAGTGGAGCGACGAGTATCCAAACAACGAGCCCAATCCGCATCCGAATAGCCAATAATCGAAGAAGTGTGAGGCCAAGTATAAGTTAAACCAAAGGAAAGAGTGCCTTTGACATAACGAAGAATCCTTTTAACAGCCTGAAAATGGGAAACTGTCGGAGCATGAAGAAACTGAGAGACTTGGTTAACAGCGTGGGATAAATCAGGACGGGTGATAGTCAAATATTACAAAGCACCAACCAATGAACGATAGGTCGTAGGATCTAGACAAGGCAGCCCATCAACAGTGAATGACTCATGAGGAGCTAAGGGGGTAGTTAAGAGTTTAGCATCATTTAGGCCGGCACGCTGAAGAATATCCTGAGCATATTTGGACTGAGTGAGAAATAAGCTCGTGTCAGTGTAGGCAACCTGAAGACCTAAGAAATAATTTAGAGCACCCAAATCCTTAATAGCAAATTCACGGTTCAGACGAGAAATAAAAGTAGTAACATCAGATTCGTTGTTACCGGTCAGAATTAAATCATCAACGTAGACAAATAGATACATGATGGTAGATTCTTTCTTGAAGATAAACAATGAAGTATCGGCCCGACTACACGTAAAGCCAGAGGAAACAAGAAAGGTACTCAGACGGTGAAACCAAGCACGAGGGGCTTGTTTGAGACCATACAAGGCTTTGGAGAGCTTGCACACATGATTGGGAAAACGAGAATCAGTGAACCCTGGTGGTTGCTCCATGTAAACAGTCTCAGTGAGGTTACCATTTAAGAAGGCATTTTTAACATCCAGCTGATGTAGCTGCCAGTTGTGAAGAACAGCTAGGGAAAGAACAATTCGAACTGTGGATGCTTTGACAACCGGACTGAAAGTATGAGAATAGTCAAGACCAGGAATCTGAGTAAAGCCTTGTGCGACTAAGCGTGCCTTATATCGTTCAATACTAGTGATACTTGATCGATAGACCCATTTTGAGCCTACAATATTGGTAGAGGATGGACGAGGAACAAGAGTCCATGTCTGATTTTGATGAAGAGCATCAAGTTCTTCATGCATTGCAGCAAGCCACTTAGGATCTTTAACAGCAGATTTGAGACCACAAGGCTCAGTAGTTGAAGCAAGAGCAACATGTAGCGCATGACTCTTAAGAGAAGCAAGATCAGCAAGATGTCTGGGTTTAAATATACCGGATTTGGAACGGGTTTGCATTGGATGAGCCGATGTGGACTGATCCGATGATGAAGATAAGGGATGTGAAGTGTTTGGCACAAAAACCGGGTCAGAGCCCGTAGATAATGCCGGCTCATGTCACGGCTCCCCAACCCACCCTGGACGGAGTCGGGGGACCGCGAGACAGTTCCCGTGGTATTTAATTAATGCGGCAGCGGAAGTCTTTTTATAACAGGATCTTTTATCCGTGAAATATGCTCGTTTAATATATTACACAAAGTTTAAGGGATAAATCCCATAATTTACAATACGTTGATTTCACACAGAAATCTTTATTTTTCAAAACACGTTTTATTCATTTATTTACACTGAGCCACTTCTCTGAGCTTGATAGTGCTTTACTGCACTTTTCCTGGATCACACAGATCACCTGAAACATGTTTGAAAAAGGTTTTGTCAGCGGAAAATACTGAGTGAATCATTCTGTTTTCTAAAACGACTCGTTAGTTATAATTTATAGTATTAAGAGCGATTACAATGTTTCTATCAACCAATTATCAAGAATGGGTATTTTTCACTTGATTCATTTCTGTGACTGTGGTCATACCACTATTGGGTCCCGTTGCCCAAATAGTGACGGTGTACTCACACAGAGTAATAATAACTCACATAGAGTAATATTCACTCACATAGAGTGATAATAACAGTAATGTGCACAATACCCCACATACCAGCTGTAATTTGGTGATTACAAAGACTTAATCCCTGTAATTATAACCTTGAAAATAATTTGAGGTATTGTAATACTTACTCACAAACTGTGAGAAAACAATTTAAAAAGAAGAATGACTCACATTGCAGATTAACGAGCAATAGATATAAGCCTACTGATTAGCCTTGCTTAAACCTAATTTAACACAATGCACACACACAGGTTAGTAACTAATACAGCAGTTACGTCAATTCACGAGATTAAACTCTCACAACGATTAATCAGTGCAATACTCGATAATTCAATCGGATTCACAACGAATAACAGAGCATAGTCCGAATTCGAACAGCACTCTAATATTCAAGTCGAAATCACGACGAATAATCAAAGTACAAGCTCAATTGAGCAGCACCCGGACTATCGTTGGATAGTTATAATCGATCGGACGTTGAATCGTAATAGCGATCGAGTTATTACCCTGATTGCGGCAGCGTTTCGATAATCGTGTGTGTTTGTGAACTGTTTTGCTTATAACTCGACGTATATTATGAATTTTAACGTCGTTCAAGTGCCAGATTTCAAGTCCCAACCCCTGCTATTTATACTGAAATTTTGACACCGTCGCAGCGCGAGGGGGTACCCCTTTAGGCGTCGCGCTACGCGAGTGACCACCCTACTTTCATAGACTAGGTTTTTGCGTGTGTAGGCTTGCTGAGTCGTTAGATTTTTAAAATTCTATTTCGACAGAGAGTTATGATGATAATCGTAACTAGGGTTTTGCCCCCCCCCCCCCACTGAGTTTTAGGGGCCCTGATCCTGATTCCGATTATTCTGGAAATTTTAGGGTTAGTGCAGAATTACTTGGGTTTCTTAATTAGGGTTTCCTTACTAGCTAATTATCATCCTAATTAGGGATTTTAGTGGCAGTTGTTACATCCTCCCCACCTTAAGAAAAATCTCGTCCTCGAGATTTACTGGAATAGATGAGGGTACTTTCGCTTCATTTCTGATTCCAGTTCCCAAGTGTATTCTGGTCCTCTTCCTGAATTCCATTTGACTTTTACTAGCACTAATCGTTTGTGCTTGAGAAACTTGATTTTTCTATCTTCAATCTGTAGTGGTTTCTCTATAAATTTTAAATTTTCGTTCACCTCTACATCTTGAAGAGGTACTACCAGGGATTCGTCTGCTAAACATTTCTTAAGATTGGATACATGAAATACATCATGTATTCCAGCCAATTCTTCTGGTAGTTGTAAACGATAAGCAACTGGTCCTATTCGTTGAATCACGGGGAATGGTCCAACGTATCTTGGACTTAGCTTTCCTTTCTTACCGAATCGTACTAATCCTTTCCAAGGAGAGACTTTTAAAAGTACTTTATCTCCTACTTGAAATTCTAAAGGCTTGCGACGATTGTCTGCATAACTCTTTTGACGATCTCGAGCTGTTTTCAGTCTTTCCTTGATCTGAGTTATCTTATTAGTAGTTTCTTGTATTATTTCAGGACCTGATAATTGACTTTCTCCGATTTCTGCCCAACATACTGGAGTTCTGCACTTACGTCCGTATAGTGCTTCAAATGGTGCAGCTTCGATGCTTGAATGATAACTATTGTTATAGGAGAATTCAATTAATGGCAAATGGCTATCCCAATTACCACCAAAGTCAATTACACATGCTCGGAGCATGTCCTCTAGAGTTTGTATTGTCCTTTCACTCTGTCCGTCTGTTTGTGGATGATAAGCAGTACTTAGATTTAGTCGAGTTCCCATTGCTTTCTGAAAACTTTTCCAGAAATGCGAAGTAAATCGACTATCTCTATCCGATATAATGGAGAGCGGGACTCCATGTAGGGATACTACCTCGTCCACGTAGAGTTGTGCTAACCTTTCCATGCTAAAGGTTTCTTTCATTGGTAGGAAATGAGCTGACTTGGTTAATCGGTCTACGATTACCCAAATCGCATCATTACCTCTTTTGGTTTTGGGTAACTTTGTAACAAAGTCCATTGTTATAAGTTCCCATTTCCATACAGGCATTTCTAACTGTTGTAGTAGTCCTGAAGGTTTCTGGTGTTCAGCTTTAACTTGTGAACAAGTTAAGCACTTGGATACGTATTCGGCTATATCCTTTTTCATTCCTATCCACCAGAAATTATTTCTTAAATCTTGGTACATCTTATTGTTTCCTGGGTGCATGGTATACCTAGATTTATGAGCTTCTTCTAAAATCTTATTCCTTAATTCTCTTTGCTTAGGTACCCAAATTCGTTTCTTATGGAATTTCCAAATTCCATCATTTCCTTGTTCTAATTCTTTTAGGTAACCTTTCATTCCTTCAGCATCGTCTTGGATTGCTGTTTTCTGGACTTCTTTAATTTGTGCCATTAAATCTACTTGTAGATTTAACCTCAGAGCACGGACTCGTTTCTATTTCTCATGGTACTTACGACTTAAGGCATCTGCAACTACATTTGCCTTTCCTTCGTGATATTGGATATCACAGTCGTAATCGCTTAGCATCTCCATCCATCTTCTTTGCCTCATGTTTAATTCTTTTTGCCCAAATATATATCTTAAACTTTTATGATCGGTATAGACAGTAAACATACTTCCATACAGATAATGTCTCCATATCTTAAGGGCAAAGATTATGGCTCCTAATTCTAGATCATGAGTCGTATAATTTTCTTCGTGCTTTTTCAATTGTCTAGAGGCATACGCAATTACCTTCTTGTGTTGCATTAACACACATCCGTATCCTAATTTTGAAGCATCACAATATACTTCAAAATCTTCTGTTCCTTCGGGTAAAGCTAAGATTGGTGCATTCGTCAACCTATGCTTTAAAATCTTAAAGGCTTCCTCTTGTCTAGGTCCCCATTCAAACTTAGCAGCTTTACAGGTTAACTTAGTTAATGGTACGGCTATCTTAGAAAAATCTTTGATAAATCGTCTATAGTATCCAGCTAAGCCTAGAAAACTTCTTATCTCCATTGCTGTTTGTGGAACTTTCCATTTCGTAATTGCTTCTATCTTAGCAGGATCTACATGGATACCTTCGTGATTTACCACATGACCTAAGAATTGTACTTCTTGTAGCCAAAATTCACATTTTGAGAATTTGGCATAAAGCCTTTCGTTTCTTAACAAAGTTAAGAGAACATGTAATGCTCACAATGTTCTTTTTGGCTTTTGGAGTAAATAAGTATATCGTCGATAAAAAGGATTACAAATTTATCCAAATATGGTTTACAGATTCGATTCATCATGTCCATGAATGCTGCTGGGGCATTCGTTAATCCAAAGGGCATGACTGTAAACTCATAATGACCATACCTAGTTCTGAAAGCAGTTTTAGGTATGTCCTCTTCTTGTACTTTCAACTGATGATATCCAGATCATAAATCTATCTTAGAGAAATACCTAGCTCCTTGCAATTGATCAAAAAGATCATCAATCCTAGGTAGTGGGTATCGATTCTTAATCGTAACCTTATTCAATTCTCTATAATCGATACACATTCTCATCGATCCATCTTTCTTTTTCACAAACAGTACCGGTGCACCCCAAGGGGATGAACTAGGTTGTATGAATCCTTTGCTTAATAATTCATCTAATTGCTTTTTCAATTCTAGCATTTCGGTAGGTGCTAATCTATATGGTGCTTTAGCTATTGGTGCAGTACCTGGAATTAAATGGATTCTAAACTCTACTTCTCTATCAGGTGGTAATCCAGGTAATTCTTCTGGAAAAACGTCTGGGTATTCTGACACTACCGGGATGTCCTGAAGTTCCTTATCCTTAGTGTTAATGATTACTGAAATCATATACACCATTTCCTGTTTTCTCGAATAACTAGCCAACTTCATTACTGAGATGAATTTTAGTGGCTTTCGAGGTCTATCTCCAGTAATTAAAATTACTTCTCCTGTAGGGGTTTGAATTTCTACTGCATTTTTGTCACATAGGATTCGTGCATGGTTGGCTACTAACCAATCCATTCCTAATACTACATCGAATCCTGCTAAATTCATTGGTAACAAATTTGCAGAAAACTTATGGCCTAATAATTCTATTTTTCCTCCTTGCCAGATTTTATCTATGTTCACAGAATTTCCTTCTGCGGTTTCTACTGTGAAGATTTGCCTAAGAGTGGTTAATGGTAACTTAAGATCTTGGCAAAATAAAGTATTTATAAAACTTTGGTTCGCACCAGAGTCAAATAATACTTTTGCAAATACGTTGTGAACTAAGAACGTACCAGCTATCACATCTGGAATGAGTTCGGCCTCTTGAGTGGTCAGCTGGAATGCTCGTGCATTTCTCTTGGTTGTTCCTTCAGCTGGTTTGGTTTGGTTAACTACAGGTTTAGCTAACTTAGGACATTCAGATTGAAAGTGTCCCCTCTCTCTGCAATTATAACAAACTTTTGTTTTCTTCCTGCAGTCTTCTTCCCGATGTCCTTTCATTTTGCAAAAATTGAAAACCATATTGCATTGTCCATAATGCTTCTTTTTGCAAATTTTGCAGAAAGGAGATGATGAGGATTGTCCGGTTCCTCTCTTCTTGGCATTACCCACACGAAATCCTTGGGTAATCTTGTGAGCTAATTCCTTCTTGCGATCTTCCTCTCTTGTGCGTACCAATTCATCTGTTAGGGTATTAGCTAATTCTACAGCATCGTCAATAGTATGAGGTCTCGTAGCTTTAACGATGTTTCGGATTTCACTAATTAACCCCCAGATGTAACGAGAGATAAGTACCGGTTCTGGCGAAGCCAGTGATGGCACTACCCTTGCGTATTCAAAGAATGTCGAAGTATAGCCCCGGCAATCTACACCTAACATACGATGACTTAGGAACTTGTTTGCCATTTGTTCCTTCTCGTATTCGGGACAGAATTTTCTTTCTACCAAACTCTTAAATTCTTCCCAACTCATTGCATAGGCTATCCTTCTCCCTTTTGCCTGGAGGACCGTGTTCCACCATTCGAGTGCTCCTTCTTTGAACAGATTTGATGCATACATCACCTGGTCTCCATCGGCACATTTGCTTATTGCAATTACTGCCTCGGTTTTCTCTAACCAACGCAGTGTTGCAGTTGCCCCTTCGTTACCTGCAAATTCAGCGGGTTTGCAAGCAAGAAATTCTTTGTAAGTGCAACCAGGCGTTGCAGCTTTCATTCTTTTAGGGAGTGGGGCCTGCTGCGGATCATGATCGTCATGATTACCGCCTCCATTTATGCTGTTACTGCCGTTATCTTCTGGAATACGTTTACTAGGAATTAATTGTGGTTCGGCAGGTTTTCGAACAGCAGCTACAATTTCTGGAATAGCATGAGCTATCCCTTGGGCGATAAAATGCTCGATATCTTGTCGAGTTATATATTGATCTTCCTGTTCTTGCTCAGATTGATTTTCTTCATTAATTGGTTCATTGTTAGCATTTTCCATCTGCTAATTGGTAAAATTATTAGTGTCTAACCTTTCAAATGACAAAATTCACATAGATACACATAGATTATCACATCATACGAATATAACCAAAATTGTCGATTTCTCGACTTTTACTTTGTTAGTATATTGTATATGCATCCATACACACCTGTATTTTACAGAGTTTTATTGCCCATTTTACAGAATTTTAAGTTACTATCATACAATACGGCTTTCTTTGGTTTAACTGATGGTTCTAGTAACGATGCTCCCTCTCATCGTACTTCCAAGTTAGATGCTCTCCCATTTCCCTGATCCTATTACCTGTACCTATCAGTTCTTCACCGAACTGACGGAGTTCAGCTAGGTTTTCATTACTCATGGGAGGATTTGGGAGTGGTTCTGGGTCAAATTGTGGAAGGAAGCTATAAGGACTGTTAACTATATTTTGGAATTGCCAGTCATTGGTCCACCATTCCTCCATTTGGCCTAATGGTCTGGTATGAACTAGTGGTTCTGGAATAGCTGGTCCTAGGTTTAGTGGGAATTGAACTGTAGCCGGTAAGAAAAGAGATTATCGTTGATAGGCTCTAAAACATCACAGTTCTCCAATAGGCGATCTATTTCGTCCTGGAACGTGATTTCCTCATACTGTTTAGAGCTTTCGCCAATCTCTATTCCCTTTTGCTTCAGATCTATTCCTATTTCTTTTTCAGGTGATTTCGAACCTTCTCCAGTTTCTATTTCCTTTCCCTTGTTCATGATCACAGGATTTTCTATTTTAGGGAGTTTCCTAGTGGCAGTTTTCCTACGGCGCACTTTCCTCCACCCTACATATCTTCTCTTCTTTTTAGGTTTGGCTTTTTCCAGCGGTGGGGCTTGGAATTCCACAGGTTCTTCTATGTCAGCAATGTAACCAGTAAAGTCGTGAGAGACTTCGATAGGCACTGGATATAAGTTGAGATTCTGGAATGTTTCCGACATCTCATTCATGCTGCATAGCATATATGTAAAATGCAATGTTAAAACTTTGGAACAAAGTTTAACAAACAAAATACTGAAGTTTTATTGCATACTAATTTATACAGAGAACAACAGAAATAAACACACTTAGGACTTTATTTATTTACGGGATTGTGATTTCTCTTACTAGACCCAACTTATCGGATATTTAGAGATTAGCATTTTCTGCTACAGTAGCTAGCATATAGAGATTTGCCCATTTCCCGTCTATTTTATCTTCCCAAGGTGTACTATTACCCAACTCTTGGACTTCGGGGTTAAACCTAACTCTCTTCGTTCGGGGTTTCTTTGTCTCCTGACTCTTTTTAAGTATCGAATCCCTTTTCTCTGGGGAAAGTGGATTCTCATAGTTTGCCTTGCGGACAAAGATTCCTTCTTCTAAATTTACTGGGTTTTTAGAAGAAGATGCCACATCTAGTTTGTGGTAGATATCAGACAACTTTTGCTTACCCATACTGTAACTAAAAATAGCCAGTTAATAAAACAAATAATCATAGAATAACAATTAGTAAAATTAAGCACTATGGTCCAAAATGCTTAATTTAGGCTTAATCAGTGGCTCGATCAGTGGCTCAATTTAATTATTAGCTCTGATACCACCTTCGCTGTCACGGCTCCCCAACCCACCCTGGACGGAGTCGGGGGACCGCGAGACAGTTCCCGTGGTATTTAATTAATGCGGCAGCGGAAGTCTTTTTATAACAGGATCTTTTATCCGTGAAATATGCTCGTTTAATATATTACACAAAGTTTAAGGGATAAATCCCATAATTTACAATACGTTGATTTCACACAGAAATCTTTATTTTTCAAAACACGTTTTATTCATTTATTTACACTGAGCCACTTCTCTGAGCTTGATAGTGCTTTACTGCACTTTTCCTGGATCACACAGATCACCTGAAACATGTTTGAAAAAGGTTTTGTCAGCGGAAAATACTGAGTGAATCATTCTGTTTTCTAAAATGACTCGTTAGTTATAATTTACAGTATTAAGAGCGATTACAATGTTTCTATCAACCAATTATCAAGAATGGGTATTTGTCACTTGATTCATTTCTGTGACTGTGGTCATACCACTATTGGGTCCCGTTGCCCAAATAGTGACGGTGTACTCACACAGAGTAATAATAACTCACATAGAGTAATATTCACTCACATAGAGTGATAATAACAGTAATGTGCACAATACCCCACATACCAGCTGTAATTTGGTGATTACAAAGACTTAATCCCTGTAATTATAACCTTGAAAATAATTTGAGGTATTGTAATACTTACTCACAAACTGTGAGAAAACAATTTAAAAAGAAGAATGACTCACATTGCAGATTCACGAGCAATAGATATAAGCCTACTGATTAGCCTTGCTTAAACCTAATTTAACACAATGCACACACACAGGTTAGTAACTAATACAGCAGTTACGTCAATTCACGAGATTAAACTCTCACAACGATTAATCAGTGCAATACTCGATAATTCAATCGGATTCACAACGAATAACAGAGCATAGTCCGAATTCGAACAGCACTCTAATATTCAAGTCGAAATCACGACGAATAATCAAAGTACAAGCTCAATTGAGCAGCACCCGGACTATCGTTGGATAGTTATAATCGATCGGACGTTGAATCGTAATAGCGATCGAGTTATTACCCTGATTGCGGCAGCGTTTCGATAATCGTGTGTGTTTGTGAACTGTTTTGCTTATAACTCGACGTATATTATGAATTTTAACGTCGTTCAAGTGCCAGATTTCAAGTCCCAACCCCTGCTATTTATACTGAAATTTTGACACCGTCGCGCAGCGCGAGGGGGTACCCCTTTAGGCGTCGCGCTACGCGAGTGACCACCCTACTTTCATAGACTAGGTTTTTGCGTGTGTAGGCTTGCTGAGTCGTTAGATTTTTAAAATTCTATTTCGACAGAGAGTTATGATGATAATCGTAACTAGGGTTTTGCCCCCCCCCCTGAGTTTTAGGGGCCCTGATCCTGATTCCGATTATTCTGGAAATTTTAGGGTTAGTGCAGAATTACTTGGGTTTCTTAATTAGGGTTTCCTTACTAGCTAATTATCATCCTAATATGGATTTTAGTGGCAGTTGTTACAGCTCATGAGGCGGAGAAGGTGGCTCGGGAACTGGTGGATCATCCTCGGCAGCAATTTGTTGAGCCGTGGCTGTTGGCCTGGTGTCAACGAAAATAAATGGGGGCGGGGCTACAGTATCCAAAGGATTTGGAGAAGGCGATGACTTGGGCCGATGTTGAGCAGGTGACTTGGGCCGATGTTGATCAGGTGAATCAATAAAGGATGGTTCGTCAAGAAAACTTGTAATATCCAGCGAAGAAAGATCAATATCCTGTGAGGAGCCTGAAAAGGGGAAAACCGATTCATTAAAACAGGCATGACGTGAAATAAAAATCCTCGAAGTAGACGGATCAAGACACCGATAGCCCTTGTGTTGTGGACTGTAGCCAATGAAAACACAAGGGAGACTCCGAGGTTCAAGTTTATGCTTGCTGTAATCACGAAGATAAGGAAACACCTGACAACCATAAGTACGAAAATTATCATATTGAGGAAGCTGCTTGAAAAACAACTTGTATGGTGATTCATTGTCTAATAAAGGGGTGGGCAGGCGGTTGATAATATAAATTGCAGAAGTAAATGCATCAACCCAATAAGTAGCAGGGAGATGAGCATTGAACAACATTGCTAAACCAGTTTCCACAATATGACGATGTTTCCTTTCAGCGCGCTTATTTTGTTGAGGCGTATAAGGACATGAAAAACGATGAAAAGTACCATTGTCCTCAAATATTTTCCGAACCGTATGATTAACGAATTCAGTTCCTCCATCACTTTGAAAAGTCTTGACCTTTCGTGAGCACTGTGTCTGAACAAGTTTGAGAAAAACTGGTAAAACAGAATAAAAATCTGTTTTTGATTTGAGAGGATATAACCATGTAAATCGTGAGAAATCATCAATAACTGCAACATAATAACGATAACCATCTCAAGAACAAACGGGTGCAGGACCCCACAAATCACAATGAACCAAATTCAATGGTGAAGAAGCACCTTTCAAATTAACATCAAAAGATAAACGTTGTCCTTTAGCAAGTTGACAAGGAGTGCAAAGTATAGGTTTTGGTAACAATGAAGTGACATTCAAAAAAACCTAATTTATGTAATAAAGAAATAATACTAAAGGCAACATGTCCTAGACGAGCATGCCATAACTCGTAGGAAGCTTTATTTGAACCTTCACGAGATGCAACAAAGGCTTGTGGTGAGTCATTGAGCATGTACAATCCCTCTTCACAAGTACCTTCAGCGAGAACCTGTTTGCTTACCCGATCCTGAATATGAAAATAAGAATCGGAAAATAAGACATCACCTGGATGATCTTTAGTTAACTTGCTTATAGACAATAGCTTCTTCGTAAGACCAGGAACCACAAGAACATTACGTAGAGTAATATTGCTAGCAATTTTAGACGTCCCTGTATGTGAGATAGGAAGAGTCTTACCATTACCAAAAACAACACAATTTTTACCTTTATATGGAGTCGAATTTTGAACTGTATCAGTAGGAGGAACCATGTAATCTGTGGCACCAGATTCAGTACGCCAATCAGAAGAGTCATCTGTTACATGACATTGTGCATGAAAAGCTTTTGCCAATGATTCATCCGAAGGAGCCTGTGAAGCAAAAGAATGAAGCTGGGGACAAGCATTAGCATAATGACCGTTGGTATGACAAAGTTGACAATGAGGGGTTCTACGCTGCTGTTTTTGACCACGACCACGTCCGCGGGAAGACCCACGGCCAGCAGAGTAGGAACCACGGCCGCGAGAACCATTGTGTGACTGCTGAGCATTGAAAGCAACAGTAGGGGTGTCGGTTCCATGAAGGGACGGTATAAAAAATTCTTGACTCTCGGTTTGAGCGACAAGGTCACGGAAGGAAGGTGATTCCTGGTTGTACGAATAGTGGTCGAATAAACTTCGTAGGCCGGTCCAAGACCACACAGGTACCAATGTAAACGATCCATCTCATCAACCGGACGACCGATAGTTGCAAGTTGGTCACATAAAGATTTAAAACGACGAGAATATTCGCTAACCGAAGACGTACTCTTCTTTATCAATCAGAGTGAATCACGTAGGGGTGAATACGTTCAACCGAAGCGTTACTGTAAGCTTGTTCAAGTGCTGACCAGATTTCAGAAGCGCATTTGAGACCCAGAACTTTGGCAGCAGCTTCCTCTGTGAGAGGGGATTTGATCAGAAGAACAGCTTTTTGATCTTTGTCTGACCAGACGGCAGCAGCAGGGTTTGAAGAGGACTTGCCGTCGACTGTTACCTCAGCGGGAGGCGGTGAAGCATCAGCAGAGACATGGTCCGATAACTTATGAAAATCGAGGACCAAAAGCATTTGTTCTCTCCAGACAAGATAGTTAGAGGAGGAGAGCTTCACATGCATCATGTGATTGAATGCTGTCATAGAGAAGATGGTTTCTGAAGATGCAGAAGGAGAAGCCATGGAGAAGAAGAATATTATTATTGGGTTTGTGGGAATATTATGTGGAGAAATAAATGAAGATTGAGAAACAGAGGTGACCGGCGACAAGAGGTATTGGAGACGGCAGGAAAGAAAAGAGAGGAGGTTAGGGTTTAGGCTAATACCATATAAGATTTATGATAATTGACCTCATCAATTGATTGATGTGAGAATTGTATTTATAATGGTGTATACACAATCACTCCTATAATTAAGAAGATATACAATAATAAGAAAAGATACATAATAATATAATACAAGAATACAATTATTCTCTAATACCCATACCGAGTAGCCTTAATTAATCTTCAAGGCACGTCGAAGAATAAGCATGACTAGACAGAAACCCACCCACACCTTTAAGCACAACTCGAGTATATTTGTTCTTCAATCATTTGCTTTTAAATTCTACCACCACCAAAACATGTATATCTTATATGCATTGCTGCTCATTCGCGATGACGTTTTTTGAATTTCTGACTTTGCAGATAACCTTTTAGATTGTAAACATCCATACATTTTATCCGACTTTAGACTAGATGTGTGAATCTCTAACACAACAAGAACCTGTCACGATATTCACGGTATAAATTAGTTTGGTTCAGTTTCAGGTCGAGCCTGTGAGGCTGCGAACACATTCAGCAACACGGGTCGTGTTTGTGTCGACCCACTCAACTCGTTCATTTTTTTAAATGTATCTTATGTTATAATTTTTAAACTGGTTTAGTATTTTATGCCAAAATAACTTAAAAGAGCAATTTATGAAGGATTTTATAATTAACATGTAATTGTCTTATAAACAACTGTATTTTTTTTTGTAAAAATCTTAAGTATTAATAATATGCGAGGAAAAAAAAACGGGTTAAACAAGTCGTGTTTGCATCAACCCGTAAATATTCGTGACATGTTCGAGTTGTACCCAACAACCTGGTAAACACGACCATTTAGCACCCCTATTTTAGACCTATTTGATTCACTTCATGTTTAACCAAATATTAAAAAATAATTGACTCTTTCCAAGTAAGATATAACTCAAATCTTTCCAACATAACATGTTAACAACTCAATCTAATGGTTACATATAAAATGAAAACCATTTTTTATTATAAATCCCAAGTATGGATCCATACATAAAGAATCTTTAGGTCATGATCTATATCTAAAACCCACTTGACAGAATCATATAGTATCCAGAATTTTACAATTAGATCATGTAGTACTTAGGTATATATCTAAGTAGTAGTATTAATATTTCAAAACACATAAAATAACATTTGGTTCAGAGATGTATGTGCCTGTAAATATTGCTTTTCATACTACCATTAAAAGATGATGATGAAGATAGCATGGGCACACCAGATGATGATGAACCATGAGTGCAATAACCATCGAGAAACGATAGCCTTTGTCTTGGCGTACTAAGTGACCGCGCTTTTGCCATGAACGATTCTGTCGTGGCCATGTAAGCCGGAAAGACGGGTGAATTCTGTAACGAAGAGTCGTCTGATTGATCAGGGGACAAGTGGTAATGTCCTCTTGAGTTATACAACATTCGTGGTCGAAAAGAAGGTGAATTATGTTCTTCTGTGTGATGTTTGTGTCTGAATCGCAGTTTCTTGATTCGGCACATTTGATTTGACCCGATAGATGACTCTTGATCGAGCCAGTTGTGGGTTGTTATGGCATTTGAGTCTTCAGTAATCTGATTGTTTCTTCTGTCATTTAGTTGGTTAAAAAGACTTTGTTTTTCTTTGTAGATTTTAGAGAGTACTTGATCGAATTTAGGGACCCGGATTTGATGGATTCTTGATCTGTTGGTGTTCTTTAATTTGTTTAGGAATCTTTGCCTCACGAGTTGGGCACGGATCACCGCTTGAAGCTTTACGACTCCTCTTAGTCCGTTTAATGCTTTCCATGCCTGTGTCAATACCATAGAAATGGCTATAAGAGACAGACAGAAACTATGTTTTGACTTTTAACAAGTCAAAGATACAAGTTTTCAACATCAGAAAAAAATGGGACTTAATTATTTACTAATAAAAATATTTATAAAATTACTAAACACTATAACTGGTTGAACATATTTATAATGATGATATTACATACTAGACCAGATCTCTACGAAAATTAGATTTAACTTTTGTAGATTTGACCTAAAAAGTCAAAATGTGTCAATTAGTACTAAAGAAAGATATATATAGTTATGTACCAGATGTGCTCGATAAAAGGATTGAATCTTGATGGCGGCTGTGATTCGGGTTGCCCCTTGGATGTCTTCAGGTGACCTTATGAGCCTAGCAAGCTCGGTGGCTGCATTTGCAGCCGCCACAGCTGCTTCAGCTGCAACCCTCATTGCATTGGCCAGTGCCATTGTGTGTTGTTTACCATCTTCCACATGGTTGATCACTTCTTTCTCGGATGTTTCAAGCGCATGGTAGTGGCGATTGATCTTTAGAATCCCGAAACACCATCTTCTCCTCTTAGTTCCCTGAAAACAACAACAAAAGGCCGAACATTACGGTCATGTTTATGTATAAATTATAATATTGCTATATCTTTAAAAACTAAACTCACCCTTTCATCTTTCGATTCGGCCTTGCAAGCGAAAAATCTCGTAAAGAAACCAAACCAACTCCTTTTCTTTCCCATTAGAACTGCAAAAGACTATTTAATAAAAAACTAAAATAATTAGTATCTTTCAAAACATATACCTTGGGAGTGTTTCATTAAATACATCATGAAACATAAGACCAAACGGCATCATATCATTAATATCGTCGAAAAATGATGTTGGTTACCTTTAGTTGGTTCGGTTTCAAACTAAAACGAAAGGTGTTAAGCCAAAAAGGATCGGTTTAGTTTCCTGGCCGGTTCGAGTTTCAGGTTTGTATGGTGTAGAGAAAGAGCTAACAGGAAATAGAACTTGCATTTTGAATGGCTTGGGCTTATGCAAGTAAAGCTTTTATAGGGTGGGGGGAAGGGGTGTTGTATACAAGTGAGATAGCCCGGTAACATTCAAATCAAGAAAAGGAAGATATATAAAATTAAAAAAAAAGTCATGAAAATAGCCATTTTTTCTATATAGATATAGTTGTATTGGCATAGCCATCTAGTTAGACAACTTTTACCTGTAAATAACGAAAGACAACCAAATTTCGTGTAATTAAGTTATTACGTACCATTGGAGTTGGTGGTCTAGTGGCAGACAGCCGCTAAAAGCACCATTTATGAGATCCTAGATTTTATCCTCTGTGTGTGGTTTACGAGTAGGATAGAATTGCCACAAAAAAGTTATTTCATATAGTCGGATTTCTTTCTAAAATACAATATAAAAGCACCATTTAGTCGCATTTTAATGGTGGGGTAAGGCTTATGACCATTAGGTTATGGGTTCGATTCTCATAAGGGGTTTTTCCCAGATTTATTGGGTTTCCTCCTGAATTGGTGTATAGGCATTATTGCCTAATGGAGATGGATATATGATCGGATGGTTCCGCTAGTGGCACAACGATACTCTAGTGGTCCGTCAGTGATCCAAATTTTTCGTTCAAAAAATCATATTACAAGGGTATTATAACTCAAACCTTCAAAATGTATGTTTTAAAAATAAAATATTTTACGAGAATAAAGTAAATATATATGAAATGTCCTTAAGTTTTAAAATGGTTCAAGTATGCATGATCCATCTTGATCAATACTCTATAAAGGGTCAAACAAATATTATTTTTTTCAATTTTATATACACTTTGTGTGACCTCACATTGGTGTATCAGCATGTGCTATTCGGAGTGTAATCAAGTACCAACTTCTTAATTATAACATGTAATGCATCACCTTTTGGCAAAAGAATAATAAAATACACTTTTTTTCTAATCTACAAGTAACTACTTTTTATTTGTTTGAGAAAGAATTATAACATCAAGCTTTATAATAAATTATTATTATTTAACATAGTTTAGCTGAGGATATATAAGATAACAGAATCTACTTTTTCCGAATTAACAGTCTACCCTTACTTAAATCCGAAGAGTCTAGCGAATCGAGAGACTAATAGGTTGATTTTCGATAGATATTAGTCAAGTCAAACACATTTTTTTAACGGCGTACGGTTAGGATGTCGTTAACCAGGTTAGTAGTTAGTATGTTAGCATCACCAAGATAGTATTAAAATTTCCTTTTGCCTGGAGTTGAACCCAAGACCTCCAAAACAAGCAAAGCTCCCCACCTCCCCCTTGACCACTAGGCCAAGAGATAGTCAGGTCAAACACATTAACGTCTGAAATGTTAGAATGGTATTATTTATTTTTATATAGACCAAGTGAATGCAAAGTAATTTTTTTCTAACGGCAAAATTTTATTCAACAAGCAAGACGCTAGCAGCCACATAAAACAATAATTACAAAGAGAACTTACACAAATCTTTCCGTATGAAAGATTTATTGGGGGTTATTATTTATCCATAATAAGAAACTTAATGATTTAACTTCTTCCACCACCTTAGAGCTTGAAACCAATTTTGCGGAGAAATTTGTTTCATTCATCGCCTTCCATATGCACCAACAAGGCGTCATTATAATACCTTGCAAGATTTTCCCTTTCTTCTTACACAGTGGTACTGAGATGTGTAGAGTAACCATGTCCCGAATCAGAGGAAATAGATTGCTTGAACAATGCAAAATGACTTTCACCAATGATTTTCGATGATCACCAAAAGGCAGGTCAAATTAAAAAAAATAGAAAGTTGTTTGTAACGTTGTTGTGCTTGATACCGATGAATCACCAAGAGCACTGGAAATCATTATTGTATGTTACGTATCTGTCGATGATGTGTCGAAAATCAACAAAGGTCTCCGACGAAACCATTAAGAAGACAAATCATATTATTCATCACACATTCGTCGGTGGATCTTATATTAGGTTAGATTTTGTATAAAGTTTTTTTCGAACTTTTCAATCGTCTGGTAGGTGCGACTTTACGAGATAAATCCGTTACAAACTACGAAAATAAATTTCGAAGGAACAATATCTACACCGAGAGACTACCATTGCATTTATTTGGAGAAGTTCACTAATTTATAGCCAATCTATCTATAATTACTTGAAATAAGCACATATAATATATATTATATAATTTATAATTATCTAGTTAAATAATACTACTTTTTTTTACCTACACTCTATTATAATATCTGTGGAAACTCGAAGGCATCATGTCCTACACTCTTTATCACGAAGGATGGCCGCCTAGAAGAATTGTAAATTGCTTCATAAAGCATCCATCAACCTTCTATGATCAAGTGATCCGTTGGCATACTTTTAAGGTAAATTATTAAGAGGCGCTATTTTAATTTTATATATTAATAAAGGAATAATAGATTTTAAAAATCTTAACTATTAGTTGTTGGACGGAAACGGTCTCAACTTCAAAAATAACATGTGATGGTTCCACTTTTTCATGTATTGTAAACTAGTCGACTTTTACTAAACCGAAAAGAATAAGGGGACAAAAAGACTTTAAGGTTCTGTCAGTAAAAGTCCATTAATTTACAATATGTGAAAAGGTGAGACCATCACTGGTTATTTTTGAAGTTAAAATCGTTGTCGGCCAACAACTAATAGTTTGGATTATTAAAATTCATTATTCTATTAGTAAATCATGTTAGATATTTTCAAATTTTCATAACATACAATAATATTTTTGTTTTTAGACTAGTTTTTTTGTCTAGTTAACCAAACTACTTAGCATATATTATTCCTAAATCCTAAAGGTTTGGGGTTTTTTACTTTTAACCTATATATTCTAAAACATTTATATAGAAAAAATTAGGACCGGTTAATTTATCGTTATAACTAAGGTATTCATTTATCGATAATAATTTATTGATGTATAGTGTACTTTTAATTTTTGGGGTTTTTTTACACAAAAACTAATTGTTTAGCGATACTAGTTTTATCCAGATGTAGTTCAATGTATTAACTTTATGTATATTTAGTTAATAAGTACATACACCATTTTTTTAGGGTCAATCTATTTGGACACCTTATCTGCCTATTTAGACACCCTTTGCCTCGTATAGGTCTCGTATAGGCCTATACGAGGCGTATAGGGTTACATCAAAATCAGTGCCTGACTCATGTCACTTCTGGTTTGACCCCTTCAAGACGCCTCGTATAGGCCTATACTGGGCGTATAGGACCCTTCGTATAGGCCTCATATGTGACCCTTTGCCCCTTATATGCCTCGTATAGGCCTATACTGGGCGTCTTGAAGGGTTTTTTTTTTTTTCTTTTTTAACAAACATTTTATACAATATTAATCGTTTTAGCAAACTTTTATACAAAAACAAGTTTTTTTATTTTAAATAATTAATATTAGGACCCCTCGTTGGTTTTTTTTAGTTGAAAAATAGATGTTTTGGTAGGGTAATTTGATTGTTTTTTGAGGGTGATGTTTTTTGAGTAAAAAAATGGTGTATAGTATAAGTCTAGTATAGGTCCCATATAGGTCTTGTATAAGCCTATAGGCCTAAACGGGACCTAAACCACACCTATAGTCCTATACGAGTGTTGTATCTTATCCAATAGTCTAATATCGTATTGTATTGTATCGTATCATATCGTATCGTATCGTATAGTATAGTATAGTATAGTGTAGTATAAGTCTCGTATAGGTCTTGTATAAGCCTATCGTGTTGTATCGTATCGTATAGTATAGTATAAGTCTCGTATAGCTCTCGTATAGACCTATATGGGACCTATACGAGACTTATACTATACACTATACGATACAATACGATACCATACTATACGATACTATCGTATCATATAGTGTAGTATAGGTCCCTTATATGTCTTGTATAGGCCTATCGACGTATACGGGCGTTGTATCGTATTGTATAGTGTATAGTATAAGTCTAGTATATGGCCCCTATAGGTCTTGTATAAGCCTATAGGCCTAAACGGGACCTAAACCACACCTATAGTCCTATACGAGTGTTGTATCTTATCCAATAGTCTAGTATCGTATTGTATTGTATCGTATCATATCGTATCGTATCGTATAGTGTAGTATAAATCTCGTATAGGCATTGTATGGGCCTATGGATGTGGTATCGTATCCTATAGTATCGTGTTGTATCGCATCGTATCGTATAGTATAGTGTAGTATAAGTCTCGTATAGGTCTTGTATAAGCCTATCGTGTTGTATCGTATCGTATAGTATAGTATAAGTCTCGTATAGGCATCGTATAATTAATATTAGTGTTATTATAATTAATATGAGTTTCTTATAATTAATATTAGTGTTATTGATATTAATATGAGTTTTTTTATATTAGTGTTATTATAATTAATATGAGTTTTTTATAATTAATATTAGTTTTATTATAATTAATATGAGTGTTATTATAATTAATATGAGTTTTTTATAATTAATATGAGTTTTTTTTATAATTAATATTAGTGTTATTATAATTAATATGAGTTTTTTATAGTTAATATTAGTGTTATTGATATTTAAAAAGAGAAAACAAAAAAAAACCCTTCAAGACGCCCAATATAGGGCTATACTGGGCGTCTATGTGGACCAAAAGACCATTATACCCCTGAATTAGGCCTATACTGGGGGCAATTCAGGGGTTTAATGGTCTTTTGGACCCTTCGTATAGCCCCAGTATAGCCTTATACTGGGCGTCTATTATTATTTTTTTTTGTTTTCTTTTTTTTAAAAAAAGAAAACAAAAAAAAATAATAATAGACGCCCAGTATAGGGCTATACTGGGCGTATACGAGGGGGTCCAAAAGACCATTATAGCCCTGAATTAGGCCTATACTGGGGGCAATTCAGGGGTTTAATGGTCTTTTGGACCCTTCGTATAGCCCTATACTGGGCGTCTTGAAGGGTTTTTTTTTTTTTTTAACAAACATTTTATACAATATTAATCGTTTTAGCAAACTTTTATACAAAAACAATAAAACTTTTTTTAAAAAAACAACTCAAATTACCCCACCAAAACACCCATTTTTTTACTCAAAAAACATCACCATCCAACGAGGGGTCCTAATATTAATTATTTAAAATAAAAAAACTTGTTTTTGTATAAAAGTTTTGCTAAAACGATTAATATTGTTAAAATGTTTGTTAAAAAAAAACCCTTATATACGCCTAGTATAGGCCTATACTAGGCATATAAGAGAGGCAAAAAAGACCAATTTACCCCCAGTATAGGCCTAAATCAGGGGCTAAATGGTCTTTTTTCCCCTAGACGCCCAGTATAGGCCTATACGAGGCGTATACGAGGCAAATAAGACAAAATATGACATAATCAGAGATTCTCTTGGAAATTGAAAAAGGCTATACGCCTCGTATAGGTCTATACGAGGCGTCTTGAAGGGTGTCCAAATAGGCAATAAGGTGTGTAAATATGTAGACCCTTTTTTTAACATCCAAGGAAAACAGTTTATTGCCAAAAGAAGGGGCCAGCTAGACACTAGAAGTCCTGAAAAACAGAGAAAAGTATTACATAATCAAATCCTTAATATTGAAATCACACCATCGACCCCAGTTTAAATTCCCGACCTTCGACCTATGTTTAATCCATACAAGAATCTTCTTTAATTCCGTCTAACATTTTGGGGACCGCCTCCCATCTCCCTTCAAAAATCTTAGAATTTCTATATTTCCAAATTTTCCTCATCGTAGAAAACAGTACAACTTCAACCAATTGTTTCCACTGATTCGAGCCATTAAGAGATTTAACCGCATGAATAGCTTTAGCTTCTATAGACGACGGGTCGGGCCCGGTTAAATTTAACCAATTCCAAACATTCAACCAGATTGCTTTCGCCCACATGCATAAAAACAAAATGTGATCCGAGTCCTCTTCTTCCAAACCGCAACTACTACACGCAAGATCTCCAATTTGGACACTTCTATGAACCATTTAAATAAATTAAATGTATTATTTTGCAAATAAATAAATTAAAGAGAAAATTTCACTTTTGTTCTTTATGTTTACACTGAAGTTTGAAACGTGCCCTTTGAAACTTCCAAAAAACACATGTTTTGTATCACTTTATGTCCTTTCCACCAAACTGGGTTAATTTACTTAGGTTTATTTAATGCAAGGGTATAATTGTCATTTGAAGTTTTTACTCTATTTATCGCCCCCTATTTAACCACCGTATGCATCTTCTTCTTCAATTATTTTAGGGTTTCATAAGCTCTCTCTCTCTTATCATCTGCATCTTCTTCCTTAGGTCGATAATGGTGTTTTGTGGGTGTGGAAAGGAAGCAGCGATTCGAACATCAAAAACCTCCAAAAATCCAGGCGGTAAGTTCTATGGATGCCACGACAAGGTAAGTGTTCAAAAATTTGGGTTTTTTTTATGTACTGAACTTGCAAGAACAAGCATGAAGATAAGTGGGTTTTTTTTTGTTTCATTTCATTGTTTCAGAATAGAAAATGTGGGTTTTTTATGTGGATTGAACCACCAAAAATGTGTCAAAGTTGCATGGACATCATACCCGATTTGTTGAAGTTCAAGAACGAATATGAAGAAGAAAGAAGAAGACTAGAAGAAAAAGCAAGAAGTTGGAAGAAATACCTGATTTGCAGCTGGGTCTTCTTTTGTGTCTATGTTTTTGTATTCCGTCAATGAAATCAACTGTTGTAGCTATAATGTACTGACTTTTGTTTAGTAATGGAAGTGTAATGACTTTTGTTTAGTAATGGCAATGGAATGAAATGGTCTTATAGATTATGTTGCGGCTGATTACCTGTACGATATGCACAGTGGCCAAAAGCACAATATGCACAATGGCCAAATGCACAATATGCACAATGGCCAAAAGCATAAACTATTGTAGCTAATTACCTGTACGACACCAATATGAAAACAAAACGACCAAAAGCACAAACTATTGTAGCTAATTACCTGTACGAGACCAATATGAAAACAAAACAACCAAAATGATCAAAACCCTTAACATAAGAATTACTAAAATGACCATTTAAGGCTGATAATACATAAGTGTCATCACAAAACAGTTTCCATGTTCAAATTCATCACAAAACAGGTTCCATGGTCATAAACATAACTTCATACATACTACTAATACATAAACAGGTTCCATGGTCTCCTACACCTTCTTGCCTTGACAAGTTCTACTGTTATGACCTATCCCCTTACACTTTCGACAAGCCTTCTGTTTTTGGGCATCCTTCTTCCCTTTCAGACCTTCGCTACTTCCAGCACAATGTTTTTTCCCTTTCTGGCCTTTTGTTGACCCAACACCAAGTTTAGTGGACTTAGCACTAGTTTGCTGAGTTGGGATAGCCTCTGACCTAACATTACAGGACCTGCTGTTGTGCCCTGTATTACCACACTTGCCACAAGTACCTGATGTACCAACCTTCCTTAGTCTCCGACCCTCTGTGATGTCCTCTAACTCTGAGGCTGCTTTCCTCCTTGCTTTTTTTGGCCTCCCAACAGACTTATGGTAATATGGTGGTGTGATTGTTGTTGGCAGTAGAGATCTTGGCCACATTGACTTACCATTAATTGGATACACCTTGAATGTGTAAACTTGCTTCCACATATCCATCCTATAAACAGGATGGACAAAGCTTTCTAGTAAGCCCACTTGCCCATGTGAAGCTCTGTTCCAGATGGCTGCCACAGCATGTCTGCAAGGTATGCCATTGAGTTCCCATCTTCTGCAACTGCATGTCCTCTGTTCCATGTTTACCACATACTGATTAACACCACCAGTTACTTAACAGTGCCCTTCACCATTCCAAATTATAGTGTACCTGTCAATGCAGTGTTTAATACATATCACAAATCAAATAACATGTTATTTATAACCATGAAAGAAATACAAACTTGGTAGCATCCTTCTTAATTTCCTCAAACAACTCAGTTGCATATGGTGTTAGTAAACCATCACTCCTCTCAATCAACTGAAGAACATTAACAATTATTCTCATGCAGTACTCTCTAATGAATTCTAACATTGCAATGATGGGCTTGTCCCTTCCTTCAAGTATCTTTGAATTGAACACCTCACACATGTTGTTGAACAACATATCAGATGTTGCCCTTCCTATAATACAGAAGGTTAAACAGTATATTAATGCCCTATTTAACAAATAATAGAATATTATACTTGTAAAGATTGTTTATATTACCAGAAATATGAGACCTTGACCAATGTTTAGGAGGTATGTTAGATAACCACAAGTGACACTCACTGTTGAAACTTTTTAAAGCATCCATTTCCTTTTCAAATTCAATAACAGTTGTTGTTGTTGCACATTTCCTAAAAAGGTCTTTGAAGGGCCTTCCTTTGAATTGTAATCTCATGCTTTCATAGATGTTTCTTAGGCAAAATCTATGCTCAGCAAATGGGAAGACCTTCATAATTGCTGGAATAATGCCCTAAATAGGCCATAAAGAGATGAAGACTGTTAATAAGAACATATACATGAAGAATAATGTAACAATACATGAAGAATAATGTAAGAATAATGGATGAAGACTGACCTTTTGCCTGTCACTTAAGAATGTAAAGTTTGAATTGGCTTCCAAATCCAAATCATCACCTAAGCATTCTAGAAACCAAGTCCAAGAGTCTAGTGTTTCAGCCTCTACTATAGCATATGAGACAGGGTAAATGCCATTATTGTGATCAACCCTAACTGCACTAAGAACCTGGCCTGGATATGGACCTTTTATGAAAGCCCCATCAAGTCCCAACATATCTCTTCCAATAGCTTTAAAACCTTGTTTCAGAGCCCCCAAGCACACATATACTCTTTTAAATTTCCTTTCAGTTGACTCAGGATCTGCTGGTGGTTCTAGTTCAAATTTCACAGTTGTCCCTGGATTTGTGTTCATCAATTCAGCTACATAAGCTCTAAGTAACCCATACTGTGAATTATAATCACCAATTAGTTGCATGACAGCCTTCTGTTTAGCCCTATATGCTTTCTGCTTTGATACACCAACTTCAAACTTTCTTTGTAGCTGCTCTTGTACAGCCTTGATTGGTATTTGGGGTTATCTTGGAGATGTTCCATTAGCTGTTTGGATAGAAAAGTGGTTGTGCAGGCTCTAACATGCCTATTTTGAAAGCATTTGTGTTCATCTACTACGGTTTTTATCATCCAAGATTCAGATCTATTCACTTTAGAAAGCAACAGGGTCCAAGGGCATTTATGTTTGTTTGTTTCTGCTTTATTACCCCTGCCACCACTGTTTTTGCTTTTTGGTCCTTCAGGTTGTCTAGAACTGCTAGAACCCCCAACTTCCTTATTTTTCACATTATGTCCTTTTTCAACTTGTGGTTTAGTACATGTCCTGCTATTATGTCCAGTACCCCTACACCTTCCACACACTCCTTTAACTTTTAAACCTTGTGTCATACTAATACCAACACTGTTTTGTATGCTACCATCTTCAGCAAACGGTGGGATATTGTAACACCCCGAAAATAGGATTGGTAATTGAAACATGTTAATAATAACGAACAGGTAAAATACTATTAGTAGTAAAATTAACCCGGTGAATATTAGGATTTAAACAAATAATCCTAATATTAATTAAAAAGGAGAATAAAAGCTTTGAGAAAAGTAAGTTTATAAGAATCCCGAGTTAACGTGACTTAAAATAAAACGGGTTATAACTCCTAGAACCCAATAAATAACTAGGAATATCAACCTAGTTAGTCTAATGCTTTAAAATAATGAGGGAACTTGATGTAGTAACCTTTATAAACCTGGGAAAAGTATAGGGACCAATTGTAGCAAACTTGAAACAAGTTTGCTTTAATTAAAACATTAGACAACAAAACACACACTTTAAGTGTGTGTTCTGGTCGAAATCTCCAGAGAAGGCATAAGCCTCTAGCTCAAACCCTAACAAGCATAAAATCTTCCAAATTGAAGGTCTAAATCAAGTCCAAAACGAAATCCGAGTATAGATTAGTGATCCCCATTGCAAGGAGATCATAAGGTATGTAAAATTTGTTAAAAATTCTCTACTTGAAGTTCTCATGAATTTAGGAAATTCGAAATCTGATGATGCATGTTTGTTATAAAGATGAAATAGGAACATTGTAGTGTCTAGGAGTAAACCCTAGACAAGTACATGTTGAAATCATGCTTAATTCTAGTAAAATCCATGGACACCATTGTAGGTGATTAGTGGTTATGTAGAACTTGATAAACACTAGGAAAATTGGGGTTGTTCTAGTGTAATTTGACGTATGAGGTTATTTCAGAATTATAGAGGCTAATATTAATGTTATATAGTTTAATTGATGAAAACTTGGGCTATATGACAAGTTATGAACTTGTTAATAAATCATGTAAAATTCTGCCCTTAAAGTGTTTGTATAAATGCCTCAAAGAAGGCTTAAAACTAAAATTTAAAGTTAAAACGCATAATTACAACGTTTCGGCAAATTATGCGACATATGATTTAAAAAGAGTTCTAAACATGTTATGATTGAACTCTATAGGAAAGGACACCGGAGCGTCGAGTGGACAAGCCGGTGGTGACTTGCGTTTGAAGGGCGTACTGTGAAGGTATGTAACTTGTTATGTTACAATATGTAACTCAGATGTGTTAATTGTTCATAATAGTGTTTTGATATAAAGGTTAATATTAGTTGACGTGATATTGTTCACTATTTGATTTAATAGGTCAAGATTCGACTAAGAAACGTTTGGTAGTCGTTATAATGGAGAATTCCATAAATGAGCCAAACGGGTCGAATAATTGTGTAGTAAGTAGTGTTAATGTTGAAAGTTAGCTTTTTGGCATTGACAAATCACAAGAGCATGAAGCCATAGGATTGGTAATGAAATGCCGGTGATATTAAGCCACGGATGTTGGGTAAAAACGCCTTAAGGTTACTATTGTAATGGTAGAAAAATTTGTGTAAATATAGCGGGTCAAATATTTAAATAGAGATTTTAGTGATTCAACCCGTAAACCAGATTTTCGGTATAATAATTGTGGTAGGCACGTCGGTAAAGTTAATTACGGACGTGTAGGAAAAAGAATCACTAAAAACGGACTTACGGATCATAAGTTATGGCAATTTTAAGTTGGGAATTGATAAAAGATTGAGTTGGGTATGTGCAGCAACAGTTTAAGCAACTTGCTGTCAAAAAAGGGGCTAGGTGTAGCGTCTAGCCCCCTGATTCCGAAAATTGTTTAATTTTTGTTGTTTTGACCCATGGGACTTGTTTATACCCATTCTAACATTATCAAAACTAACATTTGATGTGGTTTTGACCTTAGGTGATATTGGGGACATTCCGGATGGTGATCAAGCATGTTTGAAGAACCGAACATGAACTTTTGAAGCTTCCACGATTACTTAAATATGTTTAAAACAATTTCTATGTAGTTAACACTTAAATACTTATGTTGGGGTTGTTAAACTAGTAGTACATATCTAGAATGTTAACTTGGTCAAAATTTCCTTATGTTTGATATAAAATCATGGTTTTGGTTTACTAAGGCTTTGTTTATAATAAAATATTATGAAAACGAGTAGAGTGTTACAAGTTGGTAATCAGAGCTCAAGGTTGTCAACAAAGTGTTCGGTTCAAGCTTGATCGATCATCCGGTAAGAATTATTTATACGAGTAGATTGTAATAAAACAATTAGGAAAAGTATTTGAATTTAAGTGCATGGGAGGAGTGTGTTAATACACACAAACCCGGAAAGTGCACTAAACACGAATGGTTTAAGCAAGTTACAAACTTGGCTAAATCAAAATGAAAGATGCAAATGATAATGAAACGAAATGTTTGACAATTGATATAAACATTTCAGATTCGAGATGTCTAGTGTTGGTAAAAGACGATTAAGTAGTATAAAGCCTAACCATGGATTGATTATAAACTAAGTATAATTGAATGTCACGTATAACAATACGGGCAACATTGAATAACAAGATTATTGATAAATTAGAAATGTTCGGATGATATGATGACCGCATTTGAAGATGACGGGAGTTAAATGATTTAAATGGCGGAAGGTTCGGAGGCATGACAGAGAACATGCCAGCAAAGAACCTAAATCAAGTGATGATTTGAGACAACGGAGTACATCAGGGCGAGTATAAACCAGGTACACGTTCTAAATTAAGACAAGACAAGTGGGATGTAAATATATATATATATATATATATATATAAATTCACATGATGAATGATAGTTGCATATGGGCATATATGGTGAGTGAATTATGCTAAACAAATAAATGGTGAGCATGTGAAACCGAGGTAAGGGTAATCTTGATAAATACTGGAGCGGGAAGGAGTGCGTGTGCACTCGAACCCGGGAATGTAATAAGAGATAAGTGTCATAATGGGAAGGAGCGCACGTACACTCGAACCCGGGAAACTTAATGAAGTGAATAAATACCGTATTGGGAAGGAGTGTAATTACACTCGAACCCAGAAATTTGCAATAGTAATAAATGGCAAGGACAAGGTTATAGATTTGGCCAAACCAAATAAAACATGTAGAAACATCGTTTATATTAATAAACGATGTGGGTAAATTCCATACAACGACATGGAATGATAAAATGAAACGAATCAATTCCTGGTTATTATTAAACAACGGATTAAGGTTAAGAATGAGAAATTAAGACTCGGGCGGAAAATATCCTCAAGGAAAAACTAAATGGATGATACGTATTATTCGCTACTGTGAATAATGAAGTATCAATGAATACGAATTTAGAAACTTGGGTATGGGTAACCATCCAAGTGACACGTTATTAATAAAACCCTTATGAGGAAGAACGATGATCACATTGATGGGTGAGATCGAATAAAAGATTAGTAAAATAAACGAATCTTAGGCTTAAAAAGGATGCCATGACACCCAAAATTGTATTTCTAAGAGCGAAATGACACAGGTAAAAGATGATCTATGAGATCACCACAACCTTCGGGATTATAAACAATGTAAAGGTTTAAAGGACCAAATGACACTCGCGTCACCAATAGAAAGAAATAAGTTATATCGGGCCTCACCAAGAAGGGTAAAAGCCTAAAAGAAATAAAATACGAGGCTAAGCAAAAGAACCTACGGGTCAATTGGGGTAAAGCATGGGGATTGGTTATGATTTCCCGCGTAATATAATAGCGGAAAAAGAATAACTTCTTGTCGTCAATTCCTGGTATTAGTAATTGACATAAGTTAAAGAGAAAAACGTTAAACTAAAATTCGCTTTTAGTGAGAAACAACATTTTTAACAAATATGAATATTGTGAGAGAAAATGGAAATAGCTAATAATAAAGGATATGGGTCTTAACACCGAGAGGTGTAAGACGATTCGTTAGAAAGAAGATTTTTTGATAATGAAAAGTTTATAAAAACTTAAATATGACGCAATGCGATGCGATCATAGTCACAAAAGTGATATAGAATATAATCATGTCGTAGCATGAGTTGTGGGATAGTAGATCATAAACTCAAGTGAGGCCGAGTATGGCAATATGGTATACTGAGTGACGGGGTATGAAGTGATGGTGACTAATCAGTCTAGCCGGTAGAAAATCATTCAAAATCGAAATAGTATTGTGACTTATATAAAGCACTTGTCAATACAAGATTAGCGTGGAGTAAACATGTGGACGGACTAGTATGACCGAGTGGTTAAATGGAAACTTGTTCAAATAGACGACAAAGATAAGAAATATAAGGTGAAAGTTAAGGTCCATGAGGACTTATACATAAAAGACACCCATGTCAATACGAATGATAACTCTTTACCGAAAAGAAAGAATGTCATGAAAATGAAACTAGATTTGTTGGTCAAACCAATGACTATGTAAAGAAGGTTTCAGGGACGAAACCTCTTTAAGGGGGGTAGACTTGTAACACCCCGAAAATGGGATTGGTAATTGAAACATGTTAATATAACGAACAGGTAAAATACTGTTAGTAGTAAAACTAACCCGGTGAATATTAGGATTTAAACAAATAATCCTAATTTTAATTAAAAAGAAGAATAAAAGCTTTGAGAAAAGTAAGTTTATAAGAAGCCCGAGTTAACGGGACTTAAAATAAAACGGGTTATAACTCCCGGAACCCACTAAATAACTAAGAATATCAACCTAGTTAGTCTAGTGTTTTAAAATAATGAGGGAACTTGATGTAGTAACCTTTATAAACCTGGGTAAAGTATAGGGACCAATTGTAGCAAACTTGAAAAAAGTTTGCTTTAATTAAAACATTAGACACCAAAATACACACTTTAAGTGTGTGTTCTTCTCGAACTCTCCAGAGAAGCCAGAAGCCTCTAGCTCAAACCCTAACAAGCATAAAATCTTCCAAATTGAAGGTCTAAATCAAGTCCAAAACGAAATCCGAGTATAGATTAGTGATCCCCATTGCAAGAAGATCATAAGGTATGTAAAATTTGTTAAAAATTCTCTACTTGAAGTTCTCATGAATTTAGGAAATTCGAAATCTGATGATGCATGTGTGTTATAAAGATGAAATAGGAACATTGTAGTGTCTAGGAGTAAACCCTAGACAAGTACATGTTAAAATCATGCTTAATTCTAGTAAAATCCATGGACACCATTGTAGGTGATTAGTGGGTTATGTAGAACTTGATAAACACTAGGAAAATTGGGGTTGTTCTAGTGTAATTTGACGTGTGAGGTTATTTCAGAATTATAGAGGCTAATATTGATGTTAAATAGTTTAATTGATGAAACCTTGGGCTATATGACAAGTTATGAACTTGTTAATAAATCATGTAAAATTATGCCCTTAAAGTGTTTGTATAAATGCCTCAAAGAAGTCTTAAAACTGAAATTTAAAGTTAAAACGCATAATTACAACGTTTCGGCAAATTATGCGACATATGATTTAAAAAGAGTTCTAAACATGTTATGATTGAACTCTATAGGAAAGGACACCGGAGCGTCGAGTGGATAAGCTGGTGGCGACTTGCTTTGAAGGGCGTACTTTGAAAGATTGAGCTGGGTATGTGCAGCAACAGTTTAAGCAACTTGCTGTCAAAAAAGGGGCTAGGTGTAGCGTCTAGCCCCCTGATTCCGAAAATTGTTTAATTTTTGTTGTTTTGACCCATGGGACTTGTTTATACCCATTCTAACATTATCAAAACTAACATTTGATGTGGTTTTGACCTTAGGTGATATTGGGGACATTTCGGATGGTGATCAAGCATGTTTGAAGAACCGAACATGAACTTTTGAAGCTTCCGCGATTACTTAAATATGTTTAAAACAATGTCTATGTAGTTAACACTTAAATACTTGTGTTGGGGTTGTTAAACTAGTAGTACTTATCTAGAATGTTAACTTGGTCAAAATTTCCTTATGTTTGATATAAAAATCAAGGTTTTGGTTTACTAAGGCTTTGTTTATAATAAAATATTATGAAAATGAGTAGATTGTTACATATATCACCCCAACAAACAGCCCTTACCCTCTGCATGTCATCCTTGATAATCCTAATTTGCCTCCTAGTTTCAACTACATGTGTCTTGATCAGTTTTTTGGCTTCTTCTTTGGTTCCAAACACTTGCCCAAAATACAAAGTGTTTTTTCCTTCACCATCCTTTCTCATGGCCTTTAAAGCCCTTTTCCTAAAGATTGTATCATTATCATCAGACTCTGAACCACTATGGAACTTTTCATTGTCTATAGCATCTTCTCCTAACTCATCACCATTAGTGTCAACCATATGATCAATAACACTATCATCAACATAGTCAGTAAAAAACTTGTAATTCCTCATATCAGTTTCAACATCATTTATGTTGTTTCCATCATCTGCTATGAAATCACTATCATCATCCTCACTGTTATTCAAATCCCCCTCATGCTCACTTTCATTCACATCCCCCTCATGCTCACTTTCATTCACATCCCCCTCATCCTCACTTTCATTCACATCCCCCTCATGCTCACTTTCATTTACATCCCCCTCATGCTCACTTTCATTCACAGACACATCATTCAACTTATGTTGCACACTTTCACTTTCATTCACAGCCACATCATTCAACTTATGTTGTACACTATCACTTTGATTCACAGGATTCTCACCAAAGAATGGGTCAAACTCAAGATCATCCATTGTAATATCAATTTCATATTGCACACTACTTTGTCATACTTCATGTTCAACACTAATATGCCCTGTTTCTAGTTGAACACTACTCTGTCCTACATCATTTTCAACACTACCATTCCATCCTAACAATAACCTATTCTTACTAGCATTGATGTTTTCCATCGTCATGATCTCCTCATCAGTTATTTCTTGCACCCTAAACTTGGTTGGGGAGCAGAAATAAGTATGCACAGTTGTTATAGCATACTCACAATACACATTCATCACCCTAGACTGAGGAATAACTTTGATAAAATCTTAAACATCTGCATCACTTCCTAAAGCCCTTAGCCCAAAATCAAGATTCTCACCAGGAACACAAAAGTGATAATACCTTTCAATATCGCTTGGAAGGCCAAACTTGTCCACGATACAATCCAGTTCATGCACAGAGAACTTATCTTCATCTAACAAGTCAATAAAATTGCACTCTCCTTCAACATAAGCCCTATCGGGAAATCGGGTGAATCTGCCACTGTGATGAAGCTTAATGGTGAACAGACTTGGGAACCCCACTGCATTATGCAATGATCGATTAGTATTATGCAATGATCGATTAGTATTATTCATAATTTCAATAAACGAAACTCAAAACCCTAAAAATTACTGTAGAAGGCATCGATATCAGATTGGGATAAGTGTTGTCGGATCATAAATTGTCTTCCATTGGTGTCTGAATTAGGGTTTATCGTCGAAGTTTGATTGCAGAAATTAGGAGGATGATTGAGATCAATGAGTGAAATTAAAAGGATAATTATGCGTTGTGAAGAATATAAAGGGACACAGCTACAATCAAACTTCAAATGACAATTATACCCTTGCATTAAATAAACCTAACTAAGTAAATTAACTCAGTTTGGTGGAAAGGACATAAAGTGATACAAAACATGTGTTTTTTGGACATAAATTGAAACTAAAAATTTTAAAAGGGCACGTTTCAAAATTCAATGCAAACATAAAGGACAAAAAGTGAAATTTTCTCTAAATTAAATGCCTTAAAGATATTATTACGTAATCTATTATTAACTTTATATTCAATAGGCACTTAGAATAATAATTGAAAGTATTAACTAATGAAGTATTAATATACCAAAACTCAAGTGTATTGATCTTACCTTTGAGCCTTTCTTCTAATCAATTTATAATAATCTAACTAAAACATACTAGTCGAACACAACATGATTGTATGAAATTAGTTCATCTTTATCAATTTCTCTTGTTTGTGTTCTTTTATGTAATGTTAATAAGGGTTTGGGTTTTTTGTTGAAAGAAGGCTTGCAGCATGATGGAAATTTACTTCAAACACCTTGGATTTGCTAAGTTGTTGATTTTCAAATATGAGAATTTGATTGAATTGATGTTATTTATACATTGTTATAGTATATTCATGTGCTCTTCAATACCACCATAAATTATCACTTCTAATGTAACGCTCCGCGTTTCCATAACTTTCCTAATTTAGAAATCGAGACTTAAAAATCTATATATAGGAGTTTGCCCCTTTCAAAAATTATAATCCGTTATATCGTTGGAAATCTTTATTCTTAAATCAAATTCGTTATATAATTTTTTTTATCTATGCATGGTTTAATTAATTAAACTAATTGATTTTACAATTTAAAAGTTTATTTTTTTATAATAATATAGTTAGTCTCGTTAAACTTTAAGGTTAGAAAAGATATAAACTAACCTAGTAGGTTAATTGTAAAGTTAGATCCTTTATATAAAAAAAAAACTCATGACATAAGTTGGTTTATTTAAAGTCAACGGACCATTGGGGTAAAAACCTAGTATTTAACTTGAGCTAACCCTAAGTTGATATGTTCAGCCGCTCCCCACATAATTCTCTCCTGTTGATTGTGTTGTCTGCAAATACACTTCACTCACACAAAAATGGAGATCAGAGCTCCATCAAATCCACACACCCTCAACCATTTAACCCATCTTTCTCTGTCATTTTGTCGGTCACCGGAGCCGACCCTCGGAGGCACTCAGCGGCGAGCAGCATGAAGAAGAGACAGAGAGAGATCAGAGCATGGAGAAAGAGAAAGACGGCGGAACTGTCGTTTTCCGGCGAACCGCATCTGCGGTGGTCTCTTGGCGACTCATCTCACGGCGGCTCGACTCACGACGGCGTCGCACAGCACGGGCGGCAGCAGCAGCGACGGTGACTGATGGTGACGGTGGTGTTTCTCCGACGAGATTCCCGGTAAACACTTCCCCTTTCTCTTCATTTCTTACAAAACTGAAGATTGGTAGTGATTTGGTTGTTGCTATCGATGACCAGTTCATGTTCGGGTCCGAGAATATATCGGGTCGGGTCCAGTCGTAGGTTTGGGCGGATAAGTTCGGTTTTGTTTCAGTTAGCTCGGGTTCACGCCAAACCTTAGCAGATTTGAATTTGGTTTGCTTCGGCTCGTGTTCAGTTCGGGTCAGGTTCAGTCAACAATAGTCAACAGTCCAGCGGGTTCGGGTTGGTCAACCACGGTCAACATCACCACTCGGTAGCGATTCTTTTTACTCATTTTCGTTTCGATCAATGTCTTTTGTTTGTTTCGTTTATCTTTGGTAAACTACGAAACACACATTAATTTTGCACAATAAAAGATATTGTTAATGCCAACATTTTCGTTTCAAATAATATATATATTTGTGATTATTCACGACAAAAATACGACACATATTACTTATATTGCTATTGAATGGATTGAGTTTTTGACAAACATAAAGACAACTTGGTTGTCAGGATCGTCCAAAAACAGAGGAAACTCTGCCCGTTTTTCGTAAAATTCCGTAAAACAATATGTGTTTATTTATAAAACAAAAGTTATCGAAGTTCAAGTATTTTATAAAATAATTGTAAATGTATTTTTATTTTGCCAATAATTCCCCAATATTTCCGGTAAACGTAATTTATAATCTTTGCATAAACTATATAAAGTATATGTATAGGTATATGTTTATATGCATATATATCTGCGAGTTATACTCTATATTCCCCTTCATGTCCGTCGTCATATTTCCGTTTACTCATACACCTTCGTTGCCCATCTAGGGTGACCTCGTTGTTCTATCCTCCTAATTTCATACCCTCGTCAACTTGGATAATCGGAAGACTTAGCAATTATGTGAGTATACTCGTATTTCCCCCTTTTTACTTTTACCACTTTTGGGGTGTAACATGTTTACTTATCAAAAACTTACACATGAACATTTTGCTTAAACACATGAACATTCCTATAACATGCTTGTATACGTGATGGCTTGATACTTTAAACTTGGGTGATTCTTATGTGTTGAACTTATCATTAACTTCGTACGAGCCTAACCGTGACATATGTAGCGCTATAGGATTGACGACCCGCCCGTAGACTTGAGGTTATGTCATGAGCATGTTGCGTCTCTTTTGGTTTGATATGTTAGACACATGCCATATTTAAATGTTTATCTTGAATCACATGCTTGCTATGAGGAATTGTTTAAAACTTATCTTTTGTTATGTACGTACCAAACTTGTATACTCGCCTTTGCTTTTGCATTGAATTGTATTTTAAACATGTTACTGGTTGATGATGACGATGCTATGAAAAGAAGTAGCGTTGATGCCTAGATACACATATAGACGTTTAGGTTTAATATGTCGTATCAATTTTGCTTATGTTATCATGTATTTCTTTTGAAGTTGTTGTTACTTGAGTTTATGTAATGTTGACAATTGAAAGTTATGAAATGAAATGGGAATTATTTATTTATCGTCACAAATAGTGTTATGAGGTCTCGAGCAATCTTCACACTTCGTCTCATCCCGATGTTTCCGCCATTGGTTGGGGTGTAAAATCCAACAACCTTCAACCCCCTCAAAAACCACTAATGGTTGCCTACAAAAACCTTCAAGTCCAACACCATCAAATCATGGCACTTTTGGGTGCCTTTGTCATCCAACGATGTTAGCCTAAGAAAAAGCTTGCACCAATACCTACATAGGGATGGAAGGTATAGAGTAATCTTTGAATGCATTGATGTTTGAAACTTGAAAGTAGGAGTGGAGGAGACATGAAGAAGAACATGACCGAGGAAGTGTTTGGGTTGACGATTATGGTCACAAGAACAAGTGACAATCGGATGAGAAGGTCGAATATGTAGTCTGCTAGATGTAGGAGGGGAGACTGTAACGCTCCGCGTTTCCATAACTTTCCTAATTTAGAAATCGAGACTTAAAAATCTATATATAGGAGTTTGCCCCTTTCAAAAATTATAATCCGTTATATCGTTGGAAATCTTTATTCTTAAATCTAATTCGTTATATAATTTTTTTTATCTATGCATGGTTTAATTAATTAAACTAATTGATTTTACAATTTAAAAGTTTATTTTTTTTATAATAATATAGTTAGTCTCGTTAAACTTTAAAGTTAGAAAAGATATAAACTAACCTAGTAGGTTAGTTGTAAAGTTAGATCCTTTATATAAAAAAAAACTCATGACATAAGTTGGTTTATTTAAAGTCAAGGGACCATTAGGGTAAAAACCTAGTATTTAACTTGAGCTAACCCTAAGTTGATATGTTCAGCCACTCCCCACATAATTCTCTCCTGTTGATTGTGTTGTCTGCAAATACACTTCACTCACACAAAAATGGAGATCAGAGTTCCATCAAATCCACACACCCTCAACCATTTAACCCATCTTTCTCTGTCATTTTGTCGGTCACCGGAGCCGACCCTCGGAGGCACTCAGCGGCGAGCAGCGTGAAGAAGAGACAGAGAGAGATCAGAGCATGGAGAAAGAGAAAGACGGCGGAACTGTCGTTTTCCGGCGAACCGCATCTGCGGTGGTCTCTCGGCGACTCATCTCACGGCGGCTCGACTCACGACGGCGTCGCACAGCACGGGCGGCAGCAGCAGCGACGGTGACTGATGGTGACGGTGGTGTTTCTCCGACGAGATTCCCGGTAAACACTTCCCCTTTCTCTTCATTTCTTACAAAACTGAAGATTGGTAGTGATTTGGTTGTTGCTATCGATGACCAGTTCATGTTCGGGTCCGAGAATATATCGGGTCGGGTCCAGTCGTAGGTTTGGGCGGATAAGTTCGGTTTTGTTTCAGTTAGCTCGGGTTCACGCCAAACCTTAGCAGATTTGAATTTGGTTTGCTTCGGTTCGTGTTCAGTTCGGGTCAGGTTCAGTCAACAATAGTCAACAGTCCAGCGGGTTCGGGTTGGTCAACCACGGTCAACATCACCACTCGGTAGCGATTCTTTTTACTCATTTTCGTTTCGATCAATGTCTTTTGTTTGTTTCGTTTATCTTTGGTAAACTATGAAACACACATTAATTTTGCACAATAAAAGATATTGTTAATGCCAACATTTTCGTTTCAAATAATATATATATTTGTGATTATTCACGACAAAAATACGACACATATTACTTATATTGCTATTGAATGGATTGAGTTTTTGACAAACATAAAGACAACTTGGTTGTCAGGATCGTCCAAAAACAGAGGAAACTCTGCCCGTTTTTCGTAAAATTCCGTAAAACAATATGTGTTTATTTATAAAACAAAAGTTATCGAAGTTCAAGTATTTTATAAAATAATTGTAAATGTATTTTTATTTTGCCAATAATTCCCCAATATTTCCGGTAAACGTAATTTATAATCTTTGCATAAACTATATAAAGTATATGTATAGGTATATGTTTATATGCATATATATCTGCGAGTTATACTCTATATTCCCCTTCATATCCGCCGTCATATTTCCGTTTACTCATACACCTTCGTTGCCCATCTAGGGTGACCTCGTTGTTCTATCCTCCTAATTTCATACCCTCGTCAACTTGGATAATCGGAAGACTTAGCAATTATGTGAGTATACTCGTATTTCCCCCTTTTTACTTTTACCACTTTTGGGGTGTAACATGTTTACTTATCAAAAACTTACACATGAACATTTTGCTTAAACACATGAACATTCCTATAACATGCTTGTATACGTGATGGCTTGATACTTTAAACTTGGGTGATTCTTATGTGTTGAACTTATCATTAACTTCGTACGAGCCTAACCGTGACATATGTAGCGCTATAGGATTGACGACCCGCCCGTAGACTTGAGGTTATGTCATGAGCATGTTGCGTCTCTTTTGGTTTGATATGTTAGACACATGCCATATTTAAATGTTTATCTTGAATCACATGCTTGCTATGAGGAATTGTTTAAAACTTATCTTTTGTTATGTACGTACCAAACTTGTATACTCGCCTTTGCTTTTGCATTGAATTGTATTTTAAACATGTTACAGGTTGATGATGACGATGCTATGAAAAGAAGTAGCGTTGATGCCTAGATACACATATAGACGTTTAGGTTTAATATGTCGTATCAATTTTGCTTATGTTATCATGTATTTCTTTTGAAGTTGTTGTTACTTGAGTTTATGTAATGTTGACAATTGAAAGTTATGAAATGAAATGGGAATTATTTAATTATCGTCACAAATAGTGTTATGAGGTCTCGAGCAATCTTCACACTTCGTCTCATCCCGATGTTTCCGCCATTGGTTGGGGTGTGAAATCCAACAACCTTCAACCCCCTCAAAAACCACTAATGGTTGCCTACAAAAACCTTCAAGTCCAACACCATCAAACCATGGCACTTTTGGGTGCCTTTGTCATCCAACGATGTTAGCCTAAGAAAAAGCTTGCACCAATACCTACATAGGGATGGAAGGTATAGAGTAATCTTTGAATGCATTGATGTTTGAAACTTGAAAGTAGGAGTGGAGGAGACATGAAGAAGAACATGACCGAGGAAGTGTTTGGGTTGACGATTATGGTCACAAGAACAAGTGACAATCGGATGAGAAGGTCGAATATGTAGTCTGCTAGATGTAGGAGGTGAGGTTGGGGTTAGTGGTGGTGAAGTGTGTGGCCCTGGAAGTGTTTGGGTTGACGATTATGGTCAACATGACCGAGGAAGTGTTTGGGTTGACGATTATGGTCAACACGTGTCTATCCCTTTTGCCTTTGACACATTTGGTTCCCTGGCCTGAAGGCGGTGGAATTCCTGAACAAGGTCCAGCAGGTCATGCATTGTAATTTCTCGACCCCTAAATCTCATAGTTTTGTCTTTAATAGGATGGGTTTTGTTATCCAAAAGGGGGTTGCAGCTTAATTTGGTGTCGTTTACCCGCCACTTTATTGTAATTGGTGGTTTTGGTTGGACTTTTAACCACTATTTTAAGTTGCTAGTTTAATAAAGAGTTAAATTCTTGGTTGGTCCCTGTGGTTTGTAAATATTGTAGACTTAGTTCCAGTGGTTTAATAATTACACACTTGGTCCCCGTGGTTGTAATTTTTGCACTCATGTGGTCCTTATCACTAACCTCTGTTAAGTTATCCAGTTAAGTTTGTATTGAATTACTAAAGCACCCTTACTTATTAAGAAAAACAATAAATAGAAAATAGTTTAATTAAAACAAATATGTCTGTGGGTCCCACCCCCACTTCTTCTTCCCTAAATCACCAACATCACTACTACCCACCTATCTCTCTCTCTCTCTCTCTCTCTCTCTCTCTCTCTCTCTACCCAAGTTTCTTTTTCTTTTCTCAAACAAACACCACCACAACTGAACACCCACCACCACCACCACCACACTTCCACCATCGAACACCCACTACCACCACTACAAGCACCACACTTTCTCTCTCCCTGCCCAGGCCTCTCTCTCTCTCTCTCTCTCTCTCTCTCTTCGTAATACAATCCGATTTAGGTTTTAGTTTAAGTTGTGGTTTAGGTTTTAGTTTAAGTTCCAGCTAGCCGGAAGGAATGCGTGGTAGATCGGCGGGGGGATGTTTCAGGTCGGAGGGAGAGGTTAGGGGTGTGCAGTAGAAGTTGGAGGGAGGTGGTTTGTGGTGGTTAGGGGTGTACGGTGGTTGGATGATTCGATGATGATGGGGGTTAGGGATGTACATTGGTTGGTTGCAGATCGGAGGGAAGTGGTTGGTGGTGGTTTAGGGGTGTAAGGTGGTTGGTTGCATGTCAGATGGAGAGATTAGGGGTGTACGATGGTTGGTTGCGGTGGAGATTGATGGTGGTTCATGGTGGTGTGTCGGTATTTGAACAACAGTGGTAATGGTGGTGGTTGTCGCTGTTGGTGGTGGGTAGGTGATGGTGGTGGAAGAAGATGAATTTTTTTAGTAAAGTTAGGTTGCAAGTTTTAAAAAAGGGATAGAGTTAAATGTCATTTTAATCCCTGTGGTTTGGGCCATTTTGCCAGTTTAGTCCAAAGGTTTCATTTTTCTCCTGTGGGTCCAAAAAAGTTTCACCGATGCCATTTTAGTCCACTAGGTTAAATTCATCCATTTTTCTGTTAACGAGAAGGGCAATTCGGTCATTTTATATGTAATTCTGTTAACTAGAAGGACAATTCGGCCATACAAAATGGTTAAATTGCCCTTCTCGTTAACAGAAAAAATGGATGAACTTAACCCAGTGGACTAAAATGGCAGCGTTGAAACCTTTTTAGACCCACAGGAGAAAAATGAAACCTTTGGACTAAACTAACAAAATGACACAAAACACAGGGACTAAAATGGCATTTAACTCAAAGGGATAAGATGGGTGGTGGTGGTATGGTTTTCTTAGAGAGAGAGAGATGTGAAGAAGATGGACCATGTGTGTTATATTTTTATTTTTTTAATGTTCAAGGGTAAAATAGGCATTTTACATATACTTAACTGAGAAATCTAACCTAGGTTAATGATAACTGATAAGGACCATACGAGTGTAAAAATTACAATCACTAGGACCAAGTGTGTAGTTATTAAACCACTTAGATAAAGTCTGCAATATTTACAAACCATAGGAACCAACCAAGCATTTAACTCTTTAATAAATAACCATAGATTACTAGTAAAAAAATTGTAAGGAAATGAAAGTAAAAACAATTGGAAGTGAATAAAAAAATATAAAAGATTTTACCATTTACCATTTAACCACTAAAATTACCTATATATTAAAAACACAATGGAATGAATAGTAATAAAAATAGAATTGAATGAATGGTATCAGGTACCGGTATCAAATTTACCAAACCGGGTGTATTTTCGGTACCGGTTCGGTACCGGTATTCATCGGTTTTTACCCTCAAATACTATACTGGTGTCGTACCAGTACCGTACCAGGTATATTCGGTACCGGTACCCACTTTTTCATGACATTTTTATGAGTAAAATGTCCGGTTAGTCCCTGTGGTTTGGTAAAATTTCACCCTTAGTCCCCAACTTTTGGAAATTACACCCGTGCTCCCTGTGGTTTGACAGCTTGTTACTCGGATAGTCCCTAGAGTGGATGTCCGTTAGTTTTATCGTTAAGTCCACTTGAAATGACTAAAATGCCCTTACTTAAGAAAAAAATAATCTTTTTGTTTATTTGTGGGGCCCACATACCACCAGCTCATCCTTAACCTCCACCCATCAGCTTCTACCACCATTAACAACGGTGCTCCCATCAGATAAAAATAGAGAGAGAGAAATCACGAGAGAGAGAGAGAGAAATTACGAGAGAGAGGAGCCGGTGAACTTCAGATCAACGACCCCACTCCGGCATGTGCATCGCCTTGACGCGTTCAACTGCTAAAGTGAGGAAAGGGATTCCATCGGAGATGTCAGACTCATATCTGGTCGGGTCAGGGTTTCGTTGTTTGGTTGTGATTAGAGATAACAATTATGGTTAATGTTCCAGCGATGGGGAGATATTGGTGATATTGTAGGTTGACAACTACGGCAGTGACCATCTGAAATTAGGTTTTTGTGGTAGGGGTCGACACCACCTTCCACCACCACCGTTACAACCACCTCCTATCACAACTACCATCGTTTACCACATCCCATTATCACCGTCATCCACCTCTCCTTCCCTACCTTCACACATACCTCCACTACCGTACAGAAGAGATAAGTGGGGTGGAACCTAAACAATGCGGATTCATTGTCTTATCTTGATGTGTGTCATCGTTAACCACCAGGTACCACCACCGCTTTGTTTATAGCCCCAAATCGATTTGATTTTTAAAATTAGGGTTTCATTGGTTTGATTTTATGGAAGGAAACAAGGATTCTTTGTCGGTTTGATGGTGGTTGGTATTGTGGCGTTGGGGATGGTGACAGCTGGTGGTTGCATTGGTTATGGGGGTGGAGGCAGGTGGTGATGGCAGTGTGTGATGGAGGTGGTGGTGATGTGGGATAAGGGATGCACAACTATTGGGTTTTATGTACAGACAAGAAATTTTTCAAAGGCTTTATTCGTTATGTGTGTATAGGGGTAATTTTGTCATTTAACATAGATTTAACGGAGAAAACTAACGGACATCTATTTCAGGGACTATCCGAGTAACAAACTGTCAAACCACAGGGAGCACGGGTGTAATTTCCAAAACTTGGGGACTAATGGTGAAATTTTACCAAACCACAGGGACTATCCGTGCATTTTACTCCATTTTTATTTATGTTTTGATATTCGATATTCGATATCTGCTTGTCGTTACTGACACGCGTTTTGCAGTCATTGGGTCCCCGCCGCAACGCGCGGATGGAAAATCTACTAGTTAATTTAAAAAAAACCCAACAATTGTAAAATTACACATTTTTTTCTCTTCATTTCAACTCGACATATAATTTTTTTTGTAAACTTCCGTTTTGCTCCCTGTGGTTTAGTCACTTTAACGGTTTTGCCCCAAACCTTTAAAAATAGTCATTTTCTTCCAATAGTTTGCTATGGTTTTTCCATTTTGCTCCCCGCCTCTAACTCCATCCAAATTTTCTGTTATCTGAAAGGGCATTTTGGTAACTTCAAGTATATAACTAAGGGTATTTTAGTAACACTACAAATAAAAGATTATATTATATATAATATATACAACAAAACTTCTTCTCTCTCTTTGCCCTCTCTCTTCTCTCTACACTTTCTCTGCATATAACAAAACCCTGCTCGCCTCACCTCTAATTTCCAACAAATCTTTCACACCCTCAACCTCTTTCAATCACCACCTCACCCGACATCACTACCACCATTCACCACCACCCCAATCACCATCAACCACCACCTACCTTACAAACCACCAATACCTTGAACCATACTGGAACAATGACCCAGACCCTTCCCTGTCTGAACCCTAATTTCATGTATAGCGGCAACAGATCTGTACAACCCATTCATCCTTCTCTAATTGCAGATATGAACAAAAAACCTTCACCAAAAATCCCTCACAAAAAACGAGATTGGTGGTACTGAGGTGAAGGGCATCATAGTCAAATACCTGATTTGCAGCGGCGACCTGATTTGCAGCGGCGTCAAACACCTGATTTGCAGCGGTGGCCAGATCTGAACGACGGTGTTAGATGTAAAGAGACAGAGACGTTGATGGTGGCGGCGGCAGATTATATTGGGGGCGACGGATTATGGTGGTGGTAAGTGTGTGTGCGTGTATGTGTGTGTGTGAGAGAGAGACAGAGAGAGAGAGAGAGAGAGAGAGAGAGTTGTGGTGGTGGTGGATTATGGTGGCGGTAATGGTGGTGCTAATGGTTGTTGTGGGTGATGTTTGAAGGTGAGAGCTGATGATGATAAATTGGGTGATATTTAATATGTGTCTGTACATATATGAATAAATAGCAATGATTTTATCTTTTTATTTTTATTAGTTAACTCTTTTAGGAATTAGTAATAGGTAATTAAATACTCATATATAAAGTTACTGAATTACCTTTACTTTCAACCAAATTTTTTAACTTAGTTAGAGCCTTAGAGCAAACGAAGACAAAATCAAAATATCATGGAGTAAAATGACTATTTTTAAAGATTTAGAACAAAAACATTAAAGTGACCAAATCACAAAATGCAAAACGAAAGTTAAAATTTTTTTTTTCCGTATCGAAGAAAGAAATGACTTTCATCTGGTTTGTTGGTTCTCAAAAACACTCGAAAGCATTTTAGGGTTTTCTTTGCAAGATCAAGGGTTTTTGGATTCAAATTTCATATCTGAAATCCCTATGTATGAACTGCTGCTACGTCACAAATCAATCATCATCCCAGGTATATTTCCATATCCCTCATCCTCAATTCCCTACCAATGTTGTTTAATTTCATCTTTAGAACAATTTCAACCCCTGCAAGACCTAATATCCATCAACAGCTCTGTTGTCATGGCTTCCTATCATCATCATCTTCCCACCAATCGTCCCCTTTTACCACCAAATCTTCAAATCAACACTCATTCACAGTCATGTACCTCATAACTTCATGTGGGGTTTCTCCAGAATCCGCAATTTCAGCCTCCAAACATCTTAATTTATCAAAATCCCCAAATTTTGCAGACTCTGTTCTTGCCTTTTTAAAGAAGCATGGTTTCACCAAATCCCAAGTTTCAAAGGTAATCTGTAGGCACCCCAGAATCTTATTATGTGATCCTGAAAAGACCCTTTTGCCCAAATTTCAAATTTTGAAATCTATAGGTCTTTCAAGAACTGATCTTAATGCAATTGTGACTGCTACACCACAAGCTATTATGCGCTCAAAGTTTAAAGATACAGCCCCGCCTTGTGTTGATTACTTGAGAACTGTTTTAGGGTCACGTGATTTAGTTATTAGTGCCATTAAGCGTTTCCCGCTAGCGTTAACGTATGATTTACAAGTGTATGCTGCGGAAAATATTCAAATGCTGTTAGAAGTAGGGGTTTCTTATTCAACAATACAAGCTGTGTTGGCACGACAGCCCCGAACTTTCTTTACATCCGCGGATACGTTTAGAAAAGTTGTTAAGGATGTGATGGAGATGGGGTGTAACCCTAAGAAAGTTAGGTTTCTTATGGCGATTCATGCTCTCCGGTCTATGAGCAAATCGACGTGGGGTAAGAAACTGGCGATTTATAAGAAGTGGGGTTGGTCTAAAGATGAGATTTTTATCGCTTTTGAGCGATATCCGGGGTTAATGATGTCTTCAGAGGATAAAATTGTGCGAATGTTGGATTTTCTTGTGAATACGATGGGTTGGGAAATGAGTTATATTGTTCAGCGGCCAATAGTCATTTGTTTTAGTTTAGAGAAGAGGGTTATTCCTAGGTGTTTGGTTTATCAGTATGTAGCGGAGAAAGGGTTGATCAAGGAAAATGAGGATTTTTGCTTTACCAAGTGGTTGATGTACTCGGAAACGAAGTTTCTCAATTGGGCTATGAAGAGGTATGAAGACGAAGCCCCTGAAATATTGAAACTGTATCGGAAGCATTTGAATGAGGCAAATGGTTCGAGTACTTCCATTCTTCGAAAAAGAGATGTAATTTGAGTTTTGAAATGAATTAACAAAAGTTTCTGTAATCCACATTGTCATTGGCTTTTGTAACACTGTCTTTATGAAGTTACTGGTTTATTTCAAGTGATTCATAGATTCAACAAAGCCCTTTTGGGAATTTTTTATCTTCTTAGTTTCATAGATCTTTTAAGCACTCAATTTGCTGCTGGTATTTGATTTTATAGGGCTTCTAAGATCTCAGGATTGCTGCTGCATACATTAGTACATTATTATTTTCAAGGCAATCTTGTGTTAGCATAATACAGTTAACTATTTCTGTAGTGGGTTCATCTTTTAGTCCTTCAGCTAGATTACTTAATTAGCTTGTATATTTATTTGCATTTCTTTGTTTTCATTGTATCCATTTTTCAGTATAATAGAACCCTATTGTTTTTCCTATCTACATGTTTATGGATTAACATCTAGTACATATTGGATAGTTATTGAACTCCAGATGTTTTTGATAAACAATTCTATAATATATATCATTTTTAGTAGGGTGCTAAAAGTGTCATGTTTGCGGGTTGACATGTTGAACCTGAAAATTTTGCATGAGACCGAACACTATACATTTATGCACAAGTTTATACAAATGACTTATTTAAACAATATTTTACTTTCTTTTATTTTTCGTTTATTCATATTTTAGAATTACAAATTTAAAACAAAAAATACTAATGTATATCAAACCAGTTAACTTGATTTCTCTTTTTAAGTAATAAATTTTGACATAAAGTATCTTGGTATTCAGAATTAATGTCACAAAATACGTTAGTTAAGTGTTATGGCTAATACCATACGTAGTGGGCAGTTTTGTGGGCGTTTTTGCCCTCTTCCACGCCCCAAAACGCCGGCAAGGCCGCCCCCATGGGCGTGTTTTGTGGTTTTTGGTTCCAAGGCGTTTTAAAAGCACGCCCAAGCCCCATTTGATGGGTCAATCACATCTAACCCTTTTCTTTTTTAGCCAATCAGTTTTTTTTCATGGTTTTTTTTTTTATTTTTTTTAATTCTTTACACCCCTTTTAACATAATGCCCATATCCCCACTGTACCCATTTTAGAAAAACACCCAATTGCTGATTGGGCTGCCACATGACGCAAAACGCCCACGGGTGGGGCATTATTCACCCCAACGACTACGCATGGTCTAATGCCCTTGTCCAACTCAGCCCAAAAGAGCGTGAAAGACAACCCCCATGGCCCATGGGGTGTGAATAGCGTGAGTGCGGCCTCGAGTGTTGGTCTGGGAGTGTTGAAGTGTATAAAACAACCTTTGAACGCATAGTAGTCTCTCATATCGACCACTATTGAGGTTTGAAAGTAGGGGTGGATGAGACATGACCGGGGAAATGTTTGGGTTGACAAGTATGGTCACAAGAACGAGTGACAATCAGATGAGAAGGTCGGATACGGGATATGTAGTCTGTTAGATGTAGGAGGTGAGGTTGGGGTTGGTGGTGATGAAGAGTGTGGGCGTGGAGATGGTGTCATATAAAAAGAAGAAGGTGGAAGAGGGAGGGGATGTGGTGGTAGAACTAGTAGTGAGAGGGAGTAGCAAAAGTAATCTCAGTAGTAGCTACTATAGAAATAGCAAGAAGAGAGAAATAACATAAAGGATGATCAATAGTAGTAGTAACAGTAGTAGAGGATTTAAGAGCATTAGTGGGACGCGGAATGTAGAAGATAGTCTCATGACGAAAAATGTAGGTGCGGAGTGTATGAGGATCTAAAGGATACATTTGTGATGATTAGGGTCATATCCAAGAAATATAAAGATATAGAATTGGGTGGGAATCTATCTCGTCGGATATTCCTAAGAAATGAATAACAAAGGCACTGAAAGCCGAAAGGGTGCGTAGTTTGGTAGAAGAAAATAGGTTTTCAACTGAGTTCTTAAACTGACGAAACAACTTAAGGGCTTTGGACAAGTGAGTCAACATATACATTTGTTAATAAATGTGACAATTTAATGATAATTGAAATATTGAGTTAAATGCTTGGTTGGTCCTTGTGGTTTGCGAAAATTGCAGACTTGATCCTAATGGTTCACTAATTACAGAGTTGGTCCTAATAGTTGTAATTTTTGCACTTAGGTGGTCCTTATCACTAACCTATATTAAGTTTTTCAGTTAAGTTTATGTAAAATGACCAGATTACCCATAAACAATAAAAAATTAAAAGAGATGGCCCACAAAGATTTAAATATTGTTCTTATATAACTATTTTTTTAATAAATAAGAGTATTTTGGTCATTCAATATAGACTTAACTGAGAAATCTAACTCAGGTTAGTGACAGGGACCACCCGACTCGAATACAAAAATTACAATTATTAGGACCAACTCTTTGATTAGTGAACCATTACGACCAAGTCTGCAATTTTCGCAAAGTGTACCAACCAGGCATTTAACTCTGAAATATTCTACCCGTGAGGTCACATACGTCATTGAAGATAGTCTTGGAATCGCTCGAAAGCATTAGGGTTTTCTTTGCAAGATCAAGGGTTTTAGGATTCAAAGTTCATATCTCATGCTGCTACATCACAAATCAATCATCATCCCTGGTAAATTTCCATCTCCCCCATCCTACAAATGTTGTTTAATTTCATCTTTAGAACAACTGCAAAATCTTCCTACAAATTGCCCCAATTTACAACCAAAACTTCAAATCCACACTCATTTACAGTCACATACCTCATAACTTCATGTGGGGTCTCCCCAGAATCCGCAATTTCAGCCTCCAAACGTCTTGATTTATCAAAATCCCCAAATTTTGCAGACTCTGTTCTTGCCTTTTTAAACAACCAAGGTTTCACCATTTCTCAAGTTTCAAAGGTAATCTGTAGGTACCCCAGAATCTTATTATGTGATCCTGAAAAGACCCTTTTGCCCAATTTTCAAATTTTGGAAAATATAGGTCTTTCAAGAACTGATCTCAATGCCATTGTGACTGCTAGACCAAAAGCTATATTGCACACAAAGGTTCAAGATACAGCCTTACCTAGTGTTGATTACTTGAGAACTGTTTTAGGGTCAGATGATCTAGTTATTACTGCTATTAAGCGGTTCCCACTAGCGTTAACGTATGATTTACAAGTCTATGCTGCGGAAAATGTTCGAATGTTGTTGGAAGTAGGGGCTCCTGATGCAACTATACGAGCTTTTCTGGCACGACAGCCCCGAACTTTCTTTACATCTGCGGATAGGTTTAGAAAAGTTGTTAGGGATGTGATGGAGATGGGGTTTGACCCTTCGAAATATAGGTTTCTTTGGGCGATTCATGCTATTCGGGCTATGAGCAAGTTGACATGGGATAAGAAACTGGAGATTTATAAGAAGTGGGGTTGGTCAAAAGATGAGATTTTTATCGCGTTTGAGCGGTGTCCGGGGTGTATGATGGCTTCGACGGATAAAATTGCACGAATGTTGGATTTTCTTGTGAATACGATGGGTTGGGAAAGCAGTTTTATTGTTCAATGGCCGATAGTCATTAGTTTTAGCTTAGAGAAGAGGGTTATTCCTAGGTGTTTGGTTTATCAGTATGTAGCGGAGAAAGGGTTGGTTGAGGAACAAGAGGATTTTTGCTTTACAAAGTGGTTGATGTACTCGGAAAAGAAGTTTCTTAAATGGGTTGTGAAGAGGTATGAAGACGAAGCCCCTGAAATATTGAAACTGTATCGAAAGCATTTGAATGAGGCAAATGGGTCGACCACTTCCATTCTTCGAAAAAGAGATGTAATTTGACTCTTGGGATGATCGTTTTTTGACCAGTTTTGATAAGAGTTAACAGATTCTTATTTGGTTTTATTAAGCCATGTCTTTCATGTTTATTCATAGATTCAACAAAACCCTTTTGAGGATTTATAATTTCTGTTAGGAGTGCTAAACCAGTCGTGTCATGTCAAACATGAAATTTTTGCATGAAACCGAACATCACCCATGTACTTGTCGGTCGACACATACAGCTTGTCTAACGAATTCATACAGTTCGATTTATTTTTTATTTTGAATAGCTTCATTTGAAACAATGCATAACTTCAAATAACCAAGGGGCTATATCGAACTTTTATCACATTTCAGGGGTGTTTGGGATTGCTTTCAACTTTTCTTCTTTTTGAAAAAAGTCGCAAACTTTAACCTTTCTTTTTCTTCTTTTCAAACCATAAAAACTCCTTCTCAAGTGCATATCCAAACACTACAAAAATTACTTATTTACTTTTAAGAAGTTAATAAGTTAAAAGGAGCTCAAAATAAGCAATCCCAAACACCCACTCAACCATCAGAAGTTGACTGAAGTCCACTTGTGCCGAAGCTACACATGACCGGAGTTGACGCATCAGAATCAATCCACCCTTTCGTTCCTAGAGATCTTATTCTACCGGATTACGTACCAATTATACTCTCAATCTACCATTCTTGGTGTTTACGGCTGCGCTTCACTTCTAGTCGTCTCCTTCGTTTGGATCCTCGCCGGGCGGTAATCAATTCAATTACGATAGTTTTGCTCTAAATCTCTAGTGTAATTGTTATTACACTGCTTAATTTGTCCAAAGAAAATCATACACGTGGACCAAGGGGGCGTAATTTTAGTCTGATAAGAGAACTAATAAAGTCATGACACGTGGACCCAAAAATCAAATTTATGTTGGATTTGCCCAAAACCGACCCGGTTAATGTACTGTTCACCAGAAGAGGATTTAACATCAACATTCTTGGAGTTAAAATATTATTATTATACTTGACAAGTTAACATAATAATAATTTTAATATCATGCTTTATATATATAGCAATTTAACACTAACAGTTATGTATACTTTCCTACCATTAACAAAATAACCTTTTGCAACTTGCAAGACACTTAACAATTGTAGCCAGTAGGAACTCATTAAGACTTAAAACACTAACATTTAACAATTAAGACTTAAAACACTAATAGCAGCAATAAGAAGAAAGACGAATGGTAGAACTAAGATGAAAGGTACTGATATTGGCAAAATCGATGATATATCGATCCAATATCGCCGATAATATCAGTATTGATATTCTGACCGATATTATGCACCCATATCTCACCAGGAGACCGATAACCGATATATCAGCCATATATCGGCGATATTAACTGCACATAAAAGAAGAAATCTTATAGCCATTAACAATTTTATCTCACAATTTATGTAAGGTACCGTGAACTGTGTAATTCATGGTTATCGAATGCCACATCGATTCAAAGAAACATACTAGTTGAAGATATCATGGGTCGATCAAAATTTCACAAATGAAAACCCTCACAAAGTACATATCAATATCTTCAAAAATCAGAGGGTCATCATATATGCATGCACACACACAACTTTTATCCCAACTCGGACACATGTCTATTGTTTATATGAGCGCTAATAAACGGGTCAAGATTCCCACTTAAAACGAAATTCGGGTCAGCCAGCTGAATCCCAGTTTTTACATCTTGAACAAGCTTGTATGGACGAAACACATACCTTCTCGTTTCTTGGTGCCAATGGTCAATAACACAGTCCTTTTTTATATCGGTAATACTGGAGACTCCTTGATCATTTAATATTACTAGCAGCTTCGCCTTCAACCGATTAAGCGCTTTCATTTTGTTTGAAAATTGGTTCCTCTCCCCTACACCATTTTTAACACAAGACATGTTGGTTAATGGCTACATGTTAAACATAAACGAACAAAACAGGTTCCGAAGATATGAACTACCTGATGAGTGAACCGTCAAGCCGGTTGGAGAGTGTTGGATTTGAACTATTGACCCTCTTCGACCTCGACCATTTTCACATAACGGGACGTAGTTGATCTTCAAGTCTTTCTCATCAACGTTTAACTCCGAAGTTTCTTCAAGAAACAAAGGTACAACATCAACAGCAGCTGAGCTAACCTAAAGAGCAAAAAAAAAAAAAAAAAAAAAAAAAAAAAAAAAAAAAAAAAAAAAACAATGAGAACACCAGTTAAATTTTGGTGCTAGCATGCAAAATAGGGATGGGTTTTTTTTCCCAAATACGCATACCGTACCCGTGCCCATACCTGTACCCATACCAATTTTAGGTATTCAGTACATGTATCGGTACCTAGTTTTATGGATTTCGGTACCGGTACTGTACCAATCCCATCCCTACTGCAAAATACTAAAGTGAAAAGACGTATATGAGTACAGGGATGAGTAATATATGTACAAGCCATGCCTCAGATAAGGATTCGGGATGAGAGGTTATCATTCGGTGAGTACCCTTTTCCCCTAAAAAGTAACCGTAAGCATACTTTTGTTCAAACTCGATAATAACCGACTTGATGCCCCCTTCTGCTTTGGACCGACATCGTTTCTCAACTATTCTTCCCTTTAGACCTTGCTTCTTAGCCCATTTCATGTACATTCCAACAAGTTGTTCTGCCCATATCTGGTTAATAGTCTCATTGTGTTATTAAGCAACAAGAGTTTAGAGTATTTTGGAATAGAGAAAGTAATGAGAAAATATGATTTATGAACCTCGGATCGAATGCCTTCGGATCCCGCTTCTATTATGATGCAAGCTCCCTCAAATTCATATTTTCCTTTAAGAAGTTTGGACATTTCGTACTTGTTTAAAAACTTGCTCACATCTACGGATGTGGTATATGCTTGCTTAAGAAGCGCGTAATTTATGATGTCCATCTCAGCTAACTCTGTGATTAGTTTAGCTTCTTCAACCTACGTAAAATCAGAGTAGGGTTCAATAAAAGCATAGTTGTCAAAAGCGCTAAAGGCGTGAACCTAGGCGCTCGGGCGCAGCGAGGCGATGCTATAGCTGAATGAACACGGGCTGCAAAGGAACTGAATGAACACGAACAAGACCTTGTTCATGTCCGTTTGTTAAGAAATATATGTGTTCACGAACACTAACCGAACGAGATTTTATGTCCGCGTTTGTTTGTTAAGGAAATGAACTTGTTCGTGTTGTTTGTGTTTGTTTGTTAACTTTAAGCAACGAACGAAAACCGAATGTTCATGAACACAAATGGAAAGTAGCGAACGCAAACAAGCGTTCACGAACAAAATATTTAATACACTGACACTTATTAAATATTTTATTTTTCGGAATTTCGAAGTATTTAAATAAAATATAAAAATGAAAAACACTAATGAACTATCGAACACGTTACCGAACATTCACGAACATAAATGAACGAACGTGGCCTTTGTTCTTGTTCGTTCATTTAACTAAATGAACAGAATTTCTTTTTCGTGTTTGTTTGTTTAATACTTTAATAAACAGACGAACGAACACAAACGAACTTCCCGCCGAACATATGGTTCGTTTGCAGCCCTATGCAGAAAATAATGGTGAGATTCATCGAACACATGCACATCCAAACACACCTTGAATTCGGCTTCTTAATCTATTAAGTTAAAACGCATACTCGCTTGCTAGTAAGATATTAAAGGTAACATGTAAATAACTTCACCTTATATGTAAGGTCTTTAAGAGCATCAACCACCTTAGCACTATCAGCCAACTTGATCAGGACATCACTAGACTTGGCTAAATCATCCCACAAATCATATTCCCGAATCATCTCTTCCTGTTTGATCCGTCGCGCTTCTTCAAACTCCAACGCGGTTAGACTCACCATCTCCGCACGATTAACAGAATCTTCTATCTTCTTTCTCAGTGAAAACATACCTACACAACGCCACAACACCACCAAAAACAGTTAACAAACATTACATCTTTTCACAATCTTGATATATGCAACAAAGGTGCAAAACTATATAGGGAAAATTACCAAAGTAGTCAAAGTTGACTAAAAAAATTTCAAAAATGGATATGGCATTTTAGCCTTCACCAAAGTAAACACCCCTCATTGCGTCCAATCAGAAGCCGCCACATCAGCTTCGTCGGCTATGATTTAGCTTACGCTTTTTGGTAAAAGAAACGCCGGCTAAGCCCGCAATTACTTTGGTAAACGCTAAATTACATGTCTATTTTTGAATTTTTTCGGTCTAACTTTGAATATTTTAGTAATTTTCCCCATGCTTTAACACCAACACTATCCCATTTTGTAACTTTTAATTTTAAGCATTTTATATCATTGACAAAAACAACCAATTACAACAAAAGTGGCAGGTAAATGGGCAACAAGCTGCGCCGTAAACACAGAGCTATGAGTTTAAACGGTCGAGAAATTACTATGCACATAGGACTAGGAAACTAAATGTATCAAAAGCAAAAGAAAAAAAGACAGGTGTTGATTCTTTTTGTACCGCATATTATTAATTAAAGTTAACTAAAGAAGTTCAAAACCCACATCAATTTTCATACAATATAACTATTAATTAGTAGGTTTGAATAATAAAAACAGACCGAGTTGTTTGTAGGAATTGCTGGTGTGTATATCCATCGGTTGAGAAGAAGCTGCAGCTAGAAGTAGCAGGCGGCGGTGGTTTCTTATTCCGGCGACGTATCTCCGGCGACTACAACCGTTGTAACGGTGGAAGTGTGCAGTTTCAGCCGCCATTTCTGGGTGAAATTAGAGGGTTTTGATTTTCGGATAATTGACCGTGATTTTTAATTTTATTTTCTGACAAATTGTGACATGCTTACTTTCAGGATTTTTTGTGCTCACGGATGTATTAGGTTTTTAACAATTAATTTTTTATTCTCTCGTTATTTTTGTTTCGAGATTAAACAAATTTTAACTTTAGATTTAATTTATTAAAAAAGTTTAGGTAAAATGTATTTTTATAGTTTATTGCTAACGGAGTTAACCATGTGTGCAGTATATCAGTTTACTAGTATTAATCCTTTGCGTTGTAGCGTTTGTTGTAAAACTGTGTCAAGTAGTACCAATGCTATACTACTGTCAGTGATCACCAACACCGGAAAAGCTCGTAAAAACAAAATAAATAAAAAAAGGAAAAAAAATTACGTCGCGCAAAAAGCAGACGTAAAATCTTTGAATCACGCATGCTCGTTGCAAAGAAATTTAAACTGAAACGTGAAACATAGAAAAAAATAACTAAGTCAATCCAGGACTTGCGCGTTGCGACGAACTTGTCAAACGGAGAAAAATAGATGTATTGCGACGGGCCAGTCAAAAAGGAAAAAATATACGAAAAAAATGTTGAACCCCACACACAAGTTGCGGTGCGTTAACTTACAAAATTTTGAACGAAACGAAAAACTTGGGAAAGCTGAAATATATGGTCGACCAAAATTGAAAATAAAAAGAGTTGTGGTTAAATTGTAAAAGATGAAAAGCTCTGAGTTAAAAGTAAATATACAAAGGGTCTAAATTGCAAAAGAAGAAAAGTTTTGGTTTAGAAATTAAAAAAGAAAAAAAAACTATACATGAGATGAGACATGGGGTATGGGGCTTGGGTTGGGGCGTGGGTTGGGGTAAAACGCTCAAGCCACCACCCCGGGTGGGCTTGGGTTGGGGCGTGGCCTTGGGGCTTGGGTTTCAAGCCGGGCGTGGGGCGGTCTGGCCAAGCTGACATGGCGGGCTCTCACTGGACAAACCAAACTAGCCGTTGGGCTAGCCGTTGGCCAACGGCTATCTTTAAAAAAACATATATATATTTTTTCACTATAAAACTTACATTTTTCTTCCATTTTTTACCACATTCAACCACATCTTCTATAATCATCTTCAATTCTCCTTCTACAAAACGAAAAAATGCATCCTCATAACCGTGCTTATGACCCGAGCAACCCGTTTGCATTCCAAGAAAATAATCCTAGCCCACCACCCAATCGTCCAATGCTTCGTCCATTTTTCATACACTCTTCTATGCTTGTTGAAGCGAATTATGCATCGTATATCGGGAATCGTGTGTTTACTAACTTCCCACACACCAACGATTCGATACTTACCCCGTTTACACAATCGCCCATCAACCTTTCACCAACCTCCATCGACCTTTCACAAAACGAAACCGTCCCCGAAACTCATCCACCCAACGATGGTCCTTCCGCATCAAAACCCATCAAAAAGAGAAGCCATAAGAAAAAACCGAGGCGGATCAGCCATAATAAAATTATTAAAAAAATTAAATTTGTTGTTTTAAAACAAACAGCCCAGCAGCCCAGTGGGTCAGCCCAGCGAAGCCCACCAAACCCACTCCCCAAACCCCCGCCCCACCATACCGTGTTGAATGTGGGTCGCCCCATGTCTGCCCCCAAAGCCACGTGTCAACTAATACCCCAACCCAAGCCCAACCCAAGCCCCACCATACCCCACGGTCTGAGGTACAACACCATAAATTACAAAAAGGTTAAAAAATTTATTTTTGTAAAACTTGAATAAACTATTATATATTATATATTAATAGAGTAAACTCTAGTTAATGGTTAAGAGTAGGGTTCGCACGGAAAGTGTGTTTTTCCTAGAAAGTATAGGAAGCAATCTGGTCCATCCGATTGGTGTGTTTAAGGGTTGAGATTAAATCAATGGCAATCTTGTAATATTTGAGTTTAATTAATTGATTGTTTTAAATGAGTAGGGGCAATTTTGTCAATGGCCGTGTTTTAAATCAATTAGATAACCGCCCAGTTCCTAAATTCAAACGATTTTCCCTCTCTCTCTCTCTCTCTCTCCAAACCCATCTTGGAAACCCCAATCCCTACCAAAAATAACTACAATCATGGAAGATGATAACTCTAGAAACGATGAAGAGCACCGGATCAAATTAAAACACTTCTCCATCTCCACCATCTCTGAGTTCATCATCACCATTCAAATATTGTTCTTATCATCTCCGTTTTCTTGACGATGTGTTTTAACAGCAAGCAAATTAATACAGCTGTGTTTTAGCAGCAAGCAGATTCATACAGTTGTGGTTTAGCATCCAGATTCATACAGATGTGTTTTAACAGCAAGCAGATTCATACAGTTGTGTTTTAACAGCAAGCAGATTCATACAGATGTGTTTTAACAGCAAGCAGATTCATACAGTTGTGTTTTAGCATTCATATTCATACAGATGTGTTTTAACAGCAAGCAGATTCATACAGTTGTGTTTTAGCATTCAGATTCATACAGATGTGTTGTAATAGCAAACAGGTTCATACAGTTGTATTTTAACAGCAAACGGATTCATACAGATGTGTTTTAACAGCAAGCAAATTCATACAGTTGTGTTTTAGCATTCAGATTCATACAGTTGTGTTTTAGCATCCAGATTCATACAGATGTGTTTTAACAGCAAGCAGATTCATACAGATGTGTTTTAACAGCAAGCAGATTCATACAGTTGTGTTTAGCATTCAGATTCATACAGTTGTGTTTTAACAGCAAGCGGATTCATGCACTTGTGTTTTAGCATTCAGATTCATACAGTTGTGTTTTAACAGCAATCAGATTCATACAGTTGTGTTTTAGCATTCAGATTCATACAGTTGTGTTTTAACAGCAATCAGATTCATACCCTATGTTTTACCATCTTTATATTGTGGGATCTATAAAAAATTGGCTTTAGCCCTGTAAACTGTTAAAACACAGCACCAAGAACATGCTGATAAATTCCAGTAATCTTCTGAACAATGGAATAGCGATGTAATGTGACATGGAATTTTAGTTAATGAACACATTGACTTCCAGATTTGAATTCGAAAATAATAAAAATTCCGAAAATCATGGAATTTTAGTTAATGAAGATACATTCCAAAAATAAAATTAAAATGTGAAATTACATGATAGCCCTTCTACTTAAAATCCCTCAATGACACATGTCCAATTCTTATTCCTTCCTAAACTTTCTAGGAAAAATAGACTTTCCACCCAACTCCTACTCTAATGGTTAAATACTTATTTATTATCTGCATAATTACGGTTTCAGTTTATTTTTTATTCTTTGATTAGTTTAATATTTGTGAATTAATTCTTTTCATATCAGTTTAAGAGATATTAATAAGAGTAAACTTCCGTTTTGCTCCCTGTGGTTTGGTTACTTTAACGGTTTTGCCCCAAACCTTTAAAAATAGCCAGTTTACTCCCTGATCTATGAAGCCTTTCTCCATTTCACTCCCCGCCTCTAACTCTGTCTAAAATGTATGTTAAAGATAAGGGTATTATAGTAACTTAATAAATAATGATTTAATTATATATAAGTAATTTGTTAATATAAAATATCAAATATACCTTTATCTCTGCTGTAACAACAATCACAATCACCATCCACCCTTACCAAATTACCAATTACCAATCTCTTGCTCTCTCTAATATGCATACATATATTAGTACAGTTGCCAACAATCACCATCCCTAATTTTCTCCATCTTCTAATCGGACACAACCACCATCCTGCCGCCGCCACCTGCCATCATCACCAGTCCACCACCATCCTCCATCACTGAACTTCCCAACCCATCTCTCCTCCATCAACGATTTAAACCTGCAATTTAATTACTAATCACGATGTCACTACCTCTCAGTTGATTTAAGGAGCCTCTACTCCCCACCCATCTTCCCTATAATCTAGACCCCTCTATGTTCAAATCCGTTGACCCAAATCAAACCCTAAAAATCTCAAATCTTCAAACAAACAAACAATTTCACATCGATTTTGATTCAGAGCTTCAAGATCTGTTTGATTACACCCTCAGATCTCACCCTGTTCCAAAAAGGTAAGATTTTTATTATTCTTTTAAAGATTTTTAATCACCTATGTTCTTGATCTTCAAGATTTGTTCAATATGATGATAAAGATCGAATCTTTTTGTGTTTTCCTTTGTGGGTTTTGTTAAAGATTGATTTTTTTTTTGTGGGTTTGTTCTGAAAAGTGAGTCTGTTCATATCAGAGAAATATGGAATGATAATCTTGAAGAAGAGTTTGCTTTGATTCGAGAAATTGTTGATGATTACCCTTATATTGCAATGGATACTAGAGTTTTCTGGTGTTGTTCTTCGTCCATTGGCACAGTTTAAGAATATTAATGATTATAATTATGTGACTTTGAAGGATAATGTTGATATGTTGAAATCGATTCAACTGGGTCTTACTTTTTCTGATGAAGATGGGAATTTACCCACTTATGGGGCTGATAAGCCTTGCATTTGGCAGTTTAATTTTCGCAGGTTTAATGTCAATGAAGATATCTTTGCAAATGATTCGATCGAGATGTTAAGGCAGCGTGGGATTGATTTCAAGAATAATAGTGTGATTGGTATATATAGAGAGAAGATAGGTGGTTGTTCTGATTTCAAGGTGGTGGTTGATGGTGGTGGGCGGTCGCCGACGGTGTTGATGATGGTGGCTGGGTAGGGTTGAGACTTGAGAGAGAAGAGAGTGCAGAGAGGGTAGAAGAGAATGAAGAGATGATGGGTTTGTTATATTTTATTATTATATATAATATAATCTTTTATTTGTAGTTTACTAAAATACCCTTAGTTTTATATTTGAAGTTACCAAAATACCCTTTCAGTTAACAAATAATTTGGATGGAGTTAGAGGCGGGGAGTGAAATGGAGAAAGGCTTCATAGATCAGGGAGTAAACTGGCCATTTTTAAAGGTTTGGGGCAAAACCGTTAAAGTGACCAAACCACAGGGAGCAAAACGGAAGTTTACTCTATTAATAATTTATTAGATATTAGATTTAGATATTAATAATATTATTAAAATATTGAGGGAGAAAATGTAATATGGCATTAACTAAAGTTATTATTAATCTTAGATAAAGACAAGTGATATCTATATATTAGTTATTAATATTAAAAAATAGGGGAGCGCTAAAATGAAAACCACCTCCAGTTGTAAGAACCGCGAGAACCAGTTCCTAACCACTAGATCAACAAGATGAATTGATAAGATTAAAAGTAACTAAAATTAATATTAAATACATTTTTTCTTATTATGTTTTTAATATTTTAATACAAAAGGGTAGTTTAGTAAAATTATTTTTTTTGCCCTTTTGTCTTTATTATTTTTTATTACTTTTTTGTTTTATTATATTATTTTTTATTTTTTAAAAAGAATTTTTTTATTGAAAGCATTTTTAAATTCAATATTTTTTAACAAGACAATTTTTTTTGCGCGCCGGTTTTTGCACGCCGTTTTTACGCCCGGCTTTTTCGCGCATCGTTTTTAACGGGACGTTTTTGCACGCCGTCTTTTACGCTCGGCTTTTTCAAGCGTCGTTTTTTTAACGCGCCTTTTTTACGTCCCGTTTTAACGCGACGTTTTTTACGTCTCGTTTTTTTTCGCGGCGTTTTTATGCGCCGCATTCACGCCCCTTGTTTAGACGCCGTTTTATCACACGGTTTTTTATGTTTTACATAAAACTTTTTACGTTTTATGATTTACGTAAAACTTTTTACGTTTTACTTTAAAATTTTTACGTTTTACGTTAAACTTTTTATGTTAAACTTTTTACGTTTTACGTTAAACTTTTTACGTTTTACGTTTTACGTTTTACTTTAAAATTTTTACGTTTTACGTTAAACTTTTTACGTTTTACGGTTTACGTAAAAAGTTTTACGTTTTACGTTTAACTTTTTACGTTTTACGTTAAACTTTTACGTTTACGTTAAACTTTTTACGTTTACGTTAAACTTTTTAAACTTTTTATGTTTTACGTTAAACATTTTTCATTTTACGTAAAACTTTTTACGTTTTACGATTTTCGTTTTACGTTAACCTATTTACGTTTTACGTTTTTACGTTTTACGTTAAAAAGTTTACGTTTTACGTTAAAAAGTTTACGGTGTGGCTCAGATTTTCCGTAAATCAAAAGGCTGCAAAGTGGGGTTGCAGGTTCAAGAACCTACCCTCCACCATCGTTGCTGCGCCATCGTCATCAAAATCTAGGGTTTTTTTCATCATCACCACCCAAATCCAACCGATCAAAACCCACATAGTTCACTTATCAAAAAATCACCAGAACATCAAAAAATCAGCCGTAAACATCAATATAACCAGCATCATCAAAAAATCAGCCATAAACATCAAAATATCCAGCATCATCAAAAAATCACCAGAACATCAAAAAATCAGCCGTAAACATCAAAAAATCACCATAACATCAAAAAATCAGCCGTAAACATCAAAAAATCAGCCGTAAACAGGGACACAAGATCAGAACCAAAAACATCAAAATCACCAGATCAAACCCCCACCATCAGATAAAACCCCCAAAACATACCGGAGGTCTGCCGGAGCTGAATCGTTCACCCACACCCACACAATCAGAATCAAAGAAACACAAATCATAATTTGTTTTCAAAAGAGCTTACACAATCAGAATCAAGGAACACCATCATCACCGTAAAAAAAAAACCACCACCGTCGCCATTAATCCTCACCGGCAAACCTTCACCACCGTCGCCGGAGAAAGGTGGGGGCCGCCGTCACAGGTGTGGGTGACCCACCACCACCGCCTTCATCCACCGTCACCGACACACAGCCACTAAAAAACAACCACCGAAAGATGAAGATGGATCTGAGATATTTGAGGGTGGTTGTGGGTGGCGGAGAACGGTGGGCATGAAGGGACGTTTGGCATCACCGTCGCCGGAGAAACGAGGGGGCGCCGCCGTCACAAGTGATAGGGGTGTGGGTAACCGGCCGGAGGTCCGCCGTCACCGGTGATCAGGAACCCAAGGGTTTTCGTAACCTCTTTCTCGATCTTTGTAACCACACTGGTGAAGGGATTTTAAGAGAGAATATCTTGGTTTCAATTCTTGATTTTAAGAGTGAGGTGAGAGCTTTTCTTTATTGCTGGTAAAAAAAAAGAGAGAGGTGAGAGATGATGGTGGTTATGATTTGATATTAGGAGAGAGGTGAGAGATGATGGTATAAAAGAAAGACAGAGAAAATAAATGGATTTAACATTTGGGGTAAAAGACCAAAATACCCTTTTAATTGGCAAAGTTTGATTGGTGGAGAGTGGTTCTCACGGTTCTTACAACTGGGGGTGGTTTTTATTTTAGCGGCTCCCTTAAAAAATATATAAATAAATATACATAATATTTATGAGGTTAAAGGAGAAAATGACATGTGACATTATTTGAAGTAATTTCATTATAAGTTAAATTAGATATAAATATATTTATTTTTATAGTTTTATGTGATAAATTGTCTAATAACTTATTATGTAAAACACATATACACATTTATAGTTATAAAAGTTTTATGATTGACCCTTCTTTAGATTAGGGGTGTACACGATTCGGTTTGGTTCAGTTTTTAGGTAAACCCAAAATCGTAAGCGAAAGTTTGGTTTTCAGTTTTTTAAAACCATTCGGTTTCGATTATTTCGGTTTTAGCAACGGTTCGTTTCGGTTTTTGAAACAAATTACATAAGATTCAAAAATAAAAAAGTATGATTTAAAGTTTAAGAATCTTTTTTAATGTTTACATTTAAGTAAATATATTTAGTCTTTTTAATTAATATTGTTCACATAAACCTAACCTTCTAATCTTTTTTAATGTTTATCAAAAGTCTTTTTATGACGTTTTCTTTTATAATATTTTGAAAATCATTTAATTCTTATGTTAAATTTTGTTATTTTTTGTAAACAATGGGATAAATCATTTTAATGATAAATAAACATGTTAATGTTCTTATTATAAATATTTAACAATGTAGAATAAAATTAATAATTCTTAGTAGCATGGGTTAAACACTTAAATATAAAAATATTTGGATTTGACCTACTATTATAACTTATCGGTTAGGTTCGGTTATTGAAAATGGTTATCCGAAAACAAAACCAAATTTTTCGGTTATTAAAATCCGAAAACCGAACCGTCAGTTTTTGTTTTGGATCAGTTTTTCCGGTTTGGATTTTTCAATTAAGGTTCAATTATTTCGGTTTTCTGCTCTATGTAATGTGTGGTGCTCATGGCAACTCACTCATATGGGGCACTAAACAACGGGCCACAACCACTGAAATCACCTATACCTATCTATAGCTAAGTGTGGTTTCACTCTTAGACCATGCGTAGTGGGCAATATTCACCTTTGTGCGTTTTGCGCCATGTGGCAACCTAGTCAGCAATGAGGCATTATGGGGCGTTTTCTAAATGGTTGTAGTGGGGATGTGGGGATTGTGGGGCATTATGTTTGTAATAAAATAAAATAAAAAAAAACATTTAAAAATCTCATTGGCCAAATAATGGAAGCTCAAATGTGATTGGACAAGATTTCCCCCACCCTGCGTGATTTATAAAACGCCCAAACCAAAAAAAAAAAGCCAATCACGCCCATACATAGTGGCAAAGGGGCTATATTGGGCGTGATCTTGGACAAAAAATGCCCCTTTGAGCAACCACTACGGGTGGTCTTAGATTTATCACAATTATACAATACCTAATATATTATTTCTTCAGCTTACTAGAAAATATAAATTTGTCAAGCTTTTGTATTTTAAAAAAGTGAATTCTTACAATTGTTAAACATTTTTATGGCTGTAAATGTATATTTATATTTCTAGACGGAAAAACAGAAGATACATAAAAAATGAAAGAAAGTTATCCGAGTAAACTGCCATTTTGGTCCATGTGGTTTGGTCACTTTTGCCACTTTAATCCAAAACTCAAACTTTTTGCATCTGGGTCCCTGTGGTTTCAGTTTTATTGCCATTTTGGTCCAAAAATGAAATCAGGTCATATTTGTCTTATAAAATCCTGCTATTTTGTCATTTTCTGCAGGGGCAAAATGATCATTTCTCTTTTATAAATAAATACCATATTTTATAAGACAAATATGACCTGATTTGCCCCTGAGGAAAATGACAAAATTGCAGAATTTTATAAGACAAATATGATCTGATTTCATTTTTGGACCAAAACGACAATAAAACTGAAACCACAGGGACCCAGATGCAAAAAAGTTTGAGTTTTAGACTTAAGTGACAAAAGTGACCAAACCATAGGGACCAAAATGGCAGTTTACTCAAGTTATCCAATGCTAAGATTTTTAGAGAATCTATGGCTCTTATATTCTATTTATTTAATAAAAAATAACAAATTTTATTCTAAACTTTATAACTCCAATTTTTGTAAAGAACTAATCTCATTCACAAACCAAATGTCATATATAATTGATTTTAAAAAATTCGAAGTTTTCAACCCCATTTGCTAATTACTACAGGTGAAGATTGTTTAAACATATGGTACGTAAATTGGTTTTTCTCTGTTTTTTTTTAAAGTTGTTAGTTAACATAAATGTAATTGTTAGGCACACAATTAGGGTGCAAAATCCATGCTACGTAATAAAAATTACTTACTTTACAGATTTCTATGTTTTTAATTAATTTTTTGCATTTGAATAACAACCAAACAAACACAAAAATAACTAATATCTTTTATCCTTCAAAATATAAAGTAAGAACCAAGTCAAGAACATAGAAATTCAGTGACACTGAATCTTGACTCCAATATGCACAATAGTAAGAAGGTAAGCTGCTTTTTACATAGTACCGTTGGTTAGCAAGTTATTTGTAGGGCCTGTGAGTTTTTCGGTGACAACTTCTCACCAGTCATAAAAAAGGCTAGAGGGATTCAGCAAATTGAGGAGCATCCAAGTCTAGATGCTGTTTCATGACACAGTTCATGAACCATTCATTACTGAATGTTGCTATCCCTTTCTTTATTGCTAGCAATGCTTCTTCCATGTTGTCCTCACTTGCCACATATATGCTTCTTGTTGGATCCTTCACTTTCTCTATTTTCCGAATCACCTGAAATTATACGAAAATTAAACCATTTAAGATATCTCATATTAACAAGATCATAAATCTACCGGGTTGACCTAAATAAATTATTAATCAGAAGAGAACTTACGTTGCCACCCGCAGACTTCACAATGGCTGAAAGAGTATTGACGGGAGGCTGCACATGAGCCGCAAGGCATACTTGAAAACCTTTAAGAAAACCTCCAGTGTTGCCTCTTGCTCTAAGTACGGTACCTTTTAAGTCAGTCCTGTACTTTGACTCATACTCGTCGTCTTTTAAAATGTAAGGCATTTCATCTGTATATTAATAGGCCATAAGATGCTGTAAACTATTTATATAAAAACGCCAAAAATGCCACATGAGTACATGACTCACCCACAAATCGACCTTCTCTGAAGCTTTCTTTTAGCCACGCAGATGATATAACCCAAGCTCTACAGTTAACCGCGTTATCCATGTAAGTGTTTCTTGATAATTTAGGATCGTAAATATATGTTTAAAATTTTAGTTACTTATAACTCACCCTGAACAGAGCGCTGTACAAAAGTTTAACGTCTTTCTGACTTTTCCCGTTATTACATGTGTGCTAACTCTTCCATCAGACGTAACAGAGCCACCAAGATCCTCGATTATCTGTCATCAACATTAACATTGAGTCATTAACCTTAAAGAAATCAATTAAGGGAGAATAAAATTATTATTAAACCATATTACCTTTGTCAGATTTGATATTTTAGCATCATCCACAATGTTCATCAACATGATATTATAGCAACTTGTTTTTTGAGTATTGTCGTTGCTCAAAGGACCTCCAAGTGTAGGTGTAATATCTGCCAAACCTTTGTTCATCGAAATGGTTATGGGGCTTACATCCATACAACGTTCATTACTTTTTGAAACACAACCACTGTCTGATTGACAAACGATCAGATGACCGCCTTTGACTTTCTTTGACTTCAGTGAAGTATGAGAGGCTTCCCATGTCCGCTTTTTCGCACCCGATGAAGAACACGAACAACGTTTTTCACCTTCTTGACTGTACAAACAAACTAGATCCTCGGAACCTATTTACAAGAATAAAACCGTGTAAATTCAAGTGCGTACACAAAAATCAGTTTATTCCATATATAAAATTACGCACTTTCTATTAATGAGTTATTTTTCAACGTCTTTTCATCTCCGGGCTTTAAGAGAGAAGACGGCTGTAAAGTGTTTGTGGAGTTATCTGAATTTTCATTCGTTAAATGAGCAATCATGAGGGTTGAACCACCGGGAAAGCATAAAGATTTCCTTATATCTGCTTTAATCGGTAACTTTCTAGCTCTACCCTTATCGTCTACTTTCCCAACGGATACAAACCCCTGTCATTTTCGAGAAAGTATTAGAACCACCTTAAAATAACAAAAGCAAGCTACACATATAGGATATGTTTGGCATGGAGCTTTTAGGAGCTTCAAGCTTTAAGCTTTTAAGAAAAAAGCTCCTACTCAATAAAAAGCTTTGTTTGGTTGAAGAAGCTTGAAGCTTTTAGGTTAGGAGCTTGAAGCTTTTGGTTGAACGCTCCTACTAGTAGCGTTTAGAAGGAGCTACAAGCTTTTAGGAAAAAAATGACTATTTTAACCTCTAAATATAATGAACTTTTTAATGCACAAACTTGTAAATTTTTTAGTTATGTCCATTTTAGTCATTTTATACATTTTATTAAAAGCTCTAGCTACTCTGCCTAGGGATGGCAATCAAACCCGAACCCGATGGGTAAACCCGAAACCCGACATATGTGGGACGGGTTTGGGGTCGGTTAATCGGGTTTGGGACGGGTTTGGGAATAGTTTTTATTTTTTTCGCGGGTTTGGGAATAGTTTTTATTTTTTTCGCGGGTTTGGGACGGGTTTGGGATTTAGTGATATACCCGTTTACCCGACCCAATTACCCGATAAAGTGCACCCGTTTACCCGATTGTATACCCGATATAATTTCTTTTATATTATTAATATGTATATATATGATATATCCATTTTTTACACATATAGGTTTTCTATTCCGTATACATTGTAGTTATTTGATATATATTTTATAAAAACAATACAAAATGTAACCGGTTAGTAGTTATCCGATAGATACCCAATGGGTTTTGAGATGAGTATACCCAACGAGTAATCTTTTTAAATTAACGGGTTTACCCGAAACCCGTGGGTATACGCGATACCCGATGGGTATTTACCCGCTAGAAACCCGACGGGTTTTGGGACGGATTTGGGACAAGCTTATCTAATCGGGTTTTGGTTTGGGATTACCTAAACCCGTCCCAAACCCGACCCATTGCCATCCCTAACTCTGCCAAACATCAAATATATCTAAAAAGCTACAACTACTAGCTACCAGATACAGCTAACAGCTACCAGCTTCCAGCCACCAGCCACCAGCTACTTTTGCCAAACATACCCATAGTCATATAGAGGCATGATTTATTAACAGAGATGTTAAATCATCTAAGGATATAGACGCTTTGTTAATCAACTAAAGATAACTGTTTATTTGAAAAGAAACCAGGTACAACAGTAGTTGTGTGTTACCTGTCTGACCCAAAATGCTTCGGATTCCACATCAGCCCAGCAAAATATAGAGTGTACACCGACACTCTCCAGTCTTTTCCGCATTTCCGAATATGTTAGTTGGCCAATTCCCTGTTATCTCTAAACATGTTAGTCCGATAGAATGATTATTACAGTCAAGATACTAAAATGACAATTAGCATACTGCAAAATGCATCTAATTTGACCTGGTATCGTATGTATATACAAAAGTAAGTTTATATGATGCAATAAAACGAAGACCTTTTGTTGGTGTACAGAACTGACAGCAGCAAGTGGAACCTCAGCAAACCGAGTATCAGTCGGGATTATCTGGAAACTAATTGCAGCAACAACCTGCCAAGTGCCAAAGGGAGTAAAAGAAAAGCAAAAAAAATATATATAAATTACACCGAGCAAGCAGAAACATTGTATCAGTTCATTCAGTCTGACCATTATATCAAAATCAGTTGATTTCAAGATCTGACATCAGACATTTATGGTGGTATTTTTTTAGAGTAAACTGCCATTTTGGTCCCTGAGGTTTGGTTACTTTTGCCACTTTAGTCCAAACCTCAAACCTTTTGCATCTGGGTCCCTGTGGTTTCAGTTTTATTGCCATTTTAGTCCAAAAATGAAATCAGGTCATACTTGTCTTATAAAATCCTGCAATTTTGTCATTTTCCTCAGGGGCAAATCAGGTCATATTTGTCTTATAAAATATGGTATTTATTTATAAAAAAGAAATGATCATTTTGCCCCTGCGGAAAATGACAAATAACAAGATTTTATAAGACAAATATGACCTGATTTCATTTTTGGACCAAAATGGCAATAAAACTGAAATCACAGGGACCCAGATGCAAAAAGTTTGAGTTTTGGACTAAAGTGGCAAAATTGACCAAACCACAGGGACCAAAATGGCAGTTTACTCTATTTTTTATTATCTAGACTCATTTCCACTATCTTTTTTGAATAAATTCTCTCTTTCAGATTGTCCATCTTGTAAAACATTTTTATACCATCAAGACAGATAAGAAACACAGAAGAAGCAGGCAGACATTAGAAAAGCATATTCACCTCTCCAGAACCTTCCTCGGACTTAGATTTTAAAACTAGCGTGCAATATTTCCTGCGCAAATAAAACAATTTAATAATAGAAAAAAAATACTTGGTATCATGCAAGCAAATAACTTTACCCATTGGATACACATCTTTCAAGGAACATCGACTTCTTTCCAGTATTTGCAGCATAGTTCATTGAAGGTAGTTCTTTCACATATAAGGTTACTACTTCCTGCAAACCATGAGTGATGATACATGAGCACCTAAAGAAGATAACAAAAGTGCAGATGCTAAACACATCAGTCACACGCCTCTAGACCTTGTATTTGCTATCTAAATCCGTTTTCTGAGTGTTGGTTTGACAAAGTTTAAGAAGGTGTCGCTCTCTGATCTTTGTGTTAGGACTTTTTTATGTGTTTTACCTTGACAATGGTGTTCTTTTTTTTTTTTTTTGCTTGAGGCCTGCTGATTAACTAGTTTTGTTAAGATGGATTGTAAAGAAGAAAAGTGAGCTGGTATCGTTACTAATTTCCATAAGAGGGGCTACGAGGGTAAAGTGATGACTTTCACACCAGTTATAGATAAAGTGAGCACAATCAGCATGCCTTCAACAAGAATTGACATCATGTAGGGGCCATTTCATTAGTATCTACTATTTTTTCTATCATCAAAATTAATTTGTCGAATTGTCGTCTTCCAATATTTTACATTATTTTATGAACTACACGTTACAAAGGATACACAGGAGAGACTATTATACATGTATGTGAATGTGTGTGATAGAGAGAAATGAGTTACTTGAAGTAGAGACTTTGATTGAGCATCAGAATCCTTAGGGTTAACAAGTACGAAGTAATAACCTGCAGAAGTAGAACAGTTTGAAATGAGTAATACAACCGACATAGTTGTCAATAGTGGCTATAGCGCGCTATGTAGCAAAGCGACCAAGTGTCGCTATTGGAGTCATAGCGAACAATAGCGTGAATAGCGACAGTTAGTTTTTTTTTTTATGTAAATAGCAATTAGATATAGCTATAAAATAGCTGATTTATAGGTTTTTGTTAAATATACATGTAAAATAGCATATATACCAAGGTATTTTGATGTAATATACATATAAAAATTTTCAAAATTCTTTTTCTAGTGTATCGCTATTTATAAAATAGCGGTCGCTATTTGTCGCTATTCGCTACATAGCATATAGGTCCCTTGTCGCTATTAACAACTAAAGCCGAAAATCAATATGCATATGTGCAATATTTTCCTCACTTCCCTGAAAGTGGCAACATTTCCATTTGGGATGTCTTCTCTATTAACCACAACAATTCCCTTCTTTTGAAAAAAAATTCGGTTACTTTTCATCAATTATTGTGATTACAAATTATTGATATTGGTCATTTGGTCCACATAATGCCTACTACTTTTCGTTGGGGATAACGGCACGTAAGCATAAAATAATTTCACAAGTGTACTGATAAATGCCAACAGTTAGACTTGAGTTTTCACAAGTGTTTCATTTTATACTACATATTTGTAAAAGTGTTTCCACCCTGGTAATCCTCAAGTCACGATTTTCAAAGGTGAAGAACGTTTAACAGTTACATTTACTTAAGCTCTACAAAAAAGTATGTTGCGTGGATCGGTACACTTGTGAAATGTACTTCAGTAAACTATATTTCTAGCCAATTACAGCAACTTCGACTTAAGGACTAAGTTATTATTAACCCAGTTAATAATGAAATATTACCATTTTCCCCCAGACTCGAATGTTGGAGACCGTTACGTTCTTTACCAAGTGCATCCTCCACAACTGCCACAAACAATAAATATGAATAAAAAAATATAGAGAAAATAAGCCATAGCTGACTTGGAACCTATGTTCTATATAACTCTGTTACTTGTGTAACAAGTCTACTACTATGACTCAAACTAGGAATCCTAACTGACTTGGAATTCAAAACAATTAAAAGTAGTTACGGGATAAACTAAAATAAAACAACATAATCTATTTACTACCTGACCCGCAAGTCATGCAAACTGCATGATCTATCCAGCGACGCAATCGGGATTATTCGGCATTCGCATCACAAACAACCCAAAAAGGTAGTGTATGATAACAAAGAGAAACACTAAATTTATCCAGAAAATAGCCGACACGAGTGAAAATTATTCACCATTTCAGTCAACTAAAATGTTCCCCCTTTTTAGTGTATATGGAGCTAATTATTAAACCTGGATGTTTAGACTAGATGTTGTGGTTTAACCTGGAAGGGGGCGTTAAAGCGTTGTGTCACGTCACTGCCACGTAGACAACGTGACTTTAACTATAACTATGAGGAGGTTGTGGTTTAACTAAAAATTAAAAACAAAAGAAGGTGATTGGTTGCTTTTAGGTGGCCCCACACAAAACAAGCCTTAACGCCCGTGTCTTGTGATATATGGTCTAACCGTCTAAGACTACACCCTCTTGTGATATAAGACTGCGGGGAGTGGTGGCGTTGGTTGGGCAGGGGAAGCCAGGCAGCGCTGGCTAACCCACTCCGTGCCAGCGTTGCTTTTGGTGCTGCCCAGCCAGCGTCACTATGAAGCCTGACGTGGGGCAGGGGCGGGGTGAGCTGGCCAGGATTGGACCTTCATTTTTGACCGTTAGCCATAAAGACAGCCAACATGGCAGCCCAACGCCGCTAACCCATGTTGCTTCCACACCCCACTTTTTTGGGTGGTCCGGTGGAGCCCACAATCGGCACGTGTCGAGCAAAGCCCCAACCCAAGCCCCCGCCACTTGTCGCATAACGCCCCACAAAGGCTTTATGACTACACATGGTCTAAGACAGCAAAAGTAAGTATTCTGGTGAAGTGATATGTATTAAAAATGGAAAGACGAAAAGGATAGCGACCGGAGATTATAATGTTGGAGTTTGTGGAGAGAGATATTTGAAGGCTGTTGTGATCGGAATGAGTGTTGAAGTTGTTTGCTTGGACAACTACCTCACAGTTTCCTGACAACAAGAAATAGATTTACATACAAGCTGATTTAGGGTTTTTTTAATCAAGGAAATGAGATGTTTACCTATTGAGATTGGGGAAGCAGATGATGATGATGAGGGCTTCTTTCCACCCATTGCTTGAAAATTCAAAATGAAACTGGTTTGGGGGGCGCTAAAATCATTTATATAGGCGGCAAAATTACCGAATTTTAAGGGATTATAATTTTTATTCTCTTGCTATTTTGAGTGAAACTAAAAGAGGCGATAACTTTGGGCTTCAATGTTCATTTTCGATAACTTTGGGGGTGTTTGGCCTAGTTTTTATTTTTTGGCTTATGCTTATATTTTAAACTAGCTTATAGCTTATTTTCTATCATTTGATAAGCTCTTTTTAATATGTTTGGATTAACTTATAGCTTATTTATATCATTTGCCCTTACACAAAGAAGATTTCTTCAAATAAGCTAAAAAACCATCATCAAATAAGCTTATTCAAATTAGCTTATATAAGCTAATAAGCATAAGCTTAAAAAGCTAAACCAAACATCAAATTAAACTTATTTTGTAAAAAAAGCTAAAAAAAAGCTATAAGCTTTGTTAAAAAAGCTAGGCCAAACACCCCCTTTAACCTTTTTTTTTTGTTTGAGTAAAATCACAAAATAGAGTTTTTAGGTTACTTTACGTTAGTTCGAAAATAGATTTTTTTATTTGTGTCTCTGAGATTTTATTTTTGTTGTTATTCTAAATCTATATTTACCTGTTAAAATTTATAATGATCTGAAATACAAACACAATCAGCAAAATCTCATTTATTTTGAAAATTGAGATGACTTTTGTACAATGCTTTAAATTTCATACCGGCGAAGGGGAGGAGGTGGTGATGGGGTGGTCGGCAGGTGGTGGTGGTGGTTGGTGAGGTGGTGGTGGTGACTGGTTGTAGAGAAAGTATAGAGAGAGGGGGGAGGGGTGAACGAGGGAGAGATGAGTTTTTTTATTTTATATATATAAATAAATATATCTTTATTTTAATACCCTTAGTTTTATACTTAAAGTTACCAAAATACCCTTTCAGTGAACAATCAATTTGAATAGAGTTAGAGACGAGGAGCAAATGAGAAAAACATAGTAAACTATTTGAGTAAAATGACTATTTTTAAAGAATTAGGGCAAAACCGTTAAAACGATCAAAGGGAGCAAAACGAAAGTTTCCTCTATTTTTTATTTATAGCTTGTGCTAGACTTTTGATGATTTATTCAGTACTTTGTTGCCATATAATTATTACTTTGTCCATTGATACATAACAGACCAAACCATTTTTGGCCCAACAAAATTTATAAAAAAAGACTGTTTCGCTTGGTTTTTTTTCTTGTTTGGATGGAGGCATGAGAGTTTCTCTTACTCAGTTCACTCAATAGCAACAGACTTGCAGGTAAAGTTTATCTGCGACCCGGTAAAAGTATCGTAAAAATATCCAACGTATTAGTCTCCAATTTTTCGGACTAGTAGAATTTTCGAGGACAAATCCTCGTCTACTGGTAGATGTCAGTTTTCTAGATACGTTTTTAACATCGAATGATAGGTTTTGTATGTACAGTATCAGGCGATCAGCTAACAATGCAAGATCTCGAAAACCTGAATAACATAAGCGCGACCAAATTACAACAGTTAGTGATCACTGTCACCTCGGGGACTAACATCACCATCATCATCATCATCATGGATTGTATGATCCTTCATGTCGCTAGTGGATTCGCGTCTGCTGACATGGTTATCATTGCGGATATCAGCATCACCATATTCAGAACCCGAGCTAGCATCTGTCTCCTTCTCGGGACACTCAAGTTGCACACACTCAGCAACCGCAGAAGGCGAGTTGATATTGTCCGAATCAAGGCTCCTGTTCGATGGCGTCAAGTCTCCCCTCTTCACAACATTAAACACAATACCATTATGAATCATCTCAGGCTGCAGAAGATCACCTTCAGTAACCGTAATGCTCGTATGAACTCTATTGTTTGTATCCCTTTGATCGGGTTCTATATCAAAGCTTGAGTTCTGATGATGTGGCATTGCCTTGTTTGTCGTTTTGGGATCGAAATCCAAGTTTTGAACAAAATCGACAAATTGATCAGCTGAAGCGGTTCTCATCAAAGGTCCACCGGATCTCGTCCACGAATTTAACTCTGCAGTTTCAGATTCACTATCACTTCCGTCATGCGCGTTGTGGTTGAACCTCCAGTTCCGCTGGTGGAGAGAGGATGACACGTCAGCAAGGTCTTCTAACGACCCGGTTGAGTTCTCTCGAGCCATGCAGTTCCAAGAAGGGATTCGTTTGGATGCGTTAAACCGGGTCGTGTTGGCTAACCCATGAGTAGCGGAAGTCGCGCGTTCTGCACTCCTTTTTAGCCTACGCATGTGGTTGAGAATTGCGACACACTCATCGAGAACAAGCTCGATCCCGCAATTGGCTTTTATGGCTGAAAGCTTTTCCCATGTACGTTTCCTTCCTTGGTTTGCGGCTTTTTGAATCTCTAAATGTGACGGGTTCCGTATGATTTTTGAGTACTGGATCACATAAGTAAAATGAATTTAGCAAATCAAAGATAGCAATGTTTTGTTGGCTACTATTTTATGGACACATGAGATAAGTGTAAAAATAACCTTTAATGTCCGCATAATATTAGAAGTCAAACCAAATGCAACTTTCTTGAGATGATTTACGGCTGTAACCGAGCCAGGTTGAGCTCGAATTCAAACTTGAACAATTGAACGAGCCATCTCGGCTCGGCTTGTTTATTTTATCGAGCTGAAAAATCGAGCTCGAACTCGGCTCGTAAAATGTTCGAGGCGGCTTGTTAATATTTTTTCATTTTTTTTATTTTTCAAGTCCTTTTTTACAAATACGATGACTTCAAAAAAACTTATGCATATATTTATTATTTATATTTTTCTAATATTTTAAAGACTGAAAGTCATATTAAAAGAATTACAAATATAATTTTTGTTTATTTTCCCATATATTTATATTAGTGATTAATTAAACTTAAAATGTTAACACTTTAACCCCCTCCCACATATTTTTTATTTTAGTACATTTAAAATTACCATTAATCTATATAAAATAAAATAATCCGAGCTGGCTCGCGAGCTCAAGAGCCGAGCCAGGCCTAGCTCGGGCTCAGGCTCAGGCTCGTTTACAAATCGAGCCAAACCGAGCCAGCTCATTTACAACCAAGCTTTTGTCAAGCCGAAATTTTATCAAGCTTTTCCCGAGCGAGCCACGAGCTGCAAGCTTTATAAACACCCCTAAGACGATAACTTCTTAAAATGAAAAATTTTCATTTAAAAAATATAAAGACACACCTGAGCTAAGGTAGCAGGCATCACAATGGTGACATCACCCTCCCAATCTTGAGCAAATAGCTTTGCAAGTCCACCTAACGGGAAACCAAGTTCCAAGACCTGGTTGCATCGGTATTTCACCTCCATCTCAACTAGATGCGCAAGCTGAGAAGGAACAACGTTAAATCGCACAAAATACAGAAATCTATTTAAAATGAATTGAATCATATGCTCATAGCTGTCAATAGCGAACAACGGACAATAGCGACAAGCCACCTATATACTACGTAGCGATAAAGAATTCATGTTTAGAGATACACTAGAAGAAAAATTACGAAAATATTTATGTGTATATTTTATCAAAAATATAAATTAAATTAAAAAAATCATGAAATTTCGCTATTTGTTGCTAAATCCTATACAGCGCCATCAATCCGCTTCGCTACGTAGCGGCGCACGCTATAGCGCTCGCTACGACCGCTATTGACATCTATGCATATGCTGGTTTCCTATGTCACTAGACTAATGATTAATTTTCATTATTTCATATGATAACCAAAATGACTCGAATTAAAAGAAAATAAAAGCACGCACCTTTGCCGCAAACCTTCCGCCATAAGCTCTCACAACTTCTTTGATCCTGAGTAGGGGGGAAATATGAGGATTTGCTTGACTTACGATAAAATGATTAACATTAAAGAGCTCTTTCAGTTGCATCATCGGTAGATCTATCTCCAAGCTACCGTCCCTCCAACGACGTGTAGAACTCCCATTGGCTTCTTCCGGGCCCCAGTGGAACGGTGGGTGATATGGAACAAGTTCTCCACTTCTATCCTTTGCCATAAGCTCCTGAGCTTCAAAAAGGCCTGGGAAAGCACAAGAAGCGGTAACCGCACTCCATATAACAACATGCGGTGACGTTAAGTAGTTAAGACATCTTGGAGGTTCGTGTTTTCTTGGTGAGCATACGGTTATGCCAAGAACACGACCCGTCATGTCGTAAGCTTCTTGAAATGTAAGATTATTTGTCAGGTTTCTTAATAGCACCTGCAAACATCTAATGTCGTGTAGCGCTCCGAGAGTCGTAACCCTCTTGAAAATACTGAAAATTCCACCCAATTGACCGAAAAACTGAAAAGAATCAAACGATTCCTCAAAAAAACTTTGAACCTCAGGCCATGACTTGGTGGCGATAACAGCACAGATAATGGATCCAACGCTAGACCCCGCGATTATTCGGGGCAAAAGCTTATGTTCTACTAATGTTTTCACTACACCTACGTGAAAAGCCCCGAGAGAAGCACCACCGCTTAGAAGCAAAGCTGTTCTTCCAAAAGCATGTCTTGTCTCGTGCATAAACGCAAGCCGTTCTTCCAAAAGAAGTTCTTCACAGTCGGAATCACAAACCATCCTTAACTGCGTTGAAACCTCATCGATATACTCTTTTATAAGCTTCGGTACTTGATGTCTACCCTTATGAAGCTCAGGGTTGCACATATTACCAAGATTTCTAACCAAATCGGCCCGCATATAAAATATAACATCTCGTAAACAACCTTCTTGACGACGGTGCCTAAGCTCTTGAAGTTTGTTCCTCACAAGCTCTTCATCGTAAAGATTAAACTCGTTCATTCTCGGTGTTTCCTTATCCAACATCTTAGCCGCATGAGCCCATTCCTCATACGTCACCGCAGCCCGCATCATATTCCTCCAAAACTTCCTCTTGTAAGCCATCTCAGCTCTCGTTTTCACATTCGTGCACCGTTTAAGCAAAAACGCCATTACCGTCACCAACACTAGTATCCCTTGCGGGTTGCGCGGATGCAACCACGAGATCACCGGCACAACCGTACCCGACACATAACCCCTAATGGTTCTAAAGTAATAAGCCAACAGATTACTTATATGCAGCCTCAAGTGTGACATTGACTTCAAGAACAGAACTTTAAAAGCTATAGTCCTGCCAAAAACCGATGACGGTCCGATCGAAAACGCTTCAACAGTCGCCTCGCTACTTAAATCCATTTTCTAAGCCCAAGATTCTAACTTTCTAACCCTAATATGTATTCTATTAACACCCAATTCACCAGAACTTCTAGTCTTTACAAAAATCAAATCTTTTTACAACTACACATGAATAATCAATGATCAAGAATAACTGACCTTAACGGCTAAACCCACATCAATTTCCTATAATTTCAGCTGAATGATAACAGAAATCAAACAATTATGATCAAAGATTAGAGTAACGTAACGGCAACGATGAAGTATGATCAAGAATAGAGTACCGTAACTGCAACGAAGAGATGCAACGTGTCTTCCGTTAGTTCAATATCGTATGCGTGTTAGGCAAGTCTGTATTGACAAGATGAGTGATTGATAGATGGGTAGAGAGAGAGCGAGAGAGAGAGAGAGAGAAAGAGAATGAAGTTTGAAGTTGTGGTTGTGTGGATGATAGGGTTGTTGTAGTGAGAGTTCAGTGAAGGATGGAAGGATTTGGGGAAGAAAGAACCGAAGAACAAATTGTTTGATCGGTTGCCTTATCCGTTTCGAGATAAAGACACTATTGATTGACCCACTCGGCCCACCCTATATGATACAACCTTGAATCAAACAAAATCACTTTTAGAGTTGATTATGTATTTATGTATATACCCCTTGTCATTTGATACACTAACAAAACTTCTATTTTATTCTTCCTCCTCCTTAATCAATTGTTGACAAATGAGAATATCGATTATTTTATCAAAAACTTTTCTTTCTAAATCCGTCACTGACTTTACTACCCGTTCACAATTGTAAGTTAGTATTGGTAAACATTTGTGGTTCTTACTTTAGTTGTTCTATAGTTATATACATTGGGCACTTCACTTTCAAGTTCTAGTCATAGTCTTCCATATGTATTTGTGCACGATTGAAACCCTAATGGAAACTATATCCATATAATAATACAAGCCAACAATTGAAATCCTAGTTTTAAATTAGTGTACAATTTCTGGTTTGTGCAAACGACTATGGGGAAAATAGATTAATGATCTTATACGTTGTGTGGTGTTTTTAAGTGGCTTTGCTGAAAAAACGCAGTGGAGACAGACACATAGTGGACAAGTAAAAGGTGCGGCGACTACTATGTTTGGTTGTTGAGACGAGAGATTGATTGGATGGTGGTTATGAGGGTGAGAGATTGGTGGGTGTGAGTGAGAAATTGGTGGCATTGTGGTGGCATTCACGCGCGCGTGGGGGAGGGGGGGGGTTAAATAAAAAACAATATAACTTTGAGTAAATCACAAAGTCCATTTGGTTTAATTTCTAGTTTTCATGACTAAAAGGGTATTTTATTTATTTTACACAAATCTACCAATATACCATATAGAAGATAGTGTTAGATGCTAAAATTGTTATAAGATAAATTAAAACATATAACTTAAACAAGCAAAATTTCAAACTTAGACCCCAAATATGTGACTAGGGTCAATCCACATAGAAGACTATTAGTGTAATTACCTCTTAGTTTTAGTCTAAGCCCTTATGTTTGGTGTCCTCTATAATCTCCCTAGTAGTAATGACTTCAATGCTTACACCATCTAATCTCCAAAGTCAAAAGCCTTTAACATCTTTAGGATATCATAGAAAAAAATACACTCTTGTGCCCTGGGTTAACTTATCCTTGATTCATGTGAGCATAAGCCAATGCCTCAAACAGCTCTATAAGTTTCCATAGTCTACAACCTTCTCATACCACATCTCTATTGCCATATGAAACCATTATTCGATTTAATCTATCAAATCACAAACACTTTATTTGAAATTGAGCCATCACAAGGCCACATGGAATTTTTGTTCACTAACAAACGATGAAATTAAATTGATGAAAAAGTGGACTATGACTTTCAAAATAAAGTCTAGAAACCACGAGGACCAAAACGGATGGAGGATAATTGCAAGGAATTATTTTGGTACAAAGTTCTAGAAAACATATTTGGGACCACTTTGTAGACCACTTTCTAGTCATCTATTTTGTTGGTATTTAACATTTACTGTATCTTGACTTAAAATTTATATTCATTATTATAGACGGAGGATGATTGTAGGGAATTATTTTATTTATAAAAACAATATGAGAAGTTATGCATCCAGTTTTGAAAAGTTGAAAAGCTTATTAAAATTTTAAGGAAAGTGAATATGGGGTTTAGTTAGACAGTTAGATGTAAAATTCATCAAAACAACGTTGTTATGATTAAACTAAGAAGTGTCATATCACCAAAAACTAATAAGATTAGGGTTCAGTTATTTTGAGAGTGTTAGAAAAAAATAAGTTAAAAGTTGAGAGTAACGTGGTACAATTCGTAAATTGAGAGTGCTATCGGCAAAATAATGAAAGTTATGTTATTTAAATCCAATACCGGTAATAATAATAATAATAATAATAATAATAATAATAATAATAATAATAATAATAATAATAATAATAATAATAATAATAATAATAATAATAATAATAAAAACAACAATAATAGATGTGTTTTTTTCATGTTAAACTACATTTAGGGGCTACCCCCACTACCCTAAGGTACACTAACCTCTTCTTTTCAAATTGTCACACCCTGATTTTCCAGTGAGCCTGATTTCCCGGTGAGTCTGAACTTGAGGTTTATTTGTGACGATTGATATAGATATTCACATATACCACAACGAAAGTCTTGGGATTATAAAATAATAGAGTAAAATGCACGGATAGTCCATGTGGTTTTGCAAAATAACACCTATAGTCCCCAACTTTTGGAAATTACACCAGTGCTCCCTGTGGTTTGACAGTTTGTTACTTGGATAGTCCCTGGAGTGGATATCCGTTAGTTTTCTTCGTTAAGTGGATGTGAAATGACAAAATTACCCTTCATCTTCTCCACTTTATAAAAACAAAACAACCCCACCCCAAACCCACCCACCCCCCACCTTTCTCTCTGTTTCCCCCACCATTAACCACCAACCACCACCCACAGCCAACTCAAGAGAAAAGCGTAACATGTGTACGTTTGTTCGTTAAATTCAACAAACAAAAACCTTTGGTATTGTTCCTTTGTTTATTAAACGCGAACAAACTTTAAAAAACCCTCATCGTTACCTCTAAATTTCTAGCAAAATCCCGATTAACAGAACGAGTATTGACAATTAATGTGGACGAACAGAGAAACCAAACCAACTTATTGAATTTCTACATTAAGAAATTAATCATTTCGAATTAAGAATTTGATTTCAACTATTGATTTTATTTATCACATGGCAGTGGAATTGTTTTCGAATCAGAGACTGTTTTTCGAATTTCTACATTAAGGAATTAATAATTTTGAATTGTTTTGAGTTGGCTGTGGGTGATGGTTGGTGGTGGTTAATGGTGAGGGAAACAGAGAGAAAGGTGGGGGTGGTTGGCGTGGGGTTGTTTTGTTTTTATAGAGTGGAGAAGATGAAGGGTAATTTTGTCATTTTACATCCACCGAATACAAATAAGTAAATAAATGTTTACCTCGTTCAGGTCTGACAACAACGATTCCTTGTGATGGGAACGAAAGCCGGACATGACCTCCTCCGCGTGATCACATCTACCCTCCCATCATAAGAATCAGAGACAATAGACCTCTCCTAAAATAACGGTGTGGTAACTATTTCATAAACATTACAAACAAAACAAGTTAAAAAAAATACTATACCACATTGCTTTCCGAAATAAACGTGCTCGTGTTATTGCAAGACGACTCGCCAAAATAGTAATTGAGATTGAAATAAGACGTGGTGGAATGAATGCTTTGTCGAAAGAAAGAAAGAATGAAGAGAAGAAAATGAAATTAATCCTTCTTCTTCCTCTTCCTCATTTATAAAGGTAAAACATAATTCAATTTCACATGTCAGTACGGGTCGTATAGGCTTATACGACCCATATAGGGCTGGCGTCACATCATTTTATGTCTTTTTCTGTCACTGTTGAATGACAGAAAGCTAACTTCGTACTTGATACGGGTCGTATAGGTCTATTCGACTTGTATAGGGTTTGCACGTGATGACTTTCTGTCAGAGAGTGGCAACCTCGTATTGATACGGGTCGAATAAACCTATACGACCCGTGTAGGTTTAACATGTGAAGACATTATCAACCTTTGACTGACATTGCGAATTGATTTTTGCATAACACGGGTCGTATAGTCCTATACTACCCGTATTGATGCTGTCGATTTAAGATTCACAATTGTGCCAATAATATGACCGATAATAAAACTTAAGTGACATGTACTTATGTATCTACAAAAGTAATGTTATAAATATTTGAAGTAAAAGTGACGATGTATAAACTTGTATATTATCTAGGAAGAGTCCCCGCGCGTTGCAGCGGGAATTCAGTCGACATCAGTTTAATTCCTTACGATATTGATACGGTACCCACTCGGTATAGCAATAGAAAGAGTCATTATATACCCAAAAGGATGACGATACGTGTTTTACATTGATGAAAATTGTAAAAACGAATATTACTAACAACTCACATCGTATTGATACCAATACTGATGTTGTTCGGATGGAATCGCCGTGATACCGATATTGTTGAGACAATATTAGTTTGGTTGGTCACGGTTTCTGTACCATACCCACACTTGCTATAGCTTACGATCCAAAAAACACTTTGTTGTGAATAAAACTTCATTATCAGTGAGACATATATTTAAATTAATAAAAATAAGCACGTCGCAATTTGTTTATCAGTAGTGGTTCTAATAGTACGGACAAGAACATCTATATTGTTTAGTCGAAATCCACGTGGTATCGATATTCTTGGTAAGGAATCAGTTTCGTTCACACGGTACTGGTACAATGCTAACATTCGCAATAGCTTACGATATAAAAAAGATACTCTATTGCGTATACTACTTCTTTTTCAATGAAAGTTGTGCAAAAAACCATAAAAACAAATAAATATATTGTAAAAAAAATATTTGTAATTACAACTAAAAATATAAGTACAAATAGATTAAATGGAGTATAAGGAAAAATAAAAGAAATTTAGTGTAGGATCGTTGTTAGGACCCGAACGAGTCGTTCAGAAGAGCTTTATATCCAATTCAAAGGCGGAATCAGTGAAATGGATGTGGAAACAGCTTGATACTCTTTAATTTGTCTCTATTATTGATTATAACAACTATTACAACCTGGACAAATTTTGGCAGCACATCGTTACAAATTCTGAAGTCGTGCTCAATGAAAATGACAAGTGCCCTATATATAGTGTTTGTATTCCGCTTGAAATGGACAAAGGTGATTTCAAGCGGAATCAGATAGTTCTGATTTCGCTTGAAATGTCTCCTTGCACTTTCAAGCGGAATCATCTCTATATCCACTAAAACTTGATTCTCGAACCTCGGGCACTGATTATCCTATTCTATCCTATTACATGATACAAGACGAAGTCAACAGGCATAGTGCACTAACAGACTCCCCCTTGGATGTTGACGAAGTCTTCAGTGTCTAGTCTTCAGCATGACACATCTTCAGTCTTGATCATTCTGCCTTCTCATCCAAATTGTAACATTGTAAGCATCCTTCAATCTTTATCTTCTTCTATCAGCTTCAGACTCCCCCTTTCGTCATGCTTCCAAGCTTTGGGATCGACACCTAGCTTTCCATCTACAAGCTCCCCCTTGCTTCAAGCTTGTCTTCAGACTCCCCCTTAGACTCTGCTCTCGGGATCGTAGTCTGGACTATCTGCAATCACTCAAACATCTATAAATATAATGTTTTCCAAATCAAACCTTCTAAACTACTCCCCCTATCAACAAACTTCATTAATTTGGCAGTTTCAGCGGACAGAATCAGAAACTGGCTTTTTTAACAGTATAAGCATCCAAATCCCTCATAGTTAATCATCCAAGTCCAAACTAATGACCTTGGAGATATCACAAACTGTTTTTGAAATTTTTGTTTTTTTTAATTCAAGTTTCAAATTAATGAACTTGTTTTATTTTCAGAAACACAATCAGCTTACTTAGATTGTGAAACCCAACATCTCAGACATCGGTTGTCGAAAATAAAGCAGAATTCAAAATCTTTTTGTATTTTTCTGAAAATATAAAGCAATAAAGAAATATGTACAAACATATTTACAGACAATATTTTTGTTTGAGTATGCGTCAGAGGATCATATCAGTTTTTGACAAGTCACAAGTACCGTTGAGCTTAGTTACACATTAAGAATTAAACAATTCACTTAGATTGTCGATATACTGATCCACTTAAATTTTCACACAAATTTCAACTTATTCAGGATACGAATTAGGTGTTTTAAGAACTTAAACTCATTCATGTGTCCCACCTCTTGAATATACTCCCGTATCCAGATCCCAATATTCAGTCTTACAGGTGAGTATACCTAGATGATATATGTAAAGGGTTAAATGCGAGACCGTGAGAGCTCAGGTCAGAACTTCCGTTCAGCAGAGAGATGACGGTTCGACTTTAGGTATGTTCCCTTTAGAGAATCTTTTCTTCAACAACACATGATTAGCATTTTTCAATGTTTCATCATTTTTTATGCTGAGGGCGATGCTATATTTCAAGCAATGCAGAAAGTATTATTCGGAGACTAGGTCAGAACTTCCATTCAGCAGAAGTCTCGGAATAATACCCCAGATATCACTAAGCATAAAGACCTAGTATCTCAGAAAGAGGGACCTTTCAAACGAGATTTCAGGGGTTACCTATATATCCAGGTAGGGTTCCCCACGAAATAAGCAAGTTTGAATTTAGATTTATATCCCGGAAAAGTTTACTAAATGTATAAAAACATATCGGCATAACATCAGTGAGACTGTTTAACACTATTTAATCATTACATTTCTTTAGCATATTGTAACTGTCTACTGATGTACTATCATTTCCTCTTTTTACACAAAACTCAGTTTTTTGAATTTTATCATGTTTTTGGCTTTTTCAAATTTTCTAATGTTTTTGGATTTTCTGACAATTTTTCTCCCCCTAAAATGCAAAACCATTAAAAAATTTGACAACCCGATACTGATAGCTTTGTCTCGCCATCCATTTCCTGCTAACTGTGCTCTGTTTTACAGAAAATCTAATATAAAGTAACAATTACCCCCATGATTTACAACCCATTGATTTTTGACAGTTTGAAAACTGTTTTTCAATCTTGTGAAAGTAATCATGTTTGTTCAGACGTGAGGGTTTCGGCATATTCAATCAACACATATTTTTTTTATAATATTCTATATTTGACAAAAATTAAAAACAAACATATTTTTGGTTTTTCAAATTTTTAACAAACTAAAAACATATTTTTGGTTTTTAATTTTTCAAATTTTTAGGGTTTTTGAAATATTGTTTATTTAAGAACAGAAAAACAAACATGTCACACCCCAACCGATGGCGGAATCATCGGGGCATGGCACTGAGCGAAACAGATTGTCCAGAAGTTTCCATAACAACTATCATTACCATTCAATTTATGTAACACGTCCCATACCGTGCCTCAAATGGCAAAACAAATTATTACAAATAACATCTAGTCAAATATTCTGTTCCGTCAACTCAGATTCAAATATAAATAATATAATTGTTCAAATGCCTCTAGAGACTCGATCTGCAAGATCTACAGACAACTATGCTCTAGACGCTTATTATAAGCTCGCCTTCCTAGCAGATAAGCATCCTAATTGCCTGTCACATACGTTAAAATAAAGTCAATACATATAATGTAAAGGTGAGCATACAAGTTTGATAATAGCATATAGAGTTCGAAATAGTTTACGCATAACCAGCACGTACATAGAGGAAAACAAAGCATGTTAATTATCGACATGGATCTATCGATACCAATGACTGCGGGTTGACTGCCCGAGGCAGTTCGCAATACATGATTACCACCGTAATCCATGCAATTAATTGTCCTTAAGAACCCCCGTGTGAACGGGTGCTGAGTCCAAACTATAGTACTACGTCATTAAGGCAGGTAGACAGCATTCCACGTGTAAACATAACAACAAGCATTCATTTAGTCACGTAATACATGCAGAACGGTTAGCGTTTAAATAGTTGAGTAGTGTGATCGATTGTGATTTTAGATAAGTAACGTATGTAACACCCAAAAGTGCTAAAGCAAAAAGGGTTCGAGTATACTCACAGCGATTGATTGATGGATTGAAGGGAGCGCTTGAGAGTAGGGTTAGCCTGAATAGTTCGATAGCATAATGATGAGTAACGCGTTAAAGGAAAACAAGTGATGATGGGTCGAACAGCCTGGTCGATCGAACTGTAGGTTCGATCGAACGGGTTGTTTGTTCGGTTGGACAGTCCGTTCGGACAGCCCGTTCGATCGGCCGGTAGGCTCGATCGGTTGGACTGTTCGAGTGGATTGTATCTTCCTTTGAGTAGGATGTGTTTGTGTATGATGGCTTGACCTTTTGAAGTTTTCCTTGTAGTATTTGAGAACATTGAAGTGTTCTTTCCTTTCAGGTCGATCGATCGAACAGCCTATTCGATCGGCCGGCTTAACCGATCGCTTAGACACTTCAGTAGTAAGTCCTCAGCAGGATGTCACCTGATCGAACAGCATGTTCGATCGGGTGGCACTCCAATACATCGAACGAGTTGAAAATCGATTAAGTGTTGAAGCATAGTATTTCATGATCCGAAGAGTAATTCAACCCAAACCGTAGTTCGATCGAACAACACTTCGTTCAATACTAGACTTCATGAAATTGTCAAAGTGTGGGGCCATGTGCTAGCCGATAGGCTGGCCTGGTCGATCGGCTGACATGTCCGATCGGTTGGGCTGTTCGTTCGAACAGCCTGTTCGATCGGTCAACATTCTGACCTGGTCGGCCTATTCGTCTAACACTTGGCTGTTCTGATTGTTTGACGTTATGTCGAGGTATTCTGACAACGAGTTAAACAATGGCACCTTCGTTCTTACTTGTTCCCTATGCTCGGACAGGAATCACCCAAATCCGGCCGGTGAACGGTTCAGAACGGTAGTTTAATGTTTAACCCGAAATCGGTGAACCTCGTAGATAGAATCCGAATCTTGAACCACACAACCATTAGAATGTTTAGTGAGTTGGCTCAAGCTCCGTTTCTATCGGTTTGATGGCATTGAGTGTAAAAGAGTTGAAAGAAAGTTGGAAATCCTTCTTTCAATCCTTCATACCATGTAAATGTTCAGATCTGTGATAGATCTTAGTTTGTTTATGTGGAAATCGGCTAGATCCAAGTGATTCTTGGTGGATTGAGGCCAAAACATGATGTTCTTGAAGAACACCATGATGACATCATCCTAGAATGCTTAGATCTTGATGATTTCACGGTTAGAAACCAAGATTTGAAAGATAGAAAGGTGTAGGAGCATGTACTGATCAAGAAAGTACAAGATTTAGGATGAAATCTTACCGGGATTGAGAGAAATCTGAGAAAAGAAGGGGAGCACGAGCTGGTCGGTCAGAGGGTTTCCAAAAGTGGAAAGAATGACAATGACAGGCCTATTTATAGGCTTCCAAAAGGGGAAAGAGCTGGCCGATTGGCCAGGCATCCCGATCGGACAACCTACTCGATCGGCTAGGAGCCTGATCGATCCACAGCTTGCTTTGAGTGTTTGGTGCGACGATTTCTGATATTTCGATTTCGATTGAAGACGATATGAGTACGATAGAGTTTCCTATTCAAATTACTTTTAATCCCAACCACTATATCTACATACAAGCATCTATATTTCACACTATCCTTTCGCTACCATTCATCATAATTCGATTTCGATTGAGTTCGATTGAGTTTCGAGTTTTGATTCGATTGATCACCACACATAACATAAAGTAAGCACTCACAGGTAACACGTAAGGCACACACACACGTAATATAACACCAAATTCGCATAATTCGAGTTTCGAGTTCGATTGATGATTCGATTAGCTTGATTATTGATTGATTGACTTTATCGCATTGTTACTTCCTACTATTCACAGTCGTAAAGCGTTTCGCGTAGATTAAATATTCGATTACTTCGATTCCTTTAATTAACAACACTTACTCCACATAGTACAGATAATAAAACATACAATAGACTAATTACAGTCAAGGAAGTCAAACTTGACTTGGACTTTGACTTTGACTTAGACATTCAAAAACACGGGGTGTTACAGCCTCCCCTTGTTTAGGGAATTTCGTCCCGAAATTAGGCTGAAAGCTGTACAACACCGTGATTCACGTTTGAGAGCTTGGAGCTTGGTGCTTGCTTGCACTTGTCGTATATTCAATAGAATCACGTTAAATTGCATGTTCTTGCGTTTGGTCCTAACAAAACTTTCATTTGAACAACTTCGGGTACTTCACCTTCATGTCGCTTTCGAGTTTCCAAGTAAACTCCGCGCCTCGTTTGCCTTCCCATTGGACTTTCACGATAGGGATGCACGAGCATCTGAGTTGCTTGGTTTGGCGATCCATGATTTCGACAGGCTTTTCTACGAAATGCAGTGTTTCATTGACTTGAAGGTCGTCGAGAGGTACAATCAGATCATGATCAGCTAGGCATTTTCGGAGGTCTGACACATGGAAAGTTGGGTGGACGTTACTAAGTTCCTCCGGTAGTTCGAGTCTGTAGGTGACTTTTCCGATTCTCTCCAGAATCTTAAAAGGTCCAACATATCGAGGCGCTAGTTTCCCTTTCTTGCCGAATCTGACCACACCCTTCCAAGGTGATACCTTTAGAAGTACGTAGTCGCCAACGTCAAATTCAAGGGGCTTGCGTCTTCTATCGGCGTAACTTTTCTGTCTATCCCTGGCTTTCGACAAGTTGTCTCGAATCTGGAGGATTTTGTCAGTCGTCTCTTGTAGTAGCTCGGGACCGGTTAGTTGCGAATGACCGATCTCGTGCCACACAATAGGTGAACGACATCTTCTTCCATATAAGGCCTCGAATGGTGCCATTTGTATGCTGGCATGATAGCTGTTGTTATACGAGAATTCGACTAACGGTAGGTATTTGTTCCAACTACCACCGAAGTCTATGACACACGCACGGAGCATGTCTTCAAGAGTACGGATCATTCTTTCAGTCTGTCCGTCGGTTTGAGGATGAAATGCGGTACTCAGGTTAAGCGTCGTACCAAGAGCTGCTTGAAACATTTCCCACAATCGCGAAGTAAACCGAGTGTCACGGTCTGAAATGATGTCACGAGGCGTACCATGATTACAAATGATCTCGTCGGTGTAGATCCGGGCTAGTCGTTCTACCTTGTAGTCTTCCCGTATTGGCAAGAAGTGGGCTGATTTGGTCAGACGATCAACTATAACCCAAATGCTGTCGTGACCTGATGGCGTGGGCGGAAGTTTGGTTATGAAATCCATAGCTATACTCTCCCACTTCCATATAGGGATTGGTGGTTGTTCGAGTAAGCCAGAAGGTCGTTGATGTTCAGCCTTAACTCTCGCACAAGTCAGGCAACTTCCAACATAAAGAGCGATATCCCGCTTCATACCCGGCCACCAGTACTTGTAACGAAGGTCTTGGTAGATTTTATCAGCACCAGGATGAATAGAGTATCAGGATTTGTGGGCTTCGTCCATTAAAATCTTTCGCAAATCGGTTCGCTTAGGGATCCGAATTCGGTCCAGATAATAGAAGATTCCATTTGGTTTGCTTACAAGCTGAGCTCCATCGTGATGAATCCTCTCTTTCTTCAAGGTGCGTTCATTAAAACAAGCATGCTGGGCTTCGCGGATGAGGGTTTCGAGATCATGTTGGGCTTGAGTATTGCGAATACTGAGCAAATAACTCCGTCTGCTGAGCGCGTCGGCAACAACATTTGCTTTGCCTGGGTGATAACGAATCTCACAGTCGTAATCATCGAGAAGTTCTACCCATCGGCGTTGACGCATGTTAAGTTCTTTCTGGTTGAAGATGTGTTGTAAACTCCTGTGATCGGTGAAGATCGTACACTTGGTACCATACAGGTAGTGTCGCCAAATCTTCAATGCAAAAACAACTGCGCCTAGCTCGAGATCATGGGTTGTATAGTTCTTCTCGTGGATTTTGAGCTGGCGAGATCCGTAAGCTATAACCTTGTCCCGTTGCATGAGAACACAACCAAGACCAAGGTTGGAAGCATCACAATAGACAATGAAATAGTTGTTTCCGTCTGGCAACGTGAGAACAGGAGCGTTGCAGAGCATATGCTTAAGGGCTTGAAAGCCAGATTCTTGTTCAGTTCCTCAAACAAAAGGCTTGTCTTTATGGGTAAGGGCGGTAAGCGGCACAGCGATCTTAGAGAATCCTTCGATAAATCGTCGATAATAGCCCGCTAGTCCGAGAAAAGAACTAACTTCGGACGGGTTCTTAGGCGTAATCCAACTCTTAACTGCTTCAATCTTCGTGGGATCGACATGAATACCTTGACTATTAACGATGTCACCCAGAAACTGAACCTTCTCTAGCCAGAATTCACACTTGGAGAACTTGGCATAGAGTTGATTCCCCTGGAGTAGCTCGAGAACCAAACGTAGATGTTGCGCGTGTTCGGCTTTCGATTTGGAATAAATCAAGACATCGTCGATGAACACTCTGACGAAACGGTCTAGAAATGGCTTACACACGCGATTCATCAGATCCATGAACACCGCGGGTGCGTTGGTTAAACCAAAAGGCATAACAACGAATTCATAATGGCCATAACGAGTTCGAAAAGCGGTTTTGGGGATGTCTTCCTCTTGAATGCACAATTGATGATAGCCTGAACGTAGATCGATCTTCGAGAAACACTTGGCACCTTGCAGCTGATCAAATAAGTCATCGATTCGAGGCAAAGGGTAACGGTTCTTGATGGTTAGCTTATTCAACTCCCGATAGTCGATGCACATCCTGAATGACCCATCCTTCTTTTTAACGAAGAGGACTGGCGCGCCCCAAGGAGAGGTGCTCGGGCGAATAAAGCCTTTTTCAAGTAACTCCTGGAGTTGGTTCGAGAGTTCCCGCATTTCGGATAGAGCGAGTCGATAAGGAGCTTTGGCCACGGGGTTAGCTCCAGTAATGAGGTCGATATGAAAGTTGATATCACGACTTGGCGGGAGTCCTGGGAGATCATCAGGAAACACGTGAGGGAATTCACAAACAACAGGTACCTGGTCTACTGCCATTTCTTTCTTTTCCTTCTCCGCTACTACAATGTTAGCCAAGAAGGCTCTGTATTCCTTGCGGAGATATTTGCTAGCTTGGACACACGACATGAGCTTGATACCTTTCGAAGCGATTTCACCGTACACACATAAAAGATCACCATTTGAGAGCGAGAATCGAATCATTTTATCGAAGCATACAACTTCAGCATGGTTTTCGCGAAGAAAGTCCATGCCTACTATGACGTCGAAACTTCCGAGCTGCATCGGAATGAGGTCGATTGGGAAGATATGATTGTTGAGCTCGAGAGTACAATCACGGAGAACAGAGTTAATTAACAGCGACAGTTCTTCCAGTAACGACTTCGACTTCGAATGACGAGGGGAGATAAGAGCGCTTACGACTAAGGAGCTTCTCGAATTCAAACGACACAAAGCAGTTATCGGCTCCAGTATCAAACAAACACGATGCATAAATACCATTCACAAGGAACGTACCATTAACCACGTTGTTGTCAGCCTGAGCCTGACGGGCGTTGATGTTGAAGGTTCTGGCACGGGCTGCTTGTTGCTTTCCAACTTTGATTTTGAACAACAACTTTTGGTTTCCAAAACTGTTGGGGTTTTGTCATATCAACTGATGTTTTCCAACTTTGTGTTGTTCTGAATCTGGGTGTGTGAGAATTCCAGGTCTGTCTTGAATCTAACCTGTTCGAGTTTGATTTCCAGTTTTTATTCGAAGCAAACTTGTTTATGTTGTACCTCCAAGTTTGTTTTGAATCAAATCTGGTTGACCTTTGTTTCACATTCTCAGATTTTTGTTTCTCAACATTTTCAGACTTCTTTTTGTCAACATCCACAGATTTTAGATTTGGACACTTGCGTGCAAGATGTCCTTTTTGATCACATTTGAAACATGTTCTCATGGACACATCTTTGACCTGTGGTTGTTGCTTTTTCTTTTGAGCATGAAGCTCATCATTATATTGTCGTCCAAATTTGAGTTTTTCCTCTTCATCCAAACTCTTTCCTTGAACAAAACTCATTTTTGCCTGATAATTTGGCATTTCATTTTTGTTCCAACGTTGTTTCCTTTTATAACCCAACCCAGCCTTCATATTTTTCTTTTTGAAATCAGGTTTGTTATACGAACCTTTATGACTCTTACCAACAAACTTTGAAATTTCAGATTTCTCAATCTCAACCAATTTGAAAACTTTATCAACCTTTTCTGAAATCACATTCTGAATTGGGAATACAATATCTAAGAACAATTTGTCCGATCCAATCATGGTATAAACCAATCCTTTTGAATCATCATTCAAATTTTTCTCTGATTTTGTCTTTTTCAGATATCCATCATGAAAATTACCTTCATTTTCATCCTGTGATTCAGACTTACCTGTATCAACCGACTCTTCTTTCAACACACTTTCAACGACTTTACCTACCACCTCTGAATCACTAGAATCATCAGATTTGGAATAGGTTATGTCAATATTGTCTGGCAATTGATCTACCATGTTGAAAGCTTTTTCGACCTTTTCTTCATCATAAAATGCAAACTTTTCCGGTGGTGGAACTTGATGAAACTCTGAGCCAATGCCTTTCTTGTTTTGCTCAGACTCACCATCTCCCGGTTTTATATTGAAAATTCTTTCAAGCACATATGACGACACGTGATAACTTTTTAACTTGTTGTTATCCTGTTCTAAATCAGCAATCTGTCGCTTTAGCTTAGCAACATCCTCAATATAAGAATTAACAACACCTTGTTTAATTTCATACATTCGTTTAAGCTCTTTAGTTGTTTCAGAAAGATAATTCATTCTTGATTGAGCATATTTCATTTCAACTTTCACTTTTTCATATGACTCTTTTGTAATGTGATATGCCAATTTCATAGAGTCATATTCTTTCTTCATTTCTTGACAAACAATTTCTTTTTGATCACATTCTTCTGTCTTTTTCAAAACATTTTCTCTCAAAACTTTATTTTCTTTTTCTATCTTTTTACATTTATCTGAAAGTTTTTCATCATTTTCTTTTAAAAATTTTTCTTTTTCTAGCATTTCTTTGCATTTTTCTTTGAAAATGTTTTCGATTTTTGTGAATTCACGATCTCTTGTTCTGAATTTCTCATCTTTTTCAATACAAGCTTTGCATGTTTCCATGCATTTCTTGCGTTGTTCAGTTGGTTTTAAGATTTTAGTATCAGAATTTACCTCAGTGATTGGCACTTCGGTGTTTTCAGCTGCCTCTGTCTGCTTCATCTCAGCAACCTTCTGCTTTCCTTCAACACCAACTTCATCACCAACATCACCAGCTTCCAAACTCTCATTCTTTTCTTTTGTCAAACTTTCCGTTTTCTGCTTATCTTCTCCAACTTGCTGTTTTTCAGTAACAGTTTTCTCAACTTCTTCATTCACAGCAACTTCTTCTTTCACTTCTTCAACATTTACAACTTTGACTTCTTTCACAACCTCAACTTCAACAACCTCAGCCTTAATCTCTTCAGCAGCTTTCTTTAGATTGTTCACCATTTCTTCAACATTCTTCTTCATTCTCTATTCATCCCTTTTTCTTAGGCACGATGTCATGGCATATCTGATTTCCTTATCATGCCTTTTTGCATATGTGTCATCTTTCAACACATTTCTATAGTATTCTGCTCTTAAAGGAATTATGAGAAGAACATCTTCAAAGATTATGTCTTTCTTTGGAACAACTGGTTCTCCTTCTCTGTTGAAGTAGCATTCTCTCTTCTTATCCCATCTTTTGCTGCTGACAGCATTCTCATACTCTTCCTACATCTCATCCATTCTGTTCAAAACAATGTTTCTTTCACGATAAGTTTTCTCACTCAATATCTCTTCTCGAGTCTTCTCTTTGATCTCAGCAACAACATTTTCTTCTTTGCTTTCAGCTGTGTCTTTGTCTTTGTTATCTTCTTTAATCTCAGCAACTAACACAAACTATCTTTTCTCTGTCATAGCTCTTCCATGAGCTGTTTTTCGAACATTCTCCAAATGATCTTCTTCTGGACAAATCTCGCTCCAGTCAAAACCTTCATCATCTTGAATTACAAAACAAGCTCTTGATTTCTCTCTGGGTTTATCTTCGATCATTTTCGGCTCTTCTCTGCTTCGGGGGTAGATCGCCTTTCGATAGTAATCATCATTGAACGGATGTTCATTTCCACCAACTGCAGAATTTGTGCATTCTCTCTTGAAATGACCTTTCTGCTTACATTTGAAGCAGGTCACTTTGAATTTATCAAATCCAAGCTTTGTTGATGCACCTCCAAGAGGTTGTTTCCTGGTAATCTCCATATACCTCTGCGCTCTTCGGATGCAACTTGCTAAGCACCACCGGATGTCAATGAGTTCCATCTCTTCCGGATCAATCTGGTCATAGTCTTCTTTGGTCAATTTGGAGTTTCCAATTTTGCCAGCTACAAGACCTTCATATGATTCCAGAACAGATGCAAGGAAGCTCATTTGCTGCTTTGCAGCATTGATGCTCATTGCAGGAGAATTGATATGCGAAAAATGCAACATATAAATTATATCAATTGTGGCATGAAACTAACCCTTTTTTTAGTACTAATGTTGGAAAAAGTGTGCTTTTGTCTTCCTTTTGTATTTTCAGGATTAAATGAGCTCAAATTAACAAAAGAAGCAAAAAGACAGCTAAATCTAACATAAATACAAGAAAAGGAACAAAAGTGGAATGCCTGACCCCTCAACAGCATCTTCCCAAGCAAAACTAAGAAAACAGAAGACTGAACACGCCCCGTGCTCAGCGAGCACGGGGCCGTGCCCAAGTAGCAGCAGAAAAGACAAACCTTTAGAAGCTTCTACTGCCCACCACGGGGCCGTGCCCAGTGGACACGGGGGCGTGGTCAACTTCCTGCAGGCGCATTTATTGTAATTGCGAATTACAATTATTGTAATTGCGCATTTTTGTCATAGTGTTCATCAACGACATCCTGATCTATTCTAAGAGTCAGGAGGAACACGAGCAACACCTGAGGCTTATTCTGGAACTTCTTCGAAAAGAGCAGTTGTATGCCAAGTTTTCGAAATGTGACTTCTGGCTTCGTGAAGTCCACTTTCTAAGGATGGGATTCATGTAGATCCATCCAAGGTTGACTCGATCAAGAACTGGCCTGCACCCCGCACACCAACAGAAATTCGCCAATTCTTGGGTTTGGCAGGATATTACAGAAGATTCATCAAAGATTTCTCAAAGATTGCGCAACCTCTCACTTCACTAACTCAGAAGGGTGTCACCTATCGTTGGGGTGATGCACAGGAATCTGCGTTTCAGCACTTAAAAGATAGACTTTGTAGCGCGCCTATCCTCTCATTGCCTGAAGGCACAGATGATTTTGTGGTTTACTGCGACGCTTCCATTCAAGGACTTGGTTGCGTGTTGATGCAATGTGACAAGGTCATTGCCTACGCATCACGCCAACTTAAAGTTCACGAAAGGAACTACACTACACACGACTTGGAATTGGGAGCAGTTGTTTTCGCGCTTAAGATATGGAGACATTACCTGTACGGTACCAAGTGCACCATTTACACCGATCACAGAAGTCTCGAGCATATCTTCAAGCAAAAGGAATTAAACATGCGACAACGCCGATGGGTCGAACTTTTGAACGACTATGAATGCGCTATCAAGTACCGTCCGGGCAAAGCCAATGTTGTGGCCGACGCCCTCAGCCGAAAGGATACTATACCTAAGCGTGTACGTGCGTTACAGCTTACCATTCAATCCAACCTTCCCGCTCAGATTCGAGATGCTCAGGTTGAAGCATTGAAAGCAGAGAACATCAGGGCTGAGTCCTTACGAGGATCGAGGCAACGGCTAGAACAAAAGGAAAACGGCGCCTACTATGTTAACGGACGCATCTGGGTTCCACTTTATGGAGACTTACGCGAGCTTGTGATGGATGAAGCACATAAGTCTCGTTATTCGGTACATCCTGGTTCGGATAAGATGTACCACGACCTAAAGACTACGTACTGGTGGCCTGGTATGAAAGCCAGCATAGCAACCTACGTCAGTAAATGCTTGACTTGTGCTAGGGTCAAGGTCGAATACCAGAAACCATCAGGCCCACTTCAACAACCAGAGATCCCAAAATGGAAATGGGAGCAAATTTCCATGGATTTCGTTACTGGCCTGCCCAGATCTCAATGCGGAAATGATACCATTTGGGTGATCGTGGATCGACTGACCAAGTCTGCACATTTTCTGCCTATCAAGGAAATGGATAAGTTTTCTACTCTAGCAGACATCTACCTAAAAGAAGTGGTATCAAGGCACGGAGTGCCAACCTCCATCATTTCTGATCGTGACGTTCGTTTTACCTCTGAACTGTGGTAAGCTATGCATAAGTCTTTTGGCTCTCGTTTAGATATGAGCACCGCTTATCATCCACGGACGGATGGGCAATCAGAGCGCACCATCCAAACTCTTGAAGACATGCTTAGGGCATGTGTAATTGATTTTGGTAACGGCTGGGAAAAGCATCTCCCGTTAGTGGAGTTTTCATATAACAACAGCTACCACACCAGCATCCAGGCCGCTCCGTTCGAGGCATTGTATGGACGCAAGTGCCGATCTCCTCTCTATTGGGCAGAACTTGGTAACAGCCAAATCACTGGCCCAGAACTCGTAGTAGATACAACCGAGAAAATTGCTCAGATACGACAACGAATGGCGGCAACTCGTGACCGTCAGAAAAGCTATGCTGATAAGCGAAGAAAGCCACTCGAGTTCCAGGTTGGGGATCAAGTGCTGCTCAAAGTCTCACCTTGGAAAGGTGTAGTCCGTTTTGGCAAACGAGGCAAGCTCAACCCGCGTTATGTCGGACCGTTCGAGATCATTGAGAAAATTGGCAAAGTCGCTTACAGGCTGAATCTACCAGCAGAACTCAGCGGAGTTCACAATGTTTTCCATGTGTCGAATCTGAAGAAGTGTCTGTCAGATGAGACCCTCATAGTTCCTTTAAAGGAGCTCACAATCGACAACCAGCTGTGATTCGTCAAGGAACCAGTAGAGATTACGGATCAAGATGTTAAGATTCTCAAGCACACCAGAATACCTCTCGTCCGAGTTCGTTGGAATTCCCGTCATGGCCCAGAGTATACCTGGGAACGAGAAGACCAAATGAAACTCAAGTATCCCCAACTGTTTAAGAAAAACACAACCACTACTGAGGCTGAAGCTACTGCAGAATTTCGGGACGAAATTCCAAATCAACGGGGGGATAATGTGGCACCCCAGGAAAACCAAGAAACCAACGCAACATAACTAGCTTCCTCAGTAACCACGAGCTAAATTTCGGGACGAAATTTTCTTAACAGGGGGAGAATGTGACAACCCTCAAAATTCCATGTATTCCATACAATTTATTATTGATAATTAAAGTGCTTGACGACTGTGTGGAATTACTTAACTGCTTTCTTATATCTGTGTTATGCTTACATGTGCTTGTTAACATACTAGTAGTATGCAGAAAAGTCACTAAATAGTCCGTTATAATTTCCTAAGTGTTAGAAATTAGAAGTGTTACAAAAATATACATAAAAGACACTTTACGGATTAATTAAACACTTTAACAAAACAGTATCAAACCGAACAACCGGACTTTACCCGGAACTTAAAAATATTGACAATGACACTGTTTTTCCTTTTCTAAGCCAGTTAGGGTCCCCGAATACCCTAACACCCGCTATGATACATAACACACTAGTAATTAGTTTAAACTCCTAACTAAACAAACTAAACACTAACTATATGGTTGAAAACAAACTAAATACCCCCCCCCTAACCGAACGGCTCCCCATGTGGGGACACCCTCCACCAATCTTGATTATTTTATTTGTTGATGTTTAATATCTTGTAGACACATTACACCATGGTTAATTAAGTTGGATGGTCTATAAGTATGTACAAGAGATCACACTTTCATTCACTAGCCACAACACAAAATTGCTTTCATCTTCTTCCTCTCCTTCTCCTTGCCTTCGGCAGCCACACCACACCACCATACCACCACCTTCAAGCTTCTTTCAAACATTCTACACTCATCCAAAGGTGCTAGAAACCAAACAACGAAGCTTGGTGCTCTCGGAAGTTAAAGGACCTTCTCCATTCGCTATTAACCACCACATTTCTTCACCCGAACTTCCCTAGCCTTGAGCTAGTGGTAAGAACTTAGATCCGTTCATTTTGCATGTTATTTAAGTGGTTAATAGTTATTGGATGATGAGAATCCATGAAACTCTAAAGAACTTTAAACAAGTCTTGAACATAAACTAGTCTAGTGATGAAATGATGTTAGAATGATGTTGTTATGATTCTTGCTGATTTCTTGCTGAGTTACTTGTTAATATTGATTTTTGATGTTGTTGTAATCGCTAAACATGTTAACGGAATCAATCGAACATGCACTAGAAAGCTAAAAGCTGAAACAGAATGCTGGTTGGTTTTTACAGCCAACTTCAGTTGGCTGTAACCAAACCATAACCTAACAAAAAATGTATTTTCTGAAGCCTAGCTTATGTATTATGAAATACGGTTCTAATGGCACCGGAATCGTAATTTTTGGACTTCGTTTACTATTTTTAAAGTGTCATTCCGTAACAGCAGCTAGAGCTGCATTTTTCTGCTGAAAATATACGTTCTGTTTTCTGTCGTAACTTGAGTTCTGTGTAGAGTTAGATCATGAAACTGGTACTGTAGATGGATACTAATGTCATAGTAATTGTCCCACTGGAATTTCGTCAATCCGACTTACAATGAATTTTTAGTGAATTATTCCGTGGGCTGCAGTCAGAAAATAATGAATCTGATTGCAGTCCGGAAAATGATCTTTAATAAAATATTGGTGATGAATTAGATGATCTAATTCATCACCAATATTTTATTAAAGATCATTTTCCGGACTGCAATCAGATTCATTATTTTCTGACTGCAGCCCACGGAATAATTCACTAAAAATTCATTGTAAGTCGGATTGACGAAATTCCAGTGGGACAATTACTATGACATCAGTATCACTAAAAATCTCCGGATCTAATTTAGATCCCGAGATTTTTACACAATAATATTTGGGTCGTTTAGCATCTTCTGTAAAAAGTTGGGAATTTTTGAAGTAAGATAAGTATCTTATTAAAATGCTCGAAAACAGCCCAGTTTCGGATAATTAAGTTGAAACGACATAAGTAGTGATTTGCGTGTCTAAATGTCAAATATGTTATCTGTGAATGATCTAACATGTTATGTGTCAATAAAAGTGTTACGTGCAATGTCGTATGTTTATTTGTGAATGGGAATAGATGGGGAGGTTACATGGGCATAAACCGTTAAAGTAATGCATGTTATGTGATAGATATGTGTAGGAACTTTGTGCTCTATTTGAAAACCACTAAATGACTAACTGGTAATCATATTAGGACGTGATTGACCGACCTTGACTGTTAGCTATATTTGAGAATCTAACCAAGCAAACCGAGGTGAGTTCACACACTTTCTAAGGCATGGGATTCCCGGTGGTTTGGGAATGGGTTAAAGAATTAAAACGGAATCTACATATCTTATTTAGGTAGGATATGTACGGCCATCCTCCTCGGGTAGGATGCCAGTATTAATCCTGCGTATTCTCTTTGGGAGAACTACGTACGTTCGTCCTCCTTGGGTAGGACAACAACCTTAAAACTTACTAGACAAAACTCTATCATAAGTCCCTCATTTTATATCGACTTAATCGCCGAGGCCAATGGCGAGCGGGTCATTAGTTAATAGTGCTATTAGGTTTAACAAACCTCACACCGTGCCAGTCGGACGGGCGTGTACTAATGGACTATGGCAAACCATCAGTGATGATAGACACTGATGTAGGGCACAACTTACTTGCGTAGTAGTCGATATCATACGGTCTAGTAGTTCACACGAGGAAGCCCCCACTAATCATGGACATGGTATGGGTAATAAAGAATGAACTGGTTAAATTTTCTTTCAACTACGGGGTAACCCCCACGGCAATTATGCCAACGAAAGACAAACCACGTTTTCAGAAACAACTTAAAACAAATCAACCAACCGTGAACTCACTCAACTTTGTTGTTGACTCGTTATTACATGCCTTACAGGTCGCTAAATGCTTGGAGCTTGCACGAGGAAGGAGTCGTTGTGGTGTGCGGACTGTTATGTTTCGTGCTTAATATTTAAATCCTTACGAACTTATTAAACTTGCGTTTTGAACTTTAACTTATAAACTATGGACTTATGTTTTGGACTTTACGTTTATGCTTCCGCTGTTTAAATTAAAACTTGGTTAACTAGCTTTTGGTCACCAATCGTATTGTGGTTGGCTTTATTTACTTAAATACGTTGTTCAGTATGATTGGTGGCTCGATCCTGGTCACGTCACGCCTCCAAGCGGTGGTACTCAGGCGGTGGATTTTGGGGGTGTGACAACATACTAGACAAACACTTGACTCTAGCTCCGGGGGACTTTTAGGTAACCGTCGCCCGCATGAAATATATAATCAAATTGAGGAAATTGCTCAAACCAATTTCCAGTGGCACACTCCCCGAGGCAATAAATCTATTGCCCCGGGCGCCCATAAGGTTGATAAAAGCACTTCTTTACAAGCCCAAATCGAGACCCTTTCTTCTAAAATTAAAAAGTTAGAAATGACAAAAACAGTCTCGGTTATGGCTTGTGAAGGGTGTGGTGGGCCACATGAAAATTAGAGTTGTATCAAAGAAACAGATGATCAACAAGATTCGGTAAACTACATTGATAATAGACCTAGGCCGTCGGGTCCTCCAATGGGCACCTACAACCAAGGATGGCGTAACCACCCTAACCTTGGTTGGAGAGAGCCCGACAATGGTAGTAACCAACAAAGCCTAAACCAACGAACAAACTTTCAACAACCAAGAAATGAGTCACAAAATTTCCCTCCACAACAAGGTGGACGAGAAAAGCTTGAAGATACTATATCTCGCCTCATCTCCGACGCTGAAAAGAAAAACTCGGATAGGTTTCTACAATTAGAATCAAATTTTAGAAATCAACAAGCTAGTATACAAAACATCGAAAAACAAATAAATCAACTAGCCTAAAATTTCTCCGAGAGACCGCAAGGCGCGTTACCAAGTAATACCGAAACAAACCCAAAAGCACAAGTTCATCTCATAACGTTACGGAACCGTACCGTGGGTCCCGCGGAAGGCCCATCGCCTACCGAGGAGATCGCAACACCGCCCCAACAAGAGAAGGTTTCTCCTCCATCACTAGAGCCCACCAGGCTCCTCGGGTTCCGTACCTCGGTAGGTTAATCCGTCAAAAGACCAATGAGCAATTCGCAAAATTCGAAAGTCTACTAAAACAAGTGCATGTCAACATTCCTTTCATTGACGTCCTAACCCAAATGCCTAAATACTCAAAATTCATGAGGGACTTCCTCACTCATAAATGGAAAATTGAATCATTGCAATTAGTTAACTTAGGTGAAGAATGCTCCGCCCTCGTACTCAACAGACTCCCCCAAAAGAAGATTGATCCCGGAAGCTTCACAATTCCTTGCTCGATTGGGGACTCCCCCATTCGTAATGCACTAGCCGACCTTGGGGCTAGCATTAACCTCATGCCCGCATCAATGTTCAAAAGACTCGGCTTAGGAAAAACGAGTCCTACAAAGATGAGTATACAACTGGCTGATCGATCCGTCAAATTCCCGCAAGGTGTCGCTGAAAATCTACTAGTCAAAGTCGACAATTTCGTCTACCCGGCCGACTTTGTCATACTTGATATGGAAGAAGACACCGAAGTCCCCCTCATACTAGGGAGGCCATTTCTAGCCACCGCACAAGCAGTGGTAGACATGAATGACGGAACACTCACTTTAAAATATGGGGATAAGGAAGTGAAGTTCGGGGTTGGGAAGAGAATAGAGGACGATGACCCGGTCAATTACATGAAGGTTATTGATTCGAGTTTGGATGATGTTCTCCGACGGTGCAACATGGGATGCAAAACATCCCGCTCGGAAAACATATAACCTTACCTTGGGTCTACCCAAGGACCCTTATAAACGTGGCGCACCACGGAGGCATTCCGCGGAACTATCCTTAGTTTAGTTTAATCTTTTAGTTTTAATTTGGAGAAATAAAACACACTCTGGATGGTGAAGGATAACAAGGGAAATGAGAAACATAGCTCCATGCAAGAAAACAGGGCCATCCGACAACAATTTCTTCATTACAGTGAGCTCAGCACGGGCCGTGTCCGCCCAACACGGCCCCGTGCTGCACATCCTGCAGAAAAGTGCCCAGTTCAGGTAACTGGACACGGGCCGTGTTCGCTGAACACGCCCCCGTGTCCAGGCTTCTGTTTCTTTTCTTTAATTTTTGTTACTGGCACCTGAACACGGGGCCGTGCCCGGTCCCCACGGGGCCGTGTCCAGATTGCCAGTAACATAAAATTTTGCTTTTAACACCATTTTACACATTCAATCAACCTAAAAACTTATTTTTGAGACACATTGAGGACAATGTGTAATTTAAGTGTGGGTGGATGCTAAAACCTTGAATTTTGCAAGTCCTAATAACAAGCCTTACACAAAACTCTATTGGAACCGCTAATCACCCCAAATTTTTTCCAAAAAAATTTGGGGTGATTTTTTTTTTACTTGTCTAAGTTTAAGTTGGGAATTCAAGTCTTAACAAGGTTATATTTTTACAAGTTTACAACCGATAGCGTTATGATAAAAAGAACCAATATAAGAAAATTATGAAAAGGCATGACAAACTTAGTTAAAATTTGATTATATATACTTGATCACATAAAAAACCTTTTCCCACAAAAGTGAGTTTTGAGCCTTTAACGAGCATACAAATATATATCTTTACACTAAATGCTCATTTTTCGTGTCTTGTGTGAATAGCCGCTTGGTTCGTACGACTCTAGAACTTGCCACAACAATACATTCCCGGTCCTTACCAACATAAACCCGAGTAAGTAAATGATAGAGCCATTAGGACTAACCCTTTTTCATTCTACACCATTATTTTTCATTTTTTTACCACCTACCCAAAATCCCCCTAGTTAACCCCTTTGAGCCTAAACCTTTTCATTTCTTAACCTAAAACAACCCTTTTTACCCATCTAAACCTTTTTATTTTAACCCTTTTTTTAGTAACAACGTTCGGTTCTCTTATGACTTCCTTATCGCAAAAAAAAATCTATATTTTTATATATTTTGATGAAACCAAATAAACAAACAAAGTTTATCAAAAATAACTTTGTTTGAACAATTCATCAAAATAAAATAAAAATATGAAAAAAATAAAAGTCTTTCAAACCGTTGTTTGTTATGCCTTTCGCCCTTTTTACTAACCACTAACCCAACCACCCACCTTTAGCCCAAGCCTAACCCTTCACCCATAAAGTCCTCTTGATATTTACAAAGGTATATAGTTAAAAAGGAGGAGGATTGATTGCTTGGAAAGCTTATGATAGGAGTAAGTTCCATGCCGCTCTCGAGTGATTCACTAAAAATACACCTTCGGCCGAGTGTTGAGTGATCCCCCGTGAGGTATGTGAACTTGTATATAAATGAGATTTTAAAAAAAGGTATGTTATGCCCTAATAAGTAATTTATCTTAAGAAACGTTCTTAATAAATCATGCCGAATAGGATTGTAAATAAATAAAAATAAAACCTCAATAAAGAATCTTAGAAATCGCGACACTCTATGACAAGCCCAAAAACCTTCTCTTCTACCCATTCCATTTGGGAGTAAATAAAGTCTCATTATAAAGAGTTTTGCTTGAGGACAAGCAAAGATTCAAGTGTGGGGGTATTTGATATGCGAAAAATACAACATATAAATTATATCAATTGTGGCATGAAATTAACCCTTTTTTAGTACTAATGTTGGACAAAGTGTGCTTTTGTCTTCCTTTTGTATTTTCAGGATTAAATGAGCTCAAATTAACAAAAGAAGCAAAAAGACAGCTAAATCTAACATAAATACAAGAAAAGGAACAAAAGTGGAATGCCCGACCCCTCAACAGCATCTTCCCAAGCAAAACTAAGAAAACAGAAGACTGAACCACGGGGCCGTGCCCAAGTAGCAGCAGAAAAGACAAACCTTTAGAAGCTTCTACTGCCCACCACGGGGCCGTGCCCAGCGGACACGGGGGCGTGGTCAACTTCCTGCAGGCGCATTTATTGTAATTGCGAATTACAATTAATGAAGAGAGATACAAGGATGGACACGGGGCCGTGCCCGAGCTTCTGTTCAGCCTATAAATAGGAGTGTTTGGAGCCATTTCAACTCATCCCTTGGCACACCACCTCTCTCACACTTCACCCACCACCCACCACCACCATAACACCATCATCCACCACCATCATCCATTGTCCATCATAGAGTGTGTGAGTCGTCTCGGGATCCAAGATTGATCGTAAGAGTTCTTGACAATCAAAGGCCATGTTTGCCTAAGTCTCTTACATCACTTGGTGAAGACAAGTGTTTAGTGTAATACTTTTTATTTTTAATCTTTTGAAGGTGATTCTTCCTTATCGTTTGTCCGTGGTGTCTTGGCATTATTTTACTGTCTATATAAAATAAAAGATTTTCACCATTCATATCTCCACGGTCTATATGGAGGTATGTTGGCTACCTGGTCGGGGGTTAAGGGAACGGTTTGGTAAGAGTCTTGCCATTGTTCAGTGTATAGATCCTGCAAAGGACCTGGGTCAAATTTAGTAGGACCTCCTTCAATACCCAAAGGTATTGGATGGCGGGGGTCCAAACTCTTTGATCCCCTCATAAGTTAAACTACTATTAAAACTTTAACCCAGCTACTTAGGACTGTATCCCTGCTGACTCAGACTACTTAGCTGAGGGTAACGTCGCCTTCAAAAGAGGGGCCTACCACATTATGCATTAATAACTTAATTAATTATCTTTCAATAGTCCGACCCTTTAGGATTGTATCCTTGCTGACTCAAACTACTGGGTTGAGGGTAACGTCGCCTTCAAAAGAGGGGCCTACTACAATAACTAAGATAATCACTTAAACAAGTGCAAAAGTACGAAAATAATCAAAGGTTACACTAACACACGAGTCGGATCCAAGTGATTCATCTTGTCTATCTGTTTTTATTTTTATTTTATTTTTCAGCATTTTAGTTAGTTTTATTTTCTTAGTTTAAAATCTTTTTCTAACATTTTGATTTGATTAGACGTTGAGGATAAACCGGTGCTAAAAGCTCTTGTGTCCTTGGACGACCTCGGTATCTTACCAACACTATACTATGTCCACGATGGGTGCACTTGCCCATATGTGTGTTTAGTGTTAGTAAATGTCGTGTTTTATAAATTTAAAACTTGGCTAAAAGTGCAAAAAGGGCTTAAAATATACATCTAATATATATAACACCTCGCACACATCAAGAATTCTTCAGTTTGAGAGCAATGTTGCACAGAATCTCTTCTGCTTCATCAGAACTTGCTTTTGAAGCCGATGAATGATAACCCGAATCATAACTTGATGAGCTTTTCTCGGGTTCTTTTGTTCTCTCACCACTGAATGCTGTCTTTGGAGAACTGACAACTTTCTCTGAAGGTAAACTTCCTTTGTAGTACAATCCAACATTCTGTTGATGAGAAGAACTGCTCATCTTGTTTTGTTTCTGCAATTCAAGCTCATGAGTTTCAATCTTTTCAAACAATTTGTCAAGAGAGATTGTTTCATACAAAGCATCATTTTTCAAAGTAAAAACAAACGTTTGCCATTGATCAGCTCGTGGTAACGCTTCAATCACTTTGTCTATAAGTTCCTCTCTTGTTTTCACTATTTCAAATCTCTCAAGTTCAATTTTAAGATGACAGAACCTCTCAATCATTTTCCTCATAGTCTCTCCTTTTAAACTATCAAATAGATCGAATTCTTTTTTAAGCAACGCAATTTTGTTCTTTTTAATCTGTTTACCCCCTCAGCTTTAACACGTAAAGCTTCCCAAACTGATTTCGATGACCCATCATGGTTAAGCAATGCAAAAATATCATTTCTAATTGCCGACTGGATCAACGCAATCATTCTTTGTTCGGCAGCAAATTCAGATTTATCCTCTCTTGATAACTTCTTGAATGGGAGCTCTTCGCCTTTATCATCTTTTGGTTGTTCGTATCCAAACTCTAAACAGAACCAGCTCTCATGTGCATATGCTTTCGCCCAGTTGAGAAACCGTTCTTTCCACCAAGTATAATCCTCAATTCTTTCCAGAGTTGGTGGCTTTGAGTGTGTTCCATAGAAATTATCATGCTTGATGTTCTCATTGATCGCTTTCGTGATGGTTTTTGGTGTAACATTTGTAATCTCGGAAGATTCAGATGTGAACGCGTTGAAAAATGTATTGTAGAATTCTTCAGCCATGATGTGAACCTGGAGACAAATAATCAAACAAACACAATCAGTCCAAATAATATCAAATAATCTGAAACAGACTGACACTTGGTTGACGAGAAATGATCTTGACACAAAATTTCACTTTTCAAGCGGAATAGGAAACTCAAGCGAAATCACTTTGTTTGACAACTCAAGCGAAATCACAAGTTGACCAGTTGAAGCGAAATCAGTTGTTTAACACTTCAAGCAGAATCACTAAGACAACATCTTCAAGCAAAATCAAATATCAATTTCAAGCGAAATATCATTTTGAAGTGGAATTTGATTGTTTTTCGAGCGGAATTACTTGCTATTTCAAGCGGAATATAGTGAATTTTTCAAGCGAAATAAGACTACTCGTTCAAGCGGAATCAACTTTATGTCCAGTTTTTGTCATTTTTAAGCTGTATTTCGGTCTCAAACTTTCAAGGCTTTGTTAATATACTGTTATGCACGTTCGGTGAAAAATTCATTCCATTTTGACCGTGAAATTTTGTCCAGATTGAAAAAGAAGGTGTAGAAGTCAGAAAATAGATGATATCAAGCTAAACTCTTCTTTCTGAACTCTGATACCACTTGTAGGATCATTGTTAGGACCCGAACGAGTCGTTCAGAAGAGCTTTATATCCAATTCAAAGCCGGAATCAGTGAAATGGATGTGGAAACAGCTTGATACTCTTTAATTTGTCTCTATTATTGATTATAACAACTATTACAACCTGGACAAATTTTGGCAACACCTCGTTACAAATTCTGAAGTCGTGCTCAATGAAAATGACAAGTGCCCTATATATATAGTGTTGGTATCCCGCTTGAAATGTCTCCTTGCACTTTCAAGCGGAATCATCTCTATATCCGCTAAAACTTGATTCTCGAACCTCGGGCACTGATTATCCTATTCTATCCTATTACATGATACAAGACGAAGTCAACAGACATAGTGTACTAACATTTAGAAGGATTAACATATGGATATAATATAATTTTATAAAAAAAAATATCTAGCTAACAGGAATCGAACACAAATCATAATAAACCGAGCTAGTGTGAATTTCAAAATTCATTCAGAAAAAGATAAAAGCATTTTATTAAAATATTCTTATAACTAATGTATAGATTTATGACTTTAAAAACATTTTGAATATACTAATAAATTACTGTACAACTTCTTTGAAATCGTAAGGATATAGAATTTGTTCAAGTAATTAGAAATTAAGGATTATGTCATTCACTTATTTTTGTTGTTAAAATATATAATGTATGTCTAGAGGTGAGAATACATTTTATTCAAAGAATTAGACTTTATATATAAGGCAAGTGAGGTTAAAGGAATAAGGTGTTACAATGGTGAGTGTTAGTTGTAAATTAATACTCAGATAACTTAATAAAATTAATAATTTGTTCAGTCCCAATTTGGTATCAGCACAAAATTGGCCCTAATCAATAAAATAATAAGATAATAACTTTTTTGAAATCTCAGTGTATATATACTGGCCCTAACGATACCATAAATTAATAATTACTAGAAGATTCAAAATTCTAAGATTGTCTAATAAAAAATAAAAATGAATCTATTTATTTATTTTTGTTGAACTCAATCTATCTTGAGTTCGTTTTTAAATCTTCTCATTGCACATAAGACCATGTTTAGTGGTAATGCCCTTACCCTTGGGCGTTTTGCGCCATGTGGCTGCCCAGTCAACAATGGGGCATTATGAGACGTTTTCTAAAATGGGTGTAGTGGGGATGTGAGGCATTATGTTAAAAGATGTGTAATAAAATTAAATAAAAAAACATCAAAAACTCTTATTAGACAAACAAAAGGAAGATGAAGGATGATTGGCCAAAGCTAATGAACCAAGGTGTGGAATAAAGCAGGCTCCAACTGAATTTGGGTACAAAAACGCCCATGGGGGCGGCAACAGGGGCGTGGTGGGGAGTTTTGTTAAAAAAATGCCCAAAAAGTAACGACTAAGGATGGTCTAAGAGTTGGGGTATTGTCTTCTCGTATTACAACAAAAAGTTGTGAAGAGTTGTTGCCGTTTGCAATGCACTTAAGAAATATGCATTGAAACTTGTTTATGTAATTTATTTTTTGGTACCATGAACTAACTTTTTGTATTATAAAACAATAAAGTTGACAAATTCAATTAATTTGTGAATGTAAATTGTACTTAGAAATTTAATTAAATGTGGGACACCGGGTTACGAATCGACCAATAGCGGCGACATATGGCCTGTCGCCACTATTGCTCAACATTCTTGTAGTGTAAAGGTTATATGTAAAACCACTTTAAATTAATAAATTAATAATAAAATATCTCGGTCTCAACATTATTAATTTATAGAGATTTTAATATGTAAAATTTTTTCAAGCTATATAAGCACTATGTACACTTGAGGGTTTTATAGCTTTCCACACTTAACTATCATGTACTCCTATTCAATCACTAATTTTATTTTAATTTAAAAATGAGGTACCACTAAAATCTTTGTTGTTGGTTTATTTGCACTTGAGCCCCACATTATCATCCTCTCACGCCCGCTACCACAATGGCGAAGGCCTTCAATGTGGCCCCCTTGGCTATGGCCGGGTGATGTTAAGAGGAGGGGGGGGGGGTATTAAAGTGAGCATTGGCGTAGCTTTATGGGGGCGGCTAACCCCCTGAACTTTTCGCTCGTTACTGGAGAGTATGTAGTTTTCGTATAATTTTTTTTCGGATATATACGTTTTTATCCCCCGGTTTTAATAGAAATTTTTGGATATACGTTTTCGACCCACCCGGTCGGAAATCTCAAACTTCGCAACTGAAAATGAGGTGGCAGGGGAGTTTCTTTAGACCGGGTAGCATTAGAATATATAAGTATAATTTTGAAACTAATTGTATTTGTTTGTAACAAGTTAGAGCAACAACAATATATTTTATACAACTAGATTTGTATCTGAACCATTATACTATATTTGTATTTGAACTATTATTTTGTAAGTCATTATGAGTGATTATTGAGTTTTAAAAATTAAAATATTAATAACTTTATTACAAGAATACCTTTATTTCTGTAAATTTCTCAAAATCCAATAAATAAAATATAGGGTGTGGAACTGTGGATTGTATCATGCAAAAACTAAAGGCGGCCAAAACAAAGGGACATACAACAAGAAGTAGACTCCGAGATTCGAATCCTTTTTAACTTGTGCGTGAGGTCCAAGGATCAAAACCCTCTATTTATATTCATCAAAGAACACACACATTCTACACAACAAACAAATAAATAATGGCTGGCCTTCAACAATTCTACTTCTTCCCTACAGATTTCCTAGACACTATTAAAGACCACCCATCTCTTCCTCTTGATGCTAAGGATGACCAAGGTAAGTCCCGTAAATCGATCATAGCGTTACGCGATTCTGTCGATAAGCTGAACGAGAATTACAAGAAGATTTCTAGTGATTCCTTGCCAACAAGGGTGGTTCCTCTCAAGAAATCGAAGAAGAAAATCGATATGTAAATCGGTCCGGTTTTGATTTGCTTTGCTTTGCTTTGCTTTTGTATAGTGGTTTGTGTTTTTGTAGTCCGTTAAAGAGTTTTGATATGTTTATCTTCTATTTTGTTTAGGTGTCGTGTAACCGAAGGGGTCAGGTTATGTAACACAAGGTCTGTCGAACTGAATTTAGTTGTTTTGAAAAGTATTAATTTTGTTTTGGGTAAATGTGGGTTTTGATACTTTTGGTTAATATTGATTCTAGGTTATCAAGTTTTTTTCTTCTTATAAAAACAGATTTTGATCCAATTTATAAATTAAATAAATTTAACTATACTATAGTAATGAGTACATAGTAATTATTTTTTTTAGTAAGTTCTAGATTTGGCTTGGTATAAACCAAACCAAGTTTATATTTATGTAGATGTGAGTTATATTTACAGTTGTGGGATTTTTTCGATGGGAATTTGGTTGGTATCGATTTGTTACGGTATCGACACTCTGTATGGTAACTGAAAGAAAATGTCAAGAAAATAGAGTCGTGATATGCCCAAAAGAAACGACACATGTTTTATATTAATCGAAAACTACAAAAACGGATACCAATGATCCGATACTAATTTTGTTCAGGCGAAATTTGTTCGATTCGTCAAGGCACCAACACCGCACCAGCACTAGTATAGCCTTCGATAAATGTAAACATTTACTTTGAATGCAATTACGTTGTCAACAAAATTTATACCAGAATGCCGAGTAAAAAATTAAACACAACTGCTTATCTAGTTTACATAAAAACTTGAAGGAACGAAAGTTATCATAGAGAATTAAATTAAATGTGTTAAAGATTTATATTATTTATATGGTATAAAGTAACATAGACGCCAAGGGACCTACATTCTAGTAATTTATATATTTATATATTATTAATTTATAACAATGTAGTGCATTAGGTGGTTGTATTTGTTGCATTATTGTTGTTTTGTGCATATGTATGTAGTATGAAGCGTATCATGTGTTGTAAATTGATTAGAAATGGACAGTTGTTTAAGACGTGTCTTCCTAATGAGGATTTTGTTGTAACTTTGATTAGAAATAACAAGTGTCCTAATATGTGTCCCTAATGACAATTTAGGGCTTCAAAACTCTCCCCAAAGATGCACTTTAGTCTTCACATAGAATAGAAACAAGACGATAATCTCTCCGGTTCATTTCTTCGACTCCCGCTGACGATTGAACGAAGGTAGATCCTTCTTATTTATGTTAATCTTCTCTGTAAATAGTTTCCCCTGCTCTTTAATTGGTAATTTTCTTGCGACTTTATCACCGTATTCTCAGTCGTTATACTAACTTTATGGCTAATGTTGAGTATCATATATGTAATTAGTTGATTCAGTTTAATAAAAATCAAGAAAACAAAGTATTTAGTTTTATGAAATCGTGTTACGTTGTTGATTTCTTACTTTTTATTTGTTTTTTCTTCCGCTTAGTGTATTTGTGCTGTGAATTTGGGATATCTGGGTGTAGAAAAAGATAATTAGAAACTGTAGATAGGGTGTTCGACCTTATCTCTGTGTGGAAAGTGGCCTTTTTTTTTGAACGGCGGTAAAACGACGGTGTTGAGGCCAGTGTGGTGGCGTTGGGTGTATCCGGCATATACCTTCTATCGTCTCCGTCTTTTCAGGCGTCGTTGTTGCCATTTCGCTACATCTTTGTACGCCGGTATATGTTTGTTACGGCGTCATTGTGACAACCCTCATAAATCCAGGTATCCGTACAATTAATTAATTGTGATTAATGCTTAATGACTGTGCTGAATAACAATTAACTGCTTTTTGATTACTACATCATACATACATATGCATCACATATTACATGATGTCATCTCATTATCACATGCAAACTTTATTGACATACATGATGCACAAAGCACGGTTACCACAATTAGCGGATAACTCAGAAATATGCTGACAATGTCAGTACATAGACAGACAGTAGTTTGAGACCCTGTATGAGCCAGAGACAAGGTACTACACTAGTATGGTGTGTAGGGAAGTAAGGACCATAAAACTGCGTCACTAGGTGATAGTTTAAGTGCCGGAAAGTGCCTAAAACCCACTAAAAGTGCAGAATTCTGCATATTTCAGCAAAATTCAGCTTTTTAACAAGCTAGAAATGTGCAAAAATATGGCAAAATGGTC